>NC_092163.1:45801085-46115251 GCF_045791955.1 Oncorhynchus clarkii lewisi | reverse complement strand
TTCATCTTCCTTCTCTCCGCTTCTCTCCTCCTCATAGGAATGAGCACAGCACCAGAAGTGGTGGTAGCCACCCACTGTGGCATGAGGGTGTTCGGCCTCTCTCTCATCACCAACAAGGTGGTGAAGAGCTACAATGACACAGAGTCTGTCAACCACGAAGCTGTACTGGAGGTCAGCAAGCTGCGCTCACAAACGCTGCAGATGCTGGTCACAGAGCTGGTCAGCCGGATGGACATCAACAACAACACGACTTGAACTGAAGAGAGCAGCAAGATGCGAAGCTACACCGAAACCTTTCGAATTCGCTCATCATGATGAAATCATTCAACAGCGACCTGGCCAATGTCACCCTATTCCCTAGTGCACTACTTTCGACCAGAGCCCATTGCACCCTATTCCCTATAAGTAGTGCACTATAGGGTGTCCATTTCGGATGAATAACAAAAATCCAATAACCGAAAGGCTGCTAGATCGAATCCCCGAGCTGACAAGGTAATAATCTTTCGTTCTGCCCCTGAACAAGGCACTGTTCCTAGGCCGTCATTGTAAATAAGAATTTATTCTTAACTGACTTGCCTGGTAAACAAAAAGGTTAAATAAAAATACTCTCATTTGTATTTTGTGATATCACTACTGAGGTTTAACTGTGGTATATTTGTATTTGGTGTGAAAAACCGGCACTCTCAAATTGACAACTTAACTTATTATTTTTCAGCTGTATTAACTAATCTTTCTATCCACAATTGTGTGCTAATACTTGTTCACAGATAATAAAAGTGAAATATTATAATGCAGCTCTATTCATGATTAATTATTATGTATTACAAATCAATATGTCACATATTCAGATAATTACATAGATTCATATAATTGTGCACATTTATATTTATGTATTTATATGGTGGTTTCATTCATGTAAAGTACAATCTATTTCAATTGTATATTGTTAGTCAACGTTTGTCTGATATTGGGTACGGATTGCACAGACAAAACTTTTTATCAAATAAAAAAGCATTGAATTCTGAAAGAATTGTGTTATGTCATTTTCCTGTAACCGAATACATAATGTACACAAGATTCACGGTATGTTGCCTGTAAAGTCAAAGTAGGCAATATTACACTTCATATACATCACAGAAGACTGAAATATAACTAAACTGTTTGACATAGAAACACAGGATTTTCTGCGGGAAAAAAAGGTTATTAATTATTCATATTAATAGTATTACACCCATGAGGCCACTACTTCATACGACTGGAGGAAAGGGCAACAAAGATAAGACACACTTAAATTCAAGTCCACTGGACTTCCTTTACGACCAGTGTGGTACACCTCAGTACTATCTTAGATGTGTTCTAAGATAATGCCCGTCTAGGGGCCTGTCTGCTCCTCACTGTTCTCAAAGGGGAGTTTACAACTAGATTTGATTTATGCTCTGGCGGCCTCGTACGGTGTTGTCCGTAGTCTCGACCCCCCCAACGGCCTCGATAAGGCTCATCATGGGTCTGGGCTACTATTTTTTTTATTTTTTTTTATTTTACCTTTATTTAACCAGGCAAGTCAGTTAAGAACAAATTCTTATTTTCAATGACGGCCTGGGAACAGTGGGTTAACTGCCTGTTCAGGGGCAGAACGACAGATTTGTACCTTGTCAGCTCGGGGGTTTGAACTCGCAACCTTCGGGTTCCTAGTCCAACGCTCTAACCACTAGGCTACCCTGCCGCCCCTTTATGTCTCGGGACCCCCCCCACCAGCGGGTGGTGTTGGTATCCGAGGCGCAAACGAAAAGTTCGGACCCTATTTACGAGTTGTCAGTGTCTGCGTTACTATGAGAGTGGCTGTAACCTTTCAACCAAATCTCCTGGTGTTTGTGCTTCAAAACGCTCAGTGGCTGTCGAGGTCTGTCAGTCACCACCGCGTCCGCGTGTGGCACCCTCATCAGTACCTGCGAACTGAGACGAGGATATCGGTCTGTGATATCGCAAAGTGTTTCACCAGTGGGAGTCATCGGGTCAGTTGCTGGACTGACGCCATTAGTGTTATTGTAAGGGTTGACAGTCCCCCACAAAGCGGAAGGTGTATCATCGGAAGCAGAGTATACTCTGTGCATCAATGTTTTTCTTGCTGAGATGGCCGCAGTGCTTGCGGAAGTGTCCGAAGGGCAAGAGAAGTTCATCTCAACTACCGTATTGCACGAATGCAAGGAGGAGGGAAGTTGCTCATTCACAGAGACAGCTGGCTTGAAATCATGACAAGAATTGTCAATCAGATTGGCTGATGGAATGTGTCGAGATATCGTAATATCTCCTTGGATCGGATTCTGCACCAAGAGGTTTCTAAACGTCTTTTTCCCAAGGTGTGCTTTTGACAGATACCCCTTGTGAATGATTGCGTTGCAGCTAGCGTTAGTGTGGTTGGTGGAGAAGGCACTGTGGCCTGTGTCCATACCTGGTTGGTTTTCCAATTCATCAATGGGAGTAACCGATCCATCAAGTCTGCTCCAAGTAGCAGGGGTACAGTTTCGAGGCTGGTAAAATACACAGGGTGGACGAGCGATACGTCTTGGAAGTGTAGTCTCAGCATGACTCTCAATGTGAGAGGCGAGGTAGTCTGAGTAACCCCTCGAAGCGTAGTGTTGCATCGTTCCACTTTTAACCAGCGTTTAGTTGGCTTCAAAGCCCTTTTTAGATCATCAGACAATGTTTGAGAGATGAGTGATATTGTCGCACCCGAATCAATTAGTGCATGACAAGTTAAGCAGTCCTCCAGGACTGTTTCCAGGTATGGGCGTTTCAATTCGTGTTTAGTGGACATATTCCCCACAAAGTGGAGTGGTCGTTCGCAACGACGTGATCTGTCAATTCTGTTCATGGTGGAACTAGATCGACTTTTCCGATATTGAGTGGGCTTGGCTTTAACAAAGTGTTTGACCTTTTTCTTCGCAACCTTTGTATCAGAGTCTATAGACAAAGCCTGTGGGCTTGTTTCTTGATCAAGCGGGCCCTGGATAGGGTCTTGAGTGAGAGCGGGAGAGATTTGAATTTTAACTTCCTTGCTATGGGTGTTAATTCCTGCGGACCTGGTGTCCGGTAATTCCCCATCTAGTCCTTGTGACTTATCTTTTATCTTTTTCTCAAATGTTTCTCGCTTTAGTTCTTCACGTAGTGGAACTTCTGGAGAACATTGGTCTACGTTTTGATCATCCTTCAACCCTTTGTTACCCTTGTGCTCTGACACTTTGTGTGGGTTGGGTGCAGGAACGTAGTGAACAGGTCGATTGTAGCGGTAGTCGTGTTGATGGCGACGTACTTCACACTTATTTCGACCGCGGAGGTTATTGGAATCATGGTTTCGTGGTAGAAACTGTTGTTTTGCGTCATCTCTCAACGCTCCAATACCTGATAATGCACCCTCTGACTGGAGTGAGTTCTCCTGGTCAAACTTCAAAACTGAGTGGTCAGGGCTCTTAGCGTTGCGAGCTTTTGATGCCTCAAAAGCTGTGCTTGCGAGCTCTCTGAGTTGTAAGATAGGCAAGCCAACGTGGGCTGCAGGGCCCAAGTAGGTAATGAAGGTAGGATACCAGGTCGACAGGAACATTTGTTTAAATGGTAACAGGTCTTCCATGCCTGTTTCAGTGAGTATGCCAAAGTAAGCTGAACGAAGCCTATGATAGTAAGCTTGTGGGTGTTCGTTCCGAGCTTGTTTGACCGTGTTAGCCAGTGAGCTATCGTGTTTGCGAGTCGCAGAACCACCGAATTCTAATTTCAAAGCTGTGGCAAGTTTAGCGTAGTCATTTAGCACGTGTTGCTGTTGTAGGCGAATGATCCTGGTCACATGTCTATTCAACGTTCGCTTCAACAGGTAAACCCTGTCAGAACCCGTAGCGTTCGGGTAGCCATCCAACGAGTCCTCTATGTCAGCTAGGAACGTCTCAGATTCATTTGGCTGACCTGGAACGGGGTTAAAGGTGGGGAAATTCTTGACGAGTTTGTCAAGGTATTCCGCGACAAGCGGGCGGAGAGGGTTGGCTTCATCCTGTGGGGAAAGTGGGGCCAAAAGGCCAAGAGGAGATGCCAAGCTTTGGCTTTGTTGGCCAAGAGGCGCCATATTACTCCGATTGCCGAATGGCCAAGAGTAGAAGACTGAGGGACACTTAATGGAGGCAATGTCTGAAACCGATCATCTTCACTCCTTTGAGTGCAGGGCTCCGGTTGCTTGGATGGGTAGTCACGCTGTGGAGCGTGACCATTCTGGATTTCCTCCAGATGGTACCTAAGGGTGGTATTCTGCTGCATTGCAGAGTCCACTTGAGCGCTTAGAGTACTGATTTTGGACATTTGAGTGTCGCACTTGCTTCTTTCGGTCTCAAACTTATCTATCATGGTTTGCAGATAGAGGTCTTGAGTACGGAGCGAGGGATTCAGTGATGATATTTCTTCCTCTTGCTTCACCACCCGAGTTCTCTCATCATCACTGAATCCAACTTTGTCATTGTGTTCATCAATTGATTGTCTTTGGTCTGCAGAATTTTGAGTAGAACCGTGTTAACGTTCAACAAAACTGCCTGCATGTTATCAAATTACGCGCTCCTATTTGTAGATAATTCAACAGATTTATCTAGTTTGGAGTGGACTACCTCGTATTTAGTTTTGGCTAAATCGAGTTGTTCCTGGAGACAACGATTTTGTTGCAGAATTTGTGCTTGTTCATCGTCATAAGTATTTGCAATTACTTTTAATTTTTCAGATTTCAAACGCAGTTCCTCGACTAGCAGAATGTTTTCATTTCCTGCTTTTGTCAATAGTTGCTCAGTTCTCTCCACCTGTCCCCTCTTGTTAGCCATGTCTGGCACGTGCTTCAGCTGTGCACTGTGGTATTGGACCGATGTCACATTTTTATGGCGATACATCAGTGCAAAAGTGGGGAGAACCGTCACAAAGCCTGTGTTTGGAGATTTTGGAGAGGGTTTGCAATTTCGGCTGTTTTTTCGCTAATGGCATAATTAGGGTTGGTATCGCTGCTGAGGTCAGAGATTAATCATTTTATGGGTGGAGGTTCACTAATTAGCGGAGGAGTGGTGACCACCTCCTTTGATAGCTTGCACATTATTAGAAAAATTTAGAGGAAAATTGTTCCTTTTTTTTCAAAGTTTGGGTTTGGAATTCATTGGAAGCTGCAAAGACAAGTTTAATCTTGAATGAATTTGCAGAAGCAAATTGAATTAATTAATCAATGCCAATGATTAATCCTACCTGGGTAGACTATCTGGGTATTAAACTTTAATTAACCTGAGAAGTCGCTTCATCTAGGTTAATATGAGAAGTTTAAAAGTGTCTCATTTGATTGGAAGAACATTAAGTTATGTTCAACAATTTAATTTATTAAATTAAATGAGACGATAATCCATACAATCTCCATTGATTGGATATCATAAGTGTAAACAGTAGATCAAATGTTGGGCACATTCAACACTGGTGCACTTCTCCCTAAGGCCGAAACCACATGGGCTTCCCGCTGGGGCGGGGCTTCTGTCAGTACTGGATTACTGAATGGTTTTGCAAAAACCAAATTTGACTAATTTATCAATTTAATGATAAATCAGACCTGTATAGGCTATTTGGGAATTCAACTTTAATTAACCTGAGAAGTTGCTTCATCTAGGTTAGTTTGGAAAAAGTTTACAATGTCTTATTTAGACATTAGCCAGATTTAGACATTAGCCAGATTTACACTTATTATTTCAATTGGATAAGACATTGATATCCATCTGGATATCATAAGTAATGACTTGAGTGTGACCTGAATAATTCTTCATGAACTAATATATTAGGGCACACGCCAGCGGTCAATGATTTCACATACTGAAATCAAACGGAACTACCCAGGCCGGGACTTCCGTTCCTCAAGGCGGAGGAATTTCAACGTAGCACAAGGAAAGAGAAAATTGCTATTTTCCCTTGTTAGCTTTAGCATCTCATGCAGCTAAACCCTCCTTTGTGCCTGCAAATGCAGCACAAAGGGAAAGGTTTTTGCTAACAACGTATTATGTTCAAACTCTTTTCGGCGTTTTTTGACAATGTTTTAACCGGAACACGCGGCAAACAACGAAATGCATCTTGGTCTACTTGTGAGAGAGACAGAGATATATATCGCTGGTCAAACTTATCTCCTGAATTTCAATCGGCTGGCCCTTTGTCCTCGCACGAGAAATTAATAATGACCGAGCCTACCCGCATCTGAAACCGCCAGGCAGAAATAGCCCTGCATTTGGCCAAACGCTCTATTTCGCAGATTTCTATAATTAGCTTTATCATACAGAAATGTATTCGATTACATTACCCACTGAATACGTCAGCGAACAACACGGAGGCGGGGGAATCTTCAGCACCCACAAACACAATAATGCTTGTCTACCACTCCAAAAATGTGTACAATAACTTGGTATATTACTGAATCTGTTTTTCAATTTTATACAGGCTGAATCAAAATGAAAGCGTCGTTCTATTTTAGATTCCTCACATGGGGCACCAATAATGTTGTAACTTTGGCTATGCCGGATTAAGTGATATGACATGCTATTCTATAAAATAATTTATCCGTAATGAATATCACCTGATTGAGCTAATCATGTAAATGTAATTAACTAGAGAGTCGGGCACCACGAAAGAATACTTATAGAGCTGTTATCTTCCGAATAAACTCTTAAAGACCTAGTAATATTTTACATCCATAGCAGTCAATATCAATCTTCACCTCAATTGAGTCTCATCTGAAAGTTGCATATTTTTTTATCTGCACGAATCCTGGCTAACAAGTTGAATCAGCAATACAAAATTGGGTTTAATTATGTATTTATTAAATACCTAACTAATCACACAGAATCACACATATACACAATTAATCATAACTTGATTACAAATTACGTCATAAAGGAAAACGTCCCTAGTGAGCGGAACAGATATGACAGCTTGTTACACAAAGGAAAAGGGGCTGGGTTGAGTGAAAGAGCGGGAGACTGAGGAACAAAGGGAAAAAGCTGTGCTATCGTAAATACAGTATCTTATGCATTCTAAATTACCGCCCATTTGGAAAAGGAAAATGCAATAAATATTTACTCTGAGCTGCGCTTCAGTATGTTGGTGGTAGATGGAAGACCGTGTTGCCAAACCGAGTCCTCTGTCCTTTGAAGAATGTCTCTGGTGGTCAATTGGATAAGTTGTAGTAACGTCGTTGTGTGATAGACGGGATACTCTGTCTGTTCCTTCCTAACCCTTGTTTGCAGCAGCTGTTGCTAACTCAACGGCTAGGAGGTATCACTTCTGTAGTGAATAAGAGTTCAAAGTTCATACCATTCTCAACCAAAGCTCACGCTGATGTTGGCTTCGTTCTGTAGTTATTATCTGAACCATTCTGACATAGGACCGTCATCCTCACATCATCGGAACAGGAAGTTATGTTGTCGTCAAGGGCTTATATAGGAAGGGAGAGGGGGGCGTGTTTGAAAAGTTTTATAGCCCATGTCCCTTCACAGGGTGGGCCACTGATTGAGCAGCCCTATCTTATGAAAATCCAAATCTCTCATTTTAGAAGCTAAAATCACATTTCATCCCATCACAAATCATTTAATTTTCAAACATTTAAATTGAACAACAATTCCATGTGAATCCGATAACTCTGATGTGTAGACTTTCCACTGTAGAGTTTATGTCATCTTATCATTGATGAGAATGTCTCAGATGACAACCGAACTGACATCATATTCATTAAGTACCACCGCATATGTTCAATTGTTCGGATTACCAGAATATAGTTCATTTCCCCCCACATTCTGACATTCCCAGAATCTCTATGTTAACCAAGGGTTTTGCAAATGTAACCTCAGTAGGGTAGAGAGAGGAAAAAGGGGGGGAAGAGGTATTTGTGACTGTCATAAACCTACCCCCCAGGCCAACGTCATGACATGAGTAATAATGACTATATAAAATAAATCATAAAAAATTGAGCTATATTGTATGGTCAAAATAATGTATTAATACAAGTAATACTTTTTTTGGATTCAAAATATTGACACCCTTAAACATTTCTATAAATAAAGTACTCAAAAGTTTAGTATTTGGTCCCATATTTCCATAACAAGCTTGTGACTCTACAAACTTGTTGGATGCATTTGCAGTTTGTTTAAATTGTGTTTCAGATTATTTGTGCCCAATAGAAATTAATGCTAAATCATGTATTGTGTCATTTTGGAGTTACATTCATTATAAACAAGAATAGACCATGTTTCTAAACACTTATACATTAATATGGATGCTTCCATGATTACGGATAATCCTGAATGAATTGTGAATGATGATGAGTGAAAAAAGTTAGAGAGGGTCAAAGATCAAACCCTCCAAGACATGCTAACCTCTCACCATTAAAAATAACAGGGGAGGTTAGCATGTCTTGGGGGTATGATCTTTGACTATTCCCCTGATTAGTGTTCTGGGATTGATTTGCACTTTTCGCACCACAGTGCGTTCATCTCTAGGAGGCAGAACACGTCTCCTTCCTGAGCGGTATGACGGCTGTGTGGTCCCATGGTGCTTATACTTGCATACTATTGTTTATATAGATGAACGTGGTACCTTCAGGCGTTTGGAAATTGCTCCCAAGGATGAACCAGACTTGTGGAGGTCTACAATTTTTGGGCTGATTCCTTTTGATTTTCACATGATGTCAAGCAAAGAGGCACTGAGTTTGAAGGTATGCCTTGAAATACATCCTCAGGTACACCTCCAATTGACTCAAATTATGTCAATGAGCCTATCAGAAGCTTCTAAAGCCATGACATCATTTTCTAGAATTTTCCAAGCTGTTTAAAGGCACAGTCAACTTAGTGTATGTAAACTTCTGACCCACTGGAATTATGTTACAGTGAATTATAAGTGAAATAATCTGTCTGTAAACAATTGTTGGGAAAATTACTTGTGTCATGCACAAAGTAGATGTCCTAACCGACTTGCCAAAACTATAGTTAGTTAACAAGAAATTTTGTGGAGTGGTTGAAAAATGAGTTGTAATGACTACAGCCTAAGTGTATGTAAACTTCTGACTTCAACTGTACTAGTTATTGACTTGAATGGGAATGTCCATTCTAGTATTTATATTTCTAATGTTGTCATGGATTCACCCGGTACTGCTGCTCATTCCGTGCACCAGTTCCGGAGGTCTACGTCACCGGCCTCAAGGTGACACTGAATTGTCTCATTACGCACACCTGCATCCTTTTCCCCTGATTTGTAATTGTATATTTGTGCTTTGTTGTTTCGGCTTTCGTGCTGCGTGTATTGTGCACTTGTTATTACGAGTCTCGTCCCGTGTATTTATTAGAGGTTTAACCTCGCTCTGTTGTTTGGGTTTACATCCCTGTGTTTTTGTATATGTGTGTGTTTTGTGCTCCGTCCCCGTGCCTTTTCTGGGCATGTTGTATTTTTGGGTGGAGCAATAAAACCCTGTTACGTATTTCTACGCCTGTCTCCAATCATTTATACAATGTGACCGGAATCGGGACGGAATAGGGAGAGAGAGAGAGAGTGGAACTGCATGACAGGGAGTTGTATAAGAGGCAAATGACAGGAGTTTAACAGTAGCTGCAAAGCAAACAGTAAAATGAGTAAACCACTCCCTTAAGAAAAACTTGCTCATGTTAATGATTATGTTACAGAACACCTTGATGAATCATAATAGTACATGGTAGCACACCACCTTATGAAAACACCAGACCAGAATGACTCCAGTACTGTAATAGCCTGAGGTAGCTGTGTGTTAGTCAAATAATGAGATGAAACATTAACAAATAAGTAGCATTTAGCAAGTCCTCCCTCACAAACTTGGGCAGTTCCCAGCGGTGGCCGTCCACCCTCTCCAGCCTGCCCCAGAGAAGCTCTCCTCTCAGGGTGAAGCCCTTGGGCCAAGTCCCTACCTGGTTCTGGAACCTCTGGGGCCTGGTTGGAGGAGAGTTGGCATAGAGGCACTGGTGGTAGTTCCATTAAGAGTTAGACATAAGTCAATAGTTACACCAGGGTAGGGGTAAGGTCCATTATAGTGGTGGAACGACCTGTAATCAGGTCCCCTGGTGCTCCTGGTCTTTAAGGGGAATTGATGCTGGGTTGGAATAGATGGAAGATGGGACTATAGTTGTTGCGCCACTGTCGCTGTGGGGTGATGGCGGTGGGATACATAGCTCTGTAGAAGTGATGTGTAGGCACAGGTCGAGATGATGTGTATTGATAGGAGTAGTGAGAGTTGATGTTCTAAGAGAGAGGTGGTGTGGAGGTAATGGGAGATGGTCGCCTGGCCTCAGAGGCAGGTTGGGGTTGTCTTCATCCATACAGAGATCTCACATTGATGAAATAAACAACTTTGGAGACAACAAACACAAACAAAGAGGTGAAAAGTACTCACAATAAAAATGCATATAAACAACTTTTATCATTCCTACAACAATTGTAGTAGCACACTGCAAAAAGTGAAATCGAAGCTAGCCTAAATATTCCAAATTGAGTGATAATTAGTAAAAAAAAAAAAATCATACCAAGCTAAATTATCAACCATCATTGGCAGATAATGTTGCTTATTAACCCTTTACACTGGCCGACTGTAGATGGATAGGGCTAAATTGAAATCTTACAGAAGAAATATGAAAAGCATATACATAACCATTTGAGCAATTTAAAGAAGAGTTTGGCGAAAATGGGAAAATGATTAGACCAAAGGTGAGAACACAGCAGTTCACATGACACAAAACTGAATCCAACCATTACACTGTTGATTTTATGTGCATTTTACATTTACTGTACTTTTCGATGCATTTGCTGATAACAAAATCTGAAAATACATTCAGTAACATGATACGACTAGTCCTGGAAAATGTGGAGTAGGTGCAACATAAGACAAAACAATGACAAGGATTTGAGTGAGGGGACTAACTGGTGTCTACAAATAGACACACACCTCTCCAAAGTGTACAAAGTTCATAAGCAGTTTCAATGCAAAGAAGAGTCGTCAACTATAAGATTTTTCTTTTTCGAGCTCTCCTAGCTGTGCTGCTGAGGGACAGGAGCAAGCACACTAGTTGTTTCATTTGGAACACAAGCCTGCATTCCTACCATCACACAATTACTGTTGGTATTTACACAATCCAAAAACGTCCCATTATATATCGCAATCTGGGTCAGCTGCGTATGACTTGCAAGTTTGTTCTATTGCCAACATGACTAGTTAAGTTATAAAATAGATCTTAGTGTTAGGCTTTCACAAAACATTTCAAAGAAACAGATTGTAATTTTGGTGTGCATAGAAACAAGTCATGAGTGCATTTTTCTTCACAATAAACAAACAACCAGGGTATGACGACATAGTATCTTGTACATCAAACATAGTGATCATAAACGTTGACACGGATGTTTGGCTTGCTTGTATGACAACGAAGCAGTAGCACCTATTTACAGTAGCACCTATTTACAGTAGCACCTATTTACAGAGCCTTCAGAAAGTATTCACATCCCTTGACTTTTTCCAAATTTTGTTGTGTTAGTCTGAATTTAAAATGGACTAAATTGAGATTTGTTTGTCACTGGCCTACACACAATAGCCCATAACGTCAAAGTGGAATTATGTTTTTAGAAATTTTTACAAATGAATAAAAAATGAAAATCTGAAATGTCTTGAGTGAATAAGTATTCAACCCCTTTGTTATGGCAAGCTTAAATAAGTTCAGGAGTAAAAATGTCCTTAACAAGTCACATAATAAGTTGCATGGACTCCCTCTGTGTGCAATAATAGCGTTTAACATGATTTTTGAATGACTACCTGTCACGCCCCAGTCTTAGTATTCTGTGTTCTCTTTATTATTTTGGTTAGGCCAGGGTGTGACATGGATGATTTATGTGGTTTGTTTTGTCTAGGGGATTTGTAGTTTATGGGATTGTGTTTAGTTAAGTATTCTAGGTAAGTCTATGGTTGCCTGGAGTGGTTCTCAATCAGAGGCAGGTGGTTATCGTTGTCTCTGATTGGGAACCATATTTAGGCAGCCATATTCTTTGGGTATTTCGTGGGTGATTGTTCCTGTCTCTGTGTTTTGCACCAGTTAGGACTGTTTTTGGTTTTCCACGGTTTCTTGATTTTTAGAAGTATATTGTTCACGTTATCATCTTTATTAAAGATGTTTATAAATAACCACGCTGCATTTTGGTCCGCCTCTCTTTCACCAGAAGAAAACCGTAACACTACCTCATATCTGTACCCCACACATACAATTATCTGTGAGATCCCTTAGTCGAGTAGTGAACTTCAAACACAGATTCATCCACAAAAACCAGGGAGGTTATCCAATGCCTCACAAATAAGGGCACCTATTGGTTAATGTGAAAAAAAACACGCCGTTTTGAATAACAAGCAGACAATGAATATCCCTTTTGAGCATGGTGAAGTTATTAATTACACTTTGGATGGTTTATAAATACACCAAGTCACTGCAACAATATAGGAGTCCTTCCTAACTCAGTTGCCAGAGAGGAAGGAAACCGCTCAGGGATTTTACCATGAGGCCAATGGTGACTTTAAAACAGTGACAGAGTTTAATGGCTGTGATGAGAGAACTGAGGATGGATCGACAATGTTGTAGTTACTCCACAATTCTAACCTAATTGACAGAGTGAAAGGAAGGAAGCCTGTACCGAATAAACATATTCCAAAACATGCATCCTGTTTGCAACAAGGCACTAAAGTAATAGTGAAAAAAATGTGGCAAAGCAATTAACTTTTTGTCCTGAATACAATGTTTTATGTTTGGTGCAAATCCAATACAACACATTACTGAGTACCACTCTTCATATTTTCAAGCATAGTGGTGGCTGCATCATGTTATGGGTATGCTTGTAATCGTTAAGGACTGGGGAGTTTCTCAGGATAAAAAAGAAACAGAACGGAGCTAAGCACAGGCAAAATCCTAAAGGAAAACCTGGTTCAGTCTGCTTTCCACCAGACACTGGGATATTAATTCATGTCACGTTTGTCGTAATGATTGGACCAAGGCGCAACGTGTGTGGAGTTCCACATATTTTAATAAATTGAAACCCACCAAACAAAACAAACAAGCGTAATGTGACGCTACTGGTGTGTACACAGGCAACTATCTACCGTCGGGGGACGCCTCCAGTGCAGGCGAAGGACCCACTCCAATCGCAGATACGATGTCTTCCTCCATGGTGCAGGGATCGTTGCCAGAGGCTCCGGACCGTAAATGGTCATAGGAGACTCTGGACTGAGAACCCCTGCTGAAGGCTCTGGACTGCAGACCGTCGCTGGAGGCTCCGGACCGCGGACCGTCTCTGGAGGTTCCAGACTGTGGACCGTCTCAGGAAGTTCCAAACTGTGGACAGTCTCAAGAGGTTCCGGACTGTGGACCGTCGCCGGAGATTCCGGACTGTGGACCGTCGCTGGAAGTTCCGGACTGTGGACCGTCTCAAGAGGTTCCAGACTGTGGACCGTTGCAGAAGGTTCCGGACTGTGAAACGTCGCCGGAGGTTCCGGACTGTGAAACGTCGCCGGAGGTTCCGGACTGTGAAACGTCGCCAGGGGTTCCGGACTGTGAAACGTCGCCGGAGGTTCCGGACTGTGAAACGTCGCCGGAGGTTCCGGACTGTGAAACGTCGCCGGAGGTTCCGGACTGTGAAACGTCGCCGGAGGTTCCGGACTGTGAAACTTCGCCGGAGGTTCCGGACTGTGAAACTTCGCCAGAGGTTCCGGACTGTGAAACGTTGCTGGGGGTTCCGGACTGTGAAACGTCGCCGGAGGTTCTGGACTGTGAAACGTCGCCGGAGGTTCCGGACTGTGAAACGTCGCCGGAGGTTCCGGACTGTGAAACGTCGCCGGAAGCTCTGGACTGTGGAGGCACACTGGAGGCCTGATGCGTGGTGCCGGCACTGGTGGTACCGGGCTGGTGACACGCACCTCAGGGCGAGTGCGGTAGGAGGCACAGGACGTACTGGACTGTGGAGGCGCACTGGAGGCCTGATGCGTGGGACCGTTACAGGTGGAACTGGGCTGGTGACAAGCATCTCAGGGCGAGTGCGAGTAGCAGGAACAGGTCGGACCTGACTGGGGACACACACTTGAGGGAGAGTGCGAGGAGCAGGAACAGGATACACATGACTGGGAAAGCGCACTTGAGGGAGAGTGCGAGGAGTTGGCACAGGACGTACTGGGTTTTGAAGGTGCACTGGAGACCTGGTGTGTATAGCCGGCATCAATTGTTCCGGAACTTTAACACACTTCTCAGGATGAGTACGGGGAGCTGACTCAGGTGGCACCAAACTGACAACACATTCCTTTATTCCAAATCCGTGTATCCTCCACCAACTCAACAACTCTCCCATTTCTCTCTCCTCCAAATTCTCCTTCTTCTCCCAGACTGGCTCTGATTCACTCCTCGGCACCTCCGACTGCTCCATGTGTCCCCCCCTCAAATTTTCTTGGGGTTTCTGTGGCCTACCTCCCCGACTTCGTCACTGTCCCTCCTTTGCTGCTTCCGCCTGCCTCCATGGCAGGCTCTTCTCTCATGCTATTATGTCGTCCCAAGTCCAGGATGTTCTCTCCCTAATCTCCTCCACAGACCAGGATGCCATTATCTCCCGGGCACGCTGCTTGGTGGGATCTTCTGTCACGATCACTATAATGATTGGACCAAGGCGCAGCGTACGTAGAGTTCTACATATTTTAATAAATCGAAACTCACCAAACAAAACAAACAAGCACAAACGAAACGTGAAGCTACTGGTGTGCACACAGGCAACTATCTGTAGACAAGATCCCACAAAGATCAATGAGGAAATGGCTGCCTAAATATGATCCTCAATCAGAGACAACGATAAACCGCTGTCTCTGATTGGGAACCATACCAGGCCAACATAAACCATTAATCACCTAGATGACCCACCCTAGTCACTATCACTCCCCAACCAACAGAGAATAAACAGCTCTCTATGGTCAGGGCGTGACACTTAATCTTTCAGCAGAACAATAACCTAAAACACAAGGACAAATCTACACTGGAGTTGCTTACCAAGAAGACAGTGAATGTTCCTGAGTGGCCGAGTTAGGGTTTTGACTTGAAAATCTATGGCAAGACCTGAAAATGGTTGTCTAGCAATGATCAACAACCAATTTGACAGAGCTTGAAGAACTTTGAAAAGAATAACGGGCACATTTTTCACAATCTAGGTGTGGAAAGCTCTCAGAGACTTACCCAGAAAACCCACAGCTGTAATCGCTGTCAAAGGTTCTACAAAGTACTGACTCAGGGGTGTGAATACTTATGTAAGTGAGATATTTCTGTATTTAATTTTCAATAAAATTGGAAAAATCTAAAAACATTTTTTCACTATGGGTATTGTGTGTAGATGGGTGAGATTTAAAAATATATATATTTTAAATTGAGCCTGTAACACATCAAAATGTGGATTAAGTCATGGGGTATGAATACTTTCTGAAGGCACTGTATTATAATCCTCAATTTCTCATCTTTCAAAATACATCAAGTCATCTTCATTTACAGGATTTCCCTGACTCAGACAGCAACAAATGTACAAAAGTTGCACAATTACCGGGAGGGATGTGGGCAACTTCTTGTCGTGCATGGGTGCTCAAATTCAGAACGGCTGTCAGTTAAAACCCATACAGTGATGTGAAGCGAAGAGCCTATAGGCCTATAAAATGTTACTATACAGCCTCTACATTCCAATTTAGGCCCTTATTAGAGCTAAAATCAGCCATTATCAACCCATATAGGGTACTACTGTAAATGGCTACACTGACAAAGGTTTAATACAAGTAATTGATCTTATTTTAATATATTTTTCAATATATTTTACTTTTATCATCTTAAGGTATGTTTAAAGATATCTTAAGATACTATCGATTCTACACTGAACAAAAATATAAACGCAACATGTAAAGTGTTGGTCCCTTGTTTCATGAGCTGAAATAAAAGATTCTCAAAACTTTTCATACACACAAAAAGCTTATTTCTCTAAAATGTTGAAAAAGTTTACCAGACATGTCACCCATGTTAGGGATGCTCTGGATCGAAGTGTATGACAGCGTGTTCCAGTTCCTGTCAATATCCAGCAACTTCGCACAGCCATTGAAGGGGAATGGGACAACATTCCACAGGCCACAATCAACAACCTGATCAACTCTATGTGAAGGAGATGTGTCACGCTGCATGAGGCAAACGGTGGTCACACCAGATACTGACTTTTTGTTGTTGTATCTGTGGGCAATAGATACATATCTGTATTCCCAGTCATGTGAAATCCATAGATTAGGGCCTAATTGTCTGACTTCCTTATGAACTGTAACTTGCATGTTGCGTTTATATTTTTGTTTCATATATTTACTCACCCCAGGTTTCTCATGCCTGATGGGGAATTTCCTGGCACTGGCCACTGACTGTCTGTCTGTGCTGTCTATATCGCATGAGATACGGACTTTGCTCTCCTGCAGCGATGCACAGTGCTGCTCCAGCTACACAAGGGCCTTCCTCATCAACATAATCAGCAAATGAAAGGCGTTTAGAAATCTATTTCGATGTTATTTGTCTTTTACATGTAAAAGAAAATACCTGTCCTATTAAACTATTGTATTTTAAGGGTAGGTCGTGTGGTTTGGTGCACAACTTATAACTTGTATCTAATGCTACATTCATAACATCTCGTTAATTCATAAATACGAGCATACGACTGCGAAACATCCGCTTGAACGCCCGTCCAACTTAATTACTTGTGGGAAACTCGTCTATCATACCTGAGCTCTGACTCTGACGTAATTGACGAAAAAGACATACGATAGTGAAGGACCGCCATCTACTGGAACATGCACGAAACATTCTGGATTGTAATTTGGGCCATTATGCGATGATATCAAATAGACGACACCAGAAATACTTTCACGCTATATTTTGCCAGTATTCCTCGAAGATTAGCCAACATTGCATTTAGTGTACATTCATGTTCAACCATTTATTTGCAAACAAAAATAGTAAATACACATTTAGCAAATTGGTGTGACAGACATTTTTACTTTAATCTGTAGGCCAAGCACATGATCACCAACTATCAAATTTCCGTTACTTTTTCCCTTTTCTTTGGACTGATACAAAGTCAGTCTCACAGTAGGCGTAAGTAGGTCCCTGTTTTTGTATTTATTTTTTCAGATAGTTTAGTTTTATCGGGAATGGGAGCACTGCAAAAAGTTACATCTAAGCAAGTACAGAAGTACCAAGTATACTGTAGATATGATAGATGTAGAGTTCGAAGTCAAAGACCACCATTAACTATAACAGTGAGCTAGGCACAGAGCTATAACGGTATGAACACATCTCTTCATATTGACACAGAACCCGATATTCTCCCTGAGACGCTCAGTACTGAGACTATTGAATTTGTAGTAAACCGAATAAACCCAGAATAAACGCAGAATAAATCAAGTCTACCCTGTTCCTCTGGATGAGTTCGATCGCTGCTTTTAACGGCTGGAGCCACAGTCCGATCGGACAGGACAATATAGAACTCATGGACTCAGAGCACGCTGCAAAGAAACAATTATGGGGTTTGTGGAGATATTATAAATAATGTGAATTATTATCATGTAATAATTGTAAATTTCACATGATCAAGCAAGAAAACTCATCAGAAAATCTATGAATCAGTAAACATAATGCATGATCTAGATTATATACAAAGACAGAGAAATATCATAAATGATTGCTTTTTACATATATATATATATACATGTGAACATTTCAGCAGAATAAATAACACAAGATTGTAAGAGTAGAGAGACCACTAGATGGGGGTAACAGTTACAAAAAACACTTCAATAACAATTCTTCATTCATGCCAGATGGGTGGAGAGTTTTTAAATAGAACATCCACCGGCATTCTGTGTGTTCTACAATACGTGTTCTTATCGGTCTACATAATGCTGTAGATGACTGTGCATGTGCTGACGATTTACAGTGATGATGGCCAGAGGCCGAAACATTTGTGATTTATTTTCACCTTTCACACTTTCTTGCATGATTTCTTGGGCACCATGACGTTTTAATAAACATATTTATTTTGCATTCAATCCTCAGTTTTGTATATATTTGTTTTTCAACGTGTGCGGTTCTCCATCTATTCCAATATTCTTATTTTGACTCCTATACAACTGGAACAGGCACTATTCAGTAGTAAGGACCTTAAAAGAGCGCAGATTACTTCTTATCATGATTTATAATACACATAATAATTCACATTTCTTGTTGCTGCAGGATTATTTTCCTGCTGTAGCAAACTTGCTCAAATTAAGACCCTACATCTGTAACTTTATCCGGATTAATAATACAAATCTCAACATTATTCCCCCTATCTCCACCAGTCCTTTTTCTTTCTAGCTTCCAATTTGTTACTCTGGTCGTAGAAGTGATAATGGCCTCATTCATATTGCATACATCATCCACATGTGAGGAAGAATCACATTTGTATTTTTTACCATGGCACTATCTGAAAATTACTGCAATTGAAAAGCGCTTATTTTCTTCCTTTTCTGTGTCAATAACTCATGCTTTCAAGTTTTCAGGAAAATGCGGTGCTGGAAGATAAGAACAGAGAGCAGATCCAGAGTATCCAGGAACTGCAACACAGACCAACATCAGGAAAGACACATTCCAAGACATTTTCCCCAAATTAGATAAGTATTTAGTTTAGTTTATTAATTCTACCATACAAAAACAAGGAAAATCATTGAACACAACACACAATAAAATCTTAGACTTCCATTGATTTCCATTGTGGTCCTCTTGAGACAAGAGGGCTAGGCAAGATCGAATACGGTTGAACACAATATGGCAGCGAGATAATAAAACATAACAATAAAGAAGAAGAACATCTGTCTCATCATTGCAGTTATGTCGTAGGGTACATTCATATGGGCACAGAAGACATCAAACTGTTTTTTACTTTATTTTTAAAGCTGGAAAGAGGACATCGTTTTTATGGGCAGGGACAACTCATTCCACTCTGAGGCTCCAGTATACAAGAAAGTACCTATCCCAGCATTACTCCAGAACCTGTATAAGCACACATTAGCAACGCCTGATCTGGTGCTGTGGTTGTGTGCATCCCTAACATGGGGAAAGTAACAGAACCACAAATACTCCTGTAAACCAGACCCAGTCTAATCTGGGACACCCTAGCCTCAACAGGCAGCCAGTTGAGTTCCTGAAAGCCGCTCCTGCCTATGTGAGTACACAGATTACCCTTCAATACTACCTTGATCAGCTTATTCTGGGCTATATGGAGTTTCCGCTTCAGAAGCTTAGATAAGCCCCCAAACCAGGAAGTACTAGCATAGTCAAAATGGCATTGAATGAGGGCAGTGGCTATCACTCTCATGGAGTCCTTTTCAAGCAGCTTTGACTTTCTATCCAAAAACTTGGTCCTGGCATTAACCTTCGCTAGCACTTTAATGACCATGCTCACACCCCCCTAGCGTCCTTCAAAGATGCATCCCAGGTAGCTAACAGAGGTTTTAGTAGTCAGCACCTCACCCCCTAACTCCACTCTGATTTCAGAGGACCTACACAATTTAAGGACCCAAACAGTATTGCCTCTGTTTTACCTAAGTGCAGAGACAGTTTATTATCTCCAAGCCATTTGATAATGTTAGTAAGCTCTGTGCTAAGTATGTTCTCCAACATAGTTTTACTTTTATGAGACACCAGGAGTCATTCGCATAAAGGAAAAGACAACCAGAACAAGCATCTTTCACATTGTTTATATACAGTAAAAACAGTAGTGGCCCAAGCACGCTACCCTGCGGAACACCACAACTTATCAGTTTTGCCTGAGACAGTGAACAATTAACCTCTACCACTTGCACCTTACATGACAAGTAGGACTTTACCCCGCCTAGAGGGATACTGCTTAACTCCAGGGCATCCAGTTTGGATATTAGGAGAGAGTGGTTAACTACATCAAAGGCCTTCTGTAAGTCAAGCAGTACCATTCCACAAAGATTTCCCTCATCAATCTCTTTCCTGATGAAGTCAGTCAAGTAGACATTAATCAGTGGAGTATGTTTTTCTAAACCCTGACTGAAAATCATACATTAGGCTTTGTTTGTTGAAATATTCATACATTTGCTCATGTACAACTTTCTCCAGGATCTTTGATGTTAAACTGATACAGGCCTATAATTCCCAGGTTCAAACTTTATCCACTTCTTATACAGAGGTAGAACTTTAACTTGTTTCATGTCCTTGGGAAAGATGCTTTGTTCAAGAGAGAGATTAATGACATGCATAATACAAGGGGCAATTTTCTCAGCAGAATCTCTAAGAAACCTTGCAGGAATATTATCAAGGCCTGAGGCTTAGGATAATTTAAACTCTGCTAGCATACTGACTACTTTGGTTGTTGCTATACCTTTGCAAAAGAATAAGAGTTTGGCTGAACCTCTAATTCAACATAATACTTATTGACTTGGTCGTTTCCATACAAACTAGAATTGGTAGGCAGCTTGCTAACCAGCTTGCTGGCAACAGAAGTAAAAAATAAATGTTGAATTCATTGGCAACCTCTGCTTTTTCATATATCATCTCCCCCCTGATGTTCAGTCCAATACTGTTTATTTTGTTTTTGGTAGTACTACTACAGCCTAGTTCCTTAAATTATTTCCGAAGCTTTTTAGGGTGATTTTTGTTCTCAATGATTGTATTAGCAAAGTAACCCCTCTTAGCTTCATCCATCCTGCTCTGTGCTTCATTTCTGTGACATTTATACAGGAGAGTTCTTACATTTCGTAAAGGCCTTATTCCTTGCTTGGATACATTCTAGGATCCCATGATTAAGCCAAGGGCTCAATCTCTCCTTTACTCTGACCTGTCTAATGGGAGCCATCACATTCACCACATCAAGAAATATACATTTAAATGCTTCCCAGGCACTGCCTACCCTTGCACTATCCAGCACAGGTGACCAGCCAATTGCACCCACTTGCTCCCTAAACATTTCAACACAGTATTTTTTTGAGTGCTCTGATTCTAACAGTTTTGTGACATGTAAATATATCTTTAAAAACACTCCTTGTGCAAAATGTAATAGAATGGTCAATGATTCCTGACTATCACTCCATGATCAAAATGATCAATGACTATCACTCCACTCAATCGTACTTTGCACTGTTTGACATACCCTGGTGGGATCTTTTATCATTTGGATCAGAGCAAGTGATCTACAGAAGTGCATAAATACATTGTGGGTTAGGTTATCCTTTTGCAAACATCAGCATTGAAATCCCCTAACAAAATTATTCCCTTCACCAGGGAATCATTACAGTTTGATGAAACAGTTTTCATAGAATTCATTCTGATTGGGCGGCCTGAAACACACCCCACAAAAAAAATCTGCTTGGTTTTGGGGAAGCAGATAACCAGCCAGACAATTCCCGAGCATCGATTAAATTCGATCTGATGTTTTAAGTAAAGCACATGTCCCCCCCACCGTTCCGATTCCAATCCTTACTGACAACAGAGTAATTGCCTATCTCAATTTCTGAGTCACAAACAGATGAACCCAACCATGTATCTGTAAAACATAAGACACCCACCTCTGATTTGCGAACCAACAGGCGTATCTCATCAATCTTCAGTTGTAGGCTTTGGACGTTTAAGTGCACAAAATGTAAACCTTTCTTCCCAAAGGCCTCCCGATCCAAGTCAAGTCAAGTTGACGGAGGGCACTTAACTGTACACTACTGCTCTTCATAGGCTGTGTGATGTTATCAATCCATGCCATGGGGGTGGTTACTTTAGACAATGTGGCTTCAGGCATTTCTTGATGGGGGGGGTTTAAAAATAATTCCGAAAGAACATTGTCTAATGTGCATCCCTAAAACTAAAACAAATACTAAAACTGATATACTTACATTATTTGATTTAAGTAACTATTACCAATATATAGTAAATTGAGTAAAATCTAGGCAAAGAGTATGACAGTGTCATAATACCAACCACTGAGCTGTAGGGTTGTTTATCTATCAGACATCTATCAGTGTCACAAAAACAGCTGGACCAAACTGATACACGTGACAGGATTTTAACCTCTTCTTTCCTCTTTCCATCAAAAGCGATGTCTCGGAAATAGTAATGAGGTATCGCTGTTTAATATTACCCAGGTTTGGGAACAGACTTGCAGCGCCATCTTAAATTGAAATGAAGAAGCACAGAAGAGCCTTGTGTTCACGGAATCCCAGTCTGACATTAAAGGGTAATAAGGTGGTCAAATTTCACCCCTACGGCTGTTCCAAAACAAAATGACACAACACCCTCTGAATACATTCATTTCACGTGGGATTTTATATAAGGGAGATTCAATGTTGAATTGGGGTTTGAGAAATTACGACGTTTTCGGTAAACATCCTGAATCTCACTTAGCAAAGACACCATTTTAGCACTGACGTGTTTTAAGCCTCAGAGAGGGAACTATAAATATGAAGTTGAACTGTAAGTGCAAATGTTCCATATGGAATAAGCTGTACTGACTCTGACTGATTCAAACTCATCATTCTCTGGGCTGGTAAATAGCGGGTCCACACAGACACAACTGCTTTCTCTCACTCTGTTATTGTCTGAAGTCACTTTTGGGGAGAGAGTGTGTTTATTTAAACAGACGTGTTTTTTCCTTCTTCCGTGATAGGATACAGTCTTCCATAGAGAAACTGCTGTCAGCTTGTTTATTCTGTCTTTTACAATTACTTAAGGCAATGTGAGATGTTACTTTCCATTCATTTGTTCTCACTCAGATGGGCCAGTTTTAGGATGTAAAATGTAGGTCTTCATCATCAGAATTGAATTAGCCCACAGTACATCTATCATAGGATGTAAATAGGAGAACACACCTGATATGCATGTAAGGAAATGGAAAGGGACCCAACCCCTCTGAATCATTTTGTGTGAATTTTTTTTTTTTTTACATTATATCAGTACTGTAGGTTTCTAAAATATTGAATATCCATCAAGAATAGCCCATACTTAATCATGATTTCATTTTTGAAGGGCACTTTAAAATGGCACCAAAACCTTCACACGCAATTAACATTTCCAAATGTATACTAAGTATGTTAATAAGGAAATTGTGCTCAGTGTGCATTAAGGTTCTAAATGTGTGTTGTGTTCATTCCAGATGCACCCCGGAAAATGGCAGTGACCTTAAACATCCCTCATGAGGAGCGGCTCCCCATTTAGATGTGTGACAGACTAGTGTCACTTGGCTGCATTTAAACCTGTTAGGCTCTTCTAGGCGCAACCCCAGAATGTGTGTTACACTGAGTGCCCATCTTCTCAAACCTAGTTCCACATTGTAATATGGCTCAACTGGGGTCAATAATCGATTGTAAAACGTTCAAATAAATACCTCCAGGGTTCAGGTTCAAATCATTTGTATATTCTTTGAAAGAGAAAGAAACTTCAAAAAAGTAACATTTATTCTCCTTTTTTGGGAGTGGAATCATACACTATATATACAAAAGTATGTGGACACCCCTTCAAATTAGTGGATTTGGCTATTTCAGCCACACCCGTTGCTGACAGGTGTAAAAAGTACACAGCCATGCAATCTCCAAAGACAAACATTGGCAGTAGAAGGTCCTTACTGAAGAGCTCAAAGACATTTAACGTGGCACCGTCATAGAATGCCACCTTTCCAACAAGTCAGTTCGTCAAATTTCTGCCCTGCTAGAGCTGTCCCGGTCAACTGTAAGTGCTGTTATTGTAAAGTGGAAACGTCTAAGAGCAACAACGGCTCAGCCGCGAAGTGGTAGGCCACATAAGTGCGTAGCATGTAAAAATTGTCTGTCCTTGGTTGCAACACTCACTACCAAGTTCCAAACTGCCACTGAAAACAACGTCAGCGCGAGAATTGTTTGTCGGGAGCTTCATGAAATGGGTTTCCATGGCCGAGCCTAAGATCACCTTAGGAGGAATAATGGTCTGGGGCTGTTTTTCATGGTTCGGGCTAGGCCCCTTAGTTCCAGTGAAGGAAAATCTTTACGCTATAGCATACAATGA
Organism: Oncorhynchus clarkii lewisi; assembly: GCF_045791955.1. NCBI lineage: Eukaryota > Metazoa > Chordata > Actinopteri > Salmoniformes > Salmonidae > Oncorhynchus > Oncorhynchus clarkii. The sequence goes on along the minus strand of NC_092163.1, from coordinate 46,091,096 downwards.
CATTCTAGACGATTCTGTGCTTCCAAATTTGTGGCAACAGTTTGGGGAAGGCCCTTTCCTGTTTCAGCATGACAATGTCCCTGTGCACGAAGTGAAGTCCATATAGAAATGGTTTGTTGAGATCAGTGTGGAAGAACTTGACTGGCCTGCACAGAGCCCTGACCTCAACCCAATCGAACACCTTTGGGATGAATTGGAACGCCGACTGCGAGTCAGGCCTAATTGCCGAACAGCAGTGCCCGGCCTCACCAATACTTGTGGCTGAATGGAAGCAAGTCCCTGCAGCAATGTTCCAACATCTAGTGGAAAGCCTTCCTAGAAGAGTTGAGGCTATTATAGCAGCAAAGGGGAGACCAATTCCATATTAATATCCATGATTTTGGAATGAGATGTTTGATGAGCAGGTGCCCACATACTTTCGGTCATGTAGTGTATGAGCATTTGATGTGGGTTCATTCAGCTATAATTTATGGTCTATAACTGCCAGTTGAATCTCATTTATTGCCCATTATCACATTCTTCAGTGTGCCACAGAAAACAGAAAATAATTTTCAATATTTAGAATGTTTATAGTTTGCTTTTTCTTTTCACAGTAAGTGCCGCAATGAGAGTAACCACTTCCAACCCACCCTCTTTTCACAAATCTCCTCAGACCCTGTAACCGTAGTTTTGGGAAGTCTCTGACTGTGATTTACTTAAGTGTGGGAAAGAAGCTGGCTTTATAAACAGTGTAGGGCCTTCATCTGGCCATCGTACGGCCGACTGGTCTGATTACTTATGTTGTTTCAGTTGGAAAAGATTCAGCAGAGCCTCAGAGAATACAATTTCCTGGTAGAGAGTGCTGGTCTGCGGCTAGGGGTGTGAACTCTGCCCTCTCACAGTGTTAGGACAGAACTGATTTACAGATGTGTGTGTGTGTGTGTACTGATTGTCTCAAACTGAAACTATGCAGCATACTTGTAAAAGTGCTTTTAATGGAGACTTGGCTCCCTTTGAAGATATTTTTGTACTTTATAAAGAGTTCAACACTGGGGCTTGATTTGACTAATCTAAACAGACATGGATTTTAGGACAAGACACATCCTGTCCCCATATTTTCTATAGAAATGTATATAAAGCAGTGGTTGTCCTGCTTGGGCAATGTAACCAACTCATCAGCAAGCTTTGATGATTTGAATCAGCTGTGTAGTGCTAAGGGAAAAACCAAAACGTGCACCCAGGTGGGGGGGCACCAGGACCGAGTTTGGGAAACCCTGCCCTAGTAGATATCTGCACCGTGGAGGTAAACATTATTGTGGTAAAATAGAGAGAAAACTAACAGTCTAGAACAGGAAGTGACTTACTTTTACGTCATGTAGTCGGGGTGGGTTCTTCGATGAGATTAAAGTAGATTCACACAGGGAAAAGTTGCAGCAGCAATGAGAGAATTGAATGAGGGCTGATTCGAAGCACGCGCGCATCATCAAAGGACACGCTCCGCTGAAAACACCCAGAACGCGCATTGCCTACATGCGTTAAACGGAATTTACAGCACGGGTGAGTATCCATAGGTAGAAAACTGAAGTAGCCTAATTAAAATACGCCATATGACATTTGGAAATTAGCACCCACCATTTAGCCAACAACTTTTTGGACAGGAAGTGCAATAGCGTTCCTAGAAGAAGTGCTATGGATTTATAAAAGCAAAACATTGCATATTGAAATGATTGTCCTCCCCATTACATGATTTAGTTGTTGACCAACAAAGTTAGCGGTGTTCGAGTTTTTAAAATAGCCTATTTGAATTAGCCTACACCATGACTACGTCTCAGTGCATGTTATTAGAGGAGGTGATCTGAAACATTGTGTCTGCCTTTGTGTGTGTGTGTGTGCGTGCGTGCGTGTGCATGCCTTCTTGTGTGATACAGAGAAGAGATTGAAAAAGAGAGGCGAGCGAGCAACCTGTGATTCCACTCTTACATTTTTTACAGGGTTGTGGAACTTTGCAGGATGTTGCCATGACTCCAGGGGTATAGTGTTACACTTGTATAGAATAGATGATGGGACACTGTAACAAAACTGATTGATACATTGGAAGCTTTCCTTGGTACAAGAACAGAATGACAGCTCGGACACAGCTCCCCGAACCGAGAAAACTTTACTATATGGTGAAGTCTGTGCTTTGCTCTGCAATGGAGAATACTGGACAAAATTAGAAGATTCATGGCTACAGTTGTGAGTAAATTCCAGACAATATTATGTTTCAGTGCTATTTACACTCCATAGGCCGTGATATTTTTGTTTGTTTTACAATTTATCTTTAATCCGGGAGCAGTGTCTGTTTATAAACTGTTTATTATAGGGGTTGTTATATTATTTAGCCTAACCAAGTTTATTATAGTAAACGAAAACAGAGACGAAAACTAATAATGAAAAAAACTATTTGGTAACCTGAAATAAAAAAAAATCAACACCCGTTTGAAAAACTACAACTAAACAAACGATTTATCTCCAAAACGAACTAAAATGAAATAAAACCATCATGAATTATGTTTTTTTCTAAACTTTGGGTAAAAATGTAATGGGGATTACAATAGTGTTTTCAAGCTTTTGATGGGGTTTTCAAGCCTACTAAATCCGGTGGTAAATGTGGCTAAGAGATGGTTTCAAAAAGACCTAGCTTGTACATCACTATCACCAGCTAACAGTGGAAAGCAGATCATTAAGTAGTCCATGTAATCAAGTTAAGTTAAACATTGGATTGGTGTAAACATGGGCGAGAGAGATACTCCTTCCACCATATTTCTTTGCATCAGTCTCAGCGCTATTCCTTTCAAATCCAAGTCACATTGAGATTGACTGTATAACGTAAACCTAACCTAACCTATGACCTGACCCATCACTTTACTGCCCCCCAGTTGCAGACTATACAACAGTAATGACTCCTAGTCTGGCACACACATACTTTCTTGCCCTAACATTAGAACTGAACCTAAATAAAATAAAATACAAATATTTTTATACAACTTAAACTAAATAAAACTAGCTAATCAGGTCTGAAAACTGAAACGAAACTGAATTTCAAATAAATCGCAAAACTAATAGGAATAAAAAGGAATATAAAAACACAGAACTATAATAACCTTGAGCTTAACTCTTATGTCCTAGTGAATTAGGACTTTATCTTATGATTATTTTACATATTCTTATTTTTAAGGGATGTTCTTTGCCTTTTCGCTAAGATGACACACACACAGAGAGAGGGCAAGGAGACTTTGCGGAGAAGGGCAAGTACTCCTATCCCTGCCTCTCATCAGCCGGGGACGAGAGGTAGAGACCCGCCAGCCGACCCCCATCACCCTCCGCTTGGCCAGTCCGCCTCATACCATCCCGGAGACAAGTCTCTCCACTGCCGCGCCAACTGGTCATCTGATGACTCGGATAATGACTCGGATGGCTCAGGAGCAGATTGTTTGTACCACGTTGTTTTGCTAGGAGACCACGGTGTTGGAAAGTCGAGTCTTGCCAATATCTTTGCTGGCATTCAGGAAAAGGATGCTCACGACCATACGGGAGGTGGGTTTTTCTACCAAGCACAATTAATATGATTATTATGAGGCTATTTATGGTGTGTAGCCTATTAACACAACTATTTAGTAGTTGTTTGTCAATGTCTTATCAGTAACCTAAAAAAACTATTAGTATCATCCATCCTCATCTGCTAATTAAAATCTATGGACACTAAGCACTAATGAGTTATTCAATGAGTTAATTAATTTTATGCATCTCTTCAACAATGACTGTAAAAGTAATGGTCTCTGACATTGCCCTGGCCCTAACAACCTTGGCTAACCTGTCACAACTACATTGATTGAACTCTTGTCTCTGTCATGTGTAGTACTGAGTGACCTCAAAGCATTGATTGGCAGCTTATATTGACCCATGCATTTTGGCATCCAGCTGTGCTGCTGAGTGATGTGATTTGTGCAGTTTGTCCTTTTTGAAACACCAATTTCTCTGAAAGTGTTTACTAGGACAGGATAAAAGTCATAATATTTACAAAATAAATAACGAAAACTTTTAGGTCATGCCTGATACGGTAGCCTAGACACGGTTTGCTTTATTTGTTTGTGAGAGGTTCATGCTGCCATGACTTGTGCGTGTCGGGTCGGCTGATGGGAGTGACTGGCTAAAGATGCGTCCCAAATAGTACCCTATTCCCCTTAGTGGGGTAGCTCAGGTCAAAAGTAGTGCACTATACAGGGAATAGAGTTCTATTTGTGAGGCAGCCCAGCTGAATGTTGCTGTATAGCCCCTGGTCAAAAGTTTCTGCAATATACAGGGAAATAGGTTGCTGTGTGTGTGTGGCAGCTCCTATCTCTCCAGAGTGGTAAAGTCTCTCCTCATGAGACCTCCCTCTGACATCATCAGGAGAAAGTGTATAGCTGTCCTGTTTTCAGCCTGTCACTGACTTGGTCATGTTGTTTTTAGTTTTGGGTCACTTTGCTTGTCACACTGACAGCAATTTAACTGTTCTTCATAGCGGACTCCTTGGTTGGTTTAGAGCTTGTGTGGTGAATGGCAAGTGTTTTATGAGGAAAGAACGGCATTACGAGGATATTACAATACATTCCATTGTAGGCATATTACTTGTTTGCTTGTTTACAGGTTCTGACCTTCACAATACCAAGGTCCAGAACAAATTCAAGGAAACGTACAGTATTATACAGAGCCATGATTGCATGGAACTCCATTCCATCTCATATAGCTCAAGTGAACAGCTCACCTGGTTTCAACAAAAATAAAGCAACACCTCACGGCACAACGCCTCTCCACATGTGACTTTTTGTGTGTATGAACTGACATGTATGTGTAACTGATAGACGCAAAAACATGCACTACATGTTCATGTATTTAAACGTATGTAAATGGTAGTCTTTTGTCTGTCATTTATTTTTCTTTATGTGTCGGACCCAAGTAAGACTAGCTGTCACCATTGGCGTCGGCTAATGGGGATCCTAATAAATCAAATCAAAAACCTAGATTTGTCACTTCAACTCAAAGACCTCAACTTCTCAAGGCTTTGACGGGCCATTTGTCCTTGTCTTGTGCAGCAGCTTTTACAATAAGGCTATGGTTGACAGGAAAATGTAACAAGTTCTTTTCACTTTTGGCCAAAGTGTGTTTTAGTCTCGCTAGGATGATCTAATCAGACTAAACTAGACATGGCTCAATGGTGTTTCCCGCGGCTTATATTCCCTTGTCATGATGATATGGTAGTGAAGTGTAATAGCTATATTGCACATTTTAGCAGTAGTAGGGATAAACACAAGTGTAGAGTTCTTGTATGTCAAATATTTATATATAACCAAATTCGTAAAACACCTCCATATTTTAGTTTCTAAAGTCATAACCTTAAAATGGACATGGCATAAATGATTCAGCATGAGGAAAAAAGAGATTCTGCACACTGAAATCTATGCTCCCATGTGGTTTATTGACAGCAGTCTACAAGGTTTTGACCCTTGAGTCTCCATCAGGTCTCCATTCACAAAGAAGCCTATATTTAGAGAGAAAGAGAACCAAATTCCATCACACCTGCTGGCTGCAACCAATTGTAGATATGTTTGAAGGAGTTGACATAAAGAAAGAAGTATAATTTATCTACAAGAATAAAACAAGTTGTATTTATATTTTTACCCTAGGTTGCAATGTCTAGACTCCCTTTTAGAACGTTTTCCAACGTTATTGAGGTACAGTAGGAAATAATATATTTTCTATTCTCTTTCCTGGTTGTTTTGTTTGTTTAGGGGACACCTATGAGAAAACCATGATTGTAGATGGAGAGGAGACCACCCTCATCGTCATGGACACCTGGGAGAACGAGAAACAGGTATGACACAACACCAACCATCAACATCTTTGTCACAAAAATGCATTGCACAGTAGAGAATATGATATAGTCTCACATCAAAAAAACGGACTGAAAGCTTTAAGCTTTCTAATTTATATAACTTAATCTTACTCAGTGTTACTTAAGAACACAGGTAGAGCAAAGAAACAAATCTGCTTGTGCCAGCCGAACCATAAGGCTCCATTCTAAACAACTATGATACCAAGGGACAGCCCTGCCCCTCCCTCGGTTTTGTATAAAAATATATGTGCTCGCACTGTGTGCCTATAGCTAAACTCCATTGAGTCAAGCTGAAGTGGGGCAAATCCTGGCTGTGCTGGAGACAGTGAGTGGTGGCTCCAGTGGCATTAGGCGAGTGTCTGTATGGGACACTGATGGCTGTGGGGCTTAATTACTCCAGTATTGATTACAGCTGGGGAGTGAAGCGTGCAGGCCAAGCCACATGTTGACTTGTCTGTACCGGGTTAGAGGAGATATAGGGAGATAAGGATGTCTATAAAGACAGTGGTTTCAATGTGTTAAAGAGCACCAAGTGTCACTACAAGCAGAACGTCAGATGTTTGACCAATAACCATCCCTGGAGACCAGAGTTCTTTCTGTATTCACAAATGCATATAAGTCAACTTAGCTTAGTGCTTTTTCGAATAACAACGTTAAAACTTAATGTTGACCATCACTTATCTCAATTATCTTTTGAATGCATGAGTGCATTTTTGACATCAAAGGTGGCTTCAATGATTCAATTATAACAACAGAAAACACATGCTACATTACAAAGAACCCTTTTGGAACCCTTTTTTCTAAGGCAAACTTTTTAATCCAATGAACCGCTTTTGGAAGAACGGGTTCTTCGGATGTTAAAACAGATTCTTTGGAAGGAAAGAAGGGTTTTACATGTATTTATTTTATTGATAACCTTTGTACAACTAGGCAAGTCAATTAAGAACATATTCTTATTTACAATGACGGCCTACCAAGAGCAAAAGGCCTTCTGTGGGGACGGGAGATAAAAAAATACAAGACAAAATACGCATCACAGCAAGGGAGACACCACAACACTACATAGAGACCTGAGACGACAACACATTGGCAGCAACACATGACAACACAGCATGTTAGCAAGACAACATTACAAAAACACAGTAGCAACATGGCAGCAGCACAGCATGGTACTGTAGCAGCACAAACATGGTACAAACATTGTTAGGCACAAACAACAGCACAAAGGGCAAAAAGGTAGAAAAAACAATACATCTCGTGAAGCAGCCACAAGTGTCAGTAAGAGTGTCCATGATTGAGTCTTTGAATGTAGAAATGGAGATAAAACTGTTAAGTTTTTTTTGTAGCTCGTTCCAGTCACAAGCTGCGGTGAATTGAAAAGAGGAGCGACCCAGGGATGTGTATTAGGGGGCCTTGAACAGAATGTCACTGGCAGAACGGGTGTTGTATGTGAAGGATGAGGGTTGCAGTAGGTATCTCAGATAGGGGAAAGTGAGGCCTAAGAGGGTTTTATAAAAAAAAAAAGCATCAACAAGTGGGTCTTGCGTCAGGTATACAGAGATGGCCGGTTTACAGAGTATAGCGTGCAGTGATGTGCCCTATAAGGAGCATTGGTGGCAAATCTGATGGCGGAATGGTAAAGAACATCTAGCCGCTCGAGAGCACCTTTACATGCCGATTTATACATTTCATCGCCGTAATCTAGCATAGGTAGGATGGTCACCTTAATCAGGGTTAGTTTGGCAGCTGGTGAAAGAGGAGCGATTACGAGAGGAAACCAAGTCTAGATTTAACCTTAGCCTGCAGCTTGGATACAGTGGGGCAAAAAATTATTTAGTCAGCCACCAATTGTGCAAGTTCTCCCACTTCAAATGATTTGAGAGGCCTGTAATTTTCATCATAGGTACACTTCAACTATGACAGACAAAATGAGAAAAAAAATCCAGAAAATCACATTGTAGGATTTTTAATGAATTTATTTGCAAATTATGGTGGAAAATAAGTATTTGGTCAATAACAAAAGTTTATCTCAATACTTTGTTATATACCCTTTGTTGGCAATGACAGAGGTCAAACGTTTTCTGTAAGTCTTCACAAGGTTTTCACACACTGTTGCTGGAATTTTGGCCCATTCCTCCATGCAGATCTCCTCTAGAGCAGTGATGTTTTGGGGCTGTTGCTGGGCAACACGGACTTTCAACTCCCTCCAAAGATTTTCTATGGGGTTGAGATCTGAGAGCACCTTTACATGCCGATTTCTGGGGCATCATAAGTGGCTTGTTTCAGCTTATCTTGTTGTTGATACCATGTCTTGTTTTGAGGTGTTTTGACTGATTTCATGTCAATACTAATATGGCTGTGCTTATTGTGCAAATGTATTTGTTTTCAATAAACATTGAAGACGAAATATAGATTAAATGTTGTCAACAGTCTAAGCTGTGATGGAAAATGTTATGTTTGTGCTTTTTTAATAACCAATTTCTGTGTTCATGCAAGTGACTGAACGAATCCTCACTATCAGTATCTGCAATTTGGCAGTACGCCCAGACCCTTGTTTTGAGAACTAAAGATGTCTCAGCTTAGAGAAGAAGCCTTTTGAGGTATTTGTCTGTCACATGTATGACCCAGTATTGGTCGGACACATGAATGAAGCAAATGTTAATGAACTAATTATGAATGATGAATAAGCTAAAATCATGCAAACATGACTTGTCTGCAGTAAATAAGAGAACTAACAGGAATTCCCCGGGCGAGCTCCTGATCGACATGTGTACTTGGTGCATTGAGTTGGTTGGAATTGCCCTTCTTATAGAGTATTAGGGAAAAAAAGGTGCCATCAAAGTCCAGATCCTGGACGAGCACCCAAATATGGCTGTTGTTGGTGAATGTTGAACTTCTCTCTCTCTTCTTTGTCTGTGTCTCTCAGGAGGAGGATGAGAAATGGGTCCAGGACTACTGTATGCAGGTGGGCAACGCCTACGTCATAGTTTACTCCATCACGGACCGCAGCAGCTTCGAGAGTGCCTCTGAGTTACGCATCCAGCTGCGGCGCATACGGCAGGCCGAGAACATTCCCATCATCCTCGTGGGCAACAAAAGTGACCTGGTCCGCTCCAGAGAAGTGGCTGTAGAAGGTAACGTTGATTCTAATAATGTAATCATTAAAGCGTCTCTCCACACCTTCTGAACAGTGACTTGATGAGAGCCATTTAACAATATGAGCAGCACTCTGCTTATAAAAGAGACAAACAGTTTGGCATACAATAGTCTGTACTGCACTTTCTGTGGCCTTTATAGTCAAATAAACAAGCAAAAGTTACAACTACAGAACATGATCATATATCAAATGTTGCAGTCCACACAACATACTATAAGTTGTTCCCTTAATATTCCATGAGTTGAATTTACAGCACACATCTCATACACTAACACTGTATTTTACAATGTCACCGTAATTCTTGATGATTTGGTCAATGTTTTGATATTTAACCTGTTCTGCAGATGAGAATAAGCTTTGCTAATTCTGGTGCGATGAATCAAATGTATTTATGTTGCGAGTTTCACCTGATCCCTGCGTAATAAAGACATCCCTGACTAATAAAGAATCAAACGTACCCCTCTCACATGTAAACACCTCTCGTATGACCTCTTCTTCCTCTGTGCTCTGCTCTCTCCCAGAGGGCCGTGCATGCGCCGTGGTGTTCGACTGCAAGTTCATCGAGACATCCGCTTCGCTCCACCACAACGTCCACGAGCTCTTTGAGGGCATCGTCCGGCAGATCCGCCTGCGGCGAGACAGCAAGGAAACCAACGAACGCCGGCGCTCCGTCTACAAGCGCAAGGAGAGCCTCGCCAAAAAGGCCCGCCGCTTCTTGGACCGCCTGGTGGCCAAGAACAACAAGAAGATGGCGCTGAAGGTTCGCTCCAAGTCCTGCCACGACCTGGCCGTGCTGTAATGGTTGCTGTGTGACCAAGTGGTTCACGCCGACAGTGGTCGCAGACTTCAACTCTCCTCTTTGCCCTGACGCTGTGTTCTTCGGGCGGCCATCTTGTGGGTCAAATCCTTAAACCAACCAACGGCTGTATTGTACTGTCTAGAGAGACTAATTCTATGCTCCAACCCCCTAGTGGTAAAGGGGATGGACGTTGTTATTTCCTATTTATTTCAGCCATTCAAAGCAATTGAGATGAAAATGTGAGGCAATTGAGACTTTTTTGTTGCTATATCACAGATCTGCTGAGAGTGAGTTTGCTAAACAGATACCTTATCAACTGTTTGCCTTACATCTAAGTCAATAGATTCCTAGACCAGTGTATCCAGACATAGATCTGGCATTTGAAGTCCTTTACAGTCTCCTTTGAGAAGGTTTTCTAAGATTATTGAGGTATGAAATAATAATTTTATTTTCTACCAAAGAAAGTGCTTTGAACACATCGTATGATGTATTTTTGCCATGAGGAAAGCAATGCCCACTTAGGTACTTTTAAGCAGACGTCACTAATGATTTGATTTCAAGGTTTTGCACTATGGGAGACAGTCATGTGTTGGGAGGAATCAATGGACATTCTTCTACAACAACCAAGAGAGCTCTTGTTTAAGACTTCTGTTCTGTCTATGAGCCCATCAGTTGACAGCTAAATTACATGTGAGTGCCGATGTTGTTTGGGAATCGACACCATCGTGAACTTTCCAAAAGGATTATCCCGTCCACACCTTCCTCTACAAGCACCTCCTACGCTGGAAGGACCAGTGGGGTGTTAACAGTACAACTGTAATGGATGCTTTTGAAGAGGCGTGGTCTGATTGACCACAGTCAAAAAACACCAATGTATGATGACATGGTCCTGAAGAGACCAAACAAGAAAAATGTTAAGTCTTCAATGTGTGTGTGTGCGTGTGTGTGAATGTGAATGTGTGTGTGTGTCCTGGTTGGCTTTGAAAGAGGTATTATCACTTTTGTACAAAGTTTGTAAATACAGTACATAAATGTCAAGGATTTTTATGAGGAAATAAAGGAGTAGGAAATATATTACCACTATACCATTGTCTGCTCTGGATTTGAAGGTTTGTCACATTTTTGTAACCTTTTGTAAGAGAGAGAGATATATATAGAAATTAAATGGAAGAGATAGTTGTGCTACCTTTCTGCTTTTTTCCTCATTGTCAAGTGACAATTTGGCTGAAGTAAAACCAGACCAGGCTACTAGGCTAGAAATTACACTCTGAACAATGTGATCATAGAGTTTTCAATGGCTTTAAAAGTACAAGTGATAGTTGTGCTGATTCTGGTGGGCACCTTTAAGCCAGAGCCTTCCATAAACCTGCTAAAGGAATCGGCGACTAGAGAACATAGTTTTACAATGTCTACTTCCCAAATGGCACCCTCCTCCCTAAAAAGAGCACTACTTTTGACCAAGGCCCATAAGGCTCTGGTCAAAAGTATTGCACTATATAGGGATAAGGTGCCATTTGGGACATAGGACAACGTCTGTTTGTGTTCCATATGGAGTTGTATGGCTGCCTCGTAACGTTGACAAAGTACAGATGATCAGGAGGTTTCCATTGATTAATGACAATGCCCATGTTGTGGTTTAAACCCCTAGATGGGTAGAAGCTCATGTTAGCATGAAATTCATGTCCAGACACAAACGGGTTGGGATAAATATGGAATTGTTCAATGCAACTTCTTTCATTTATTTTGATATGGAAGAAATACTGATCTCATTTGATGATCCAGTCTTATTATATTACATGTTCCTTACTTTGTTGCATTATGGACATTTTTTAATCACATTTGAATTACATCTAACATGACATTTAGATATTGAATTAATGAAAGGAAAACAAGAGATAACATGAAAAACATTAAAACATATATGAACTGGTCAACCCTGGATTATTCTCTGAATAATAACATATTGCATTTTATCACCAAAACTGTCATTTGACACGGTTTAGATCAGGCCTTGGAATTTTACGTGGATTTCCATGATTAGTTGCTGGCTTAAAAAGAGTAACAATATAAGTGGATACTCTCCTGCGTCTCAAATGGCACCCTATTCCCTACATAGTACACTGCTTTTCACCAGAGCCCCCACATAGGGCTCTTATCAAAAGTAGTGAACTATAAGGAAGGGTGCCATTTGGGACGTAGCCCCTAAGTGACACTTTCACAACCAACCAGAGCCCAATTTTAGCCAACCATGCACACGGTATCATTGAAACTTCAGTGTACTGAGAGGTCCTCAAGTGACATTCACAATAGGAGACTATTCACTCAGTGTTCATTAACACAGGTTATTGCACTGACATTTTGTGGCATTGATGAAACATTCCTGAACAAAATAAAACTCAAAAACAGGATGTAATAGAAATAACAGTTTTCTCTTGTCATTCGTACAATATATAACTTTTTTGTACTTTTACCCCTTTTTCGTGATATCCAATTGGCAGTTAGAGTCTTGTCCCATCGCTGCAACTCCCCTACGGACTCGGGAGAGGCGAAGGTCGAGAGCCATGCGTCCTCCGAAACAAGACCCTGCCAATCCACACTGCTTCTTGACACACTGTTCGTTTAACCCGTAAGCCAGCCGCACCAATGTGTCAGAGGAAACACCGTCCAGCTGCTGACCGAAGTCAGTTTACAAGCACCCGAAGTCAGCTTGCAGGCGCCCGGCCCGCCACAAGGAGTCGCTAGATCGCGATGGGACAAGGAAGTCCTGGCCGGCCAAACCCTCCCCTAACCCGGATGATGCTGGGCCAATTGTGCACCGCCTCATGGGTCTCCCAGTCATGACCGGCTGTGACACAGCCTGGGATCGAACCCGATGCTGTAGTGATGCCTCAAGCACCTTGATCCAGTGACTTAGACCGCTGCGCCACTAAGGAGGCCTGATGTGCAATATCTTTAAGTTCCAAGAATTCAACCAATATGGAACACTGGAATCCATAAAACGGCATTGCTCCTGGCTGCACCTCTGAAATTATGTTTTAATAAATGACAGGTTTTATGTATCTGGGTTTGATAGAATTTGAGATCAACATGCTAAAAGAGAGTTCCGATTCTACATAGTTACAGCAAAGGCCTCATGTTATTGCAGTATTGATTGTTAGTGTTGTGCTATGCCACCAGGATTGGTTCAATATATAAACTGATTTATAGAGGTTTGATGAGGTGAATTACTGTGGCTCACCACTACATATAAAGTCAAATCAGCATTACTGTATAGTTGAAAATGATGCGATATGGTGACCACCCACCCCGTAAGCAGCAGTGAAAAGTATAATTTTGAAAGTACAAAATTGAGTGGTCAAATCCCCCAAAAGCATTGATACAGGTTATTTGATCACTTATGGAAATGCTTATAGGCCTACATGTCAGGGTAATGGGTTCAATTTCCAGGAGTCCCCCATACGTACAATGTATGCATGCATGACAAAGTTGCATTGGATAAAAGTGTCTGCTAAATGGAATTGTTTGTATTATTATTATGTCAAATCAAATGTATTTGTCACACGCATCGAATAACACAGATGTAGACGTTTACCATGAAATGCTTACTTACGAGACCTTTCCCAATAATGCAGAGCTAAAAAGTAAGAAAAACGTGCACACAAAAAATAACAAAATAGTAACACAATAACGAGGCTATTTACAAGGAGTGCCGGTAGAGTCAATGTTCAGGGGTACGAGGCAGTTGAGGTAATATGCACATGTAAGTAGGGGTAAAAGTGACTAGGCAATCAGGATAGACAATAAATAGAGTAGCAGTGGCGTGTGCTGTATGAAAGAGTGTGAAAGTGTGTCTGTGTGTGTGTGGCGTCAATATGCATGTGCGTGTGAGTATGTGTGTATGTGTTGGAGTATCAATGTAGTATGTGAGAGTGTGTGGGTAGAGTCCAGTGAGTGTACAAGAGCCAGTGCAAAAAAAAGGGTGTCATTGCAAATAGTACGGGTAGCATTATGTAAAAAAATAAAAATAATAATAAAATAAGATCAGCGCAAAAACACAAAATAGCACAATTGGTCAGGACCCCATAAAACGCCTGCTACTCCCTCCAGCGCCATAAAGTCATGTCCTGTTACCCAAAGGGTCATTGAATCATTTTGATTAGCTTCAACTCAGTTTTCTATTCAGAAGAATGTCTCACTTGTTTTTTCACAAATTATCTCAGTTTTTAGGCATATTTATTCCGTTCCTGACATTATTTTAAGCTGTCCTCCCCTCAGCAGCCTCCTGTGCTTTACACTTCTGACAAACCTCACCTTTCACATAAGGTGCCAAAACCAACACGTTTCACAGGAATAGTCAAAAGAAACATAAGCAAACAGTAGAACTAAGAATGCGTGTGAATAGTCTGTGTGTGCATGCAAGGCTGTGTGAGTGTGTGTGTGTGTGTGTAAATGTTATTGGAGCCTGGGTCGCATGTGTTGAGACAGCCACTGTCTGTGTGTCTCTGTGTGTGTGTGTGTGTGTGTGTCAAGCTCCATGAGCAGCAGCAGGAGGCCAGGCAGGGGGCCAGGGCTACATTGGGGCCAGGCCTGGCCTGACAGGGTTGGGTCAGCTCTTTCCACTCTCCCCCCTAGCACAGCACAGCAAAACCAGAGAGGGAGGAGGAGGAGAGATGTAGGGGGGTGCTAGTTGGCTCTGAGCTCACTGCATTGATTTGGTCTGGGTAATGGAAAGAATGCACAAACCCTAACGAACACACACATGCACCATACACACGCATACGCACACACAGACCCACTGACATACGTATGTATGCAAACAAACAGGATGTCACAGGTCACACGCAGACATGTAGAAACACACACACATCAAACACTCTTACGCCCTTTCATTAATTTTGCATTATATCGTTAGCTGGAGTTATGAAGCCAAGATTCTAAATTGAATGAAATAATGGTGTCATTAGACATTATCCATCATCTGTGACTGATGTAATGGTTGTGGACAATTAGGTGAATTATTGTACTCACACTGTAAGTCATCTATGAAAAACTAAATCCACCATGTTTTTACTGTACTGTCTAACTGTTGTGCAATCACAATGTAGAGTTTATAGATGCCACCATTAGCTATTCTTAGTAGAATAGCTAATGGATGAGTAACAGTGAAAAAGATCAGTAATTTGATAATGAACTCGAGAGTTTTGGGGAGAGTTTACTGCCTACGGAGCACCGACAACAAAACAGCAGAAAGCAGAGAGCAGAATGGAAAAAGTGAATAAGAGCAAGAGGAGAAGGGAGGTGGCGGGGAATACAAGAAGATGAATGCTCCTGCGCCAGTCGCAAGGCTGGTTCTTGTTACGTGTCAAGAATCTGGCGTCCTCCAGATGTGTGTCATGTTTATATTGGGCAAATCCCCCAGAGAGATTTAATTTGCCGGCCCTGCTCTCTGGTGAACAGCTAGCAGAGATGGAGAGAGAGAAGGGGAGAAGGAGAGCGAATGTGAGTGAGCAAGAAAGAAAGAAAGAGAGAAAGAGAGAAAGAGAGAGAGAGTGCGCCAGAGAGAGAGATAATTACGGAAAGTTGGCAGCCAGCAGAGGAGCAAGCTGTGGCAGGACACAACGGAAAGAATAAGATTAAACACAGAAAAATGCAGGGTAATAAAGTTTAAGACAAAAAAGATGAGTAATGACCATGCTCCTCAGCCTCTAAAAGGTGAACTTCCTCTCCTAATGTTTTGGCTAGTTTGTCCAGGAGTGCAGACTGGTTGTAACAAGGATAACTTGTAAGGGAGGGGTGATCTTCAGGTCATAAGAAAAATGTACTTTGGGGCTCTTGTTTCAGGGCAATTATTATTTTTGTTAATGAATTTTGTTTATATCTTTTGTTTTTAAAATGTAAGACATGCAAATATTATAATCCATACATATATTCGGGGTATTTTCTCACTGACTTCGATAGTCTACTGGGAGAGTTTTAAGGCCAACTGTTCGCTGTCCTCTTTCTGTCCCTCTCCCACACTTCCTGTGTGGACCAGCGGCATGGAAATCACGCTAATTAACTATCCTTGAACTGTAAATCTCAAAATAACATTCACGATAGCAATCCAAAACCATGGATATCGAGCCAACATAAAGCCCTATAGAACATGAAGGATTTCTTGCTACTTGCAAGAATGCTAAGTATGTCAACTTCTTGTTGCTCCCCATCTGAAAATTAAATATTGTAATCAAACTCGAGGGAATATTACTCTCAAACTACACTGTGTTTGAACGTAATATTGCCTGCCCTCGACTTTGACATAACCTCAAATGTAATAAAATGGGGATTATGTACAGTTTCAAAAGTGAAAAAAATAAGACTATTTTAAAGGAGAACATGCAACTTGTATCATTACAAATTAAATGCTTGTCATACTGTACTCAAAAACATTGTTTCCTAGATGGATTGTAAGGAAAGAGTGCCAATTTGCCATGTAAAGGCTCTGATTTAACCCATACAGCCATTTCCACTCATCCTCCCAAACATCACTTGGAAAAATGTATTTATCAAGGAAGATCATGTAATAGTATTGGGTCACTGTGTCTGCTAGTTTATGAACTTACAATACGGTTGGCAACTGATCTAGACTTCAGATGCAGGTATATAAATATATCTATTGCTGACTGCAGATATGCACTGCTACATGGATTATCCAAGAGTCCAGGCCTAGGTCGAAATGGTATGGAGACAGGTTGTGTAACGATGACTGATTTAGATTTAGTCTTTGGCTCCCTCTGGCGGATGTACTAAATGCCAGCACACAGTCTGTACTGTTCCTAGGGACTGTACTGTTATTCATCCAGTCAATGTACTATACATAGCCTATCTATTTAGGAACTACATTTTCTTATATAACTTTGCCCTGTGCTTCTCCAATCTTGTACTTCCTATAGCCTATCGTGCACTGCTGCTGAATGTATCAGAGATGAGGGGCATACATCAATATATAATAAGCAACAAAATAATCACCAAAAAAATCTATTACAAATTACTAGACCTGATTTGTTTCCTCGAGTTCCCAGTTGTCTTGAACACACTGAAGTTGGAAGTCTGAAATTTCAGAGTTCCCAGTTGTATTGAACGCATTTCTACCACTGTATGGCATCACTACAAGCGCTACTCGATTCGCTAGGTTCTCTACACGCCCACATTCTTGATACGCCAAGCACAAATATGGACTGATCGAACAGCCAATGGAAAGGTAAAAGCGAAATGCCCACCAATACTGGCCTTAGCGAGGAGAATGAGAGAGCAGGGTTGTAAACCAAAGTTACACATGGTCTAATTCAATATGTACATTCCAAAAGGCTGAAAAATACTGACATTTAATCGATTACAAATTACCCTCCCTGAACATAAATAATAATAATACTAAACCCTGGCAGAAATTGAAAAAGCATGACCATCCCCCATTTTCCTCCAGGTAACAATTGCGTAAATTTTAACCACTCCCTAAAAATAAAGACTCAACCCAGTAAAATACTAAGTATCTGGTTTAAAATGTACTTAAGTATCAAAAGTATAAATTACATCCTATACATCAAATTCCTTACATTAAGCAAACAAGACCGACCACTTAAAAAAAAAAAAAAAAATCTACACAGTCAGGGCAGCACTCCAACATTCAGACATAATTTACAAACCTATTAGTTGCGTTTAGTGAGTCCGCCAGATCAGAGGTAGTAGTGACGACCATGCGTTCTCTTGATAAGTGTGAATTGGACCATTTTGCTATCCTGCCTGAGCATTCGAAGTGTAACAAGTACTTTTGGGTGTCAGGGAAAATGGGAGTAAAAAGTGCACATTATCTTTATGAATATAGTAAGAGTCAACAAAAAATTACTCACTTATTTTTACTTAGTTACTTTACACCACTACCTGCCAAGCAGGGAGGGAGATTTAGTACCACACTAATGCCTTGCTGCTCCCACTGTCTAGCCTAGTGTTGCACATTATTTGTAAGTGGGGTACAGACGTCTTTTAACACATTGTGCCTTATTGTAAACCCCACAGTATCCGTCCAACCCCCATTTATCCCCAGCAAAAAGCCTAGCTATTAGCAACTGTAGTAAACTCAACATGGGCATCTTTTCAGGCAAGTAAACAGGAGTTAATTTATCTAAATTACAATCCTACAATTACTGCTAAATCGACCCTCTAATGTATTCTTCTCCACTCCCTCATGTTGGCACTGATCATTAGCTGACATTCTAGAAGATGCTGTGTCTGGCTGATCCACGTGTCTAGAAGTTTGTTGTTCTTCTTTGTAGGCTCGCACGTCCTTTCAAATAAGTGTAGCCGAGCCTGTGAAAGTAAAACAACTCGAGGGCACGGCCTTCACGTTGGAAAGGTAGTTTGATACACTTGAATGACTTGCTTTAGTTATTTAGCAAGAGTAATGGCACAGAGGTTTTGCTAACGCTCTTTATCTCAACCACTGAGGTGTGATCACAAGTTTATCGAAAACTACAGAGGACATTCAAGGATATTCAACAACAGTGTTATACGAAAAATACATACGCTAGGGGGTGCTCAGTCCTATAGCATGACGGGGGCTTGAAGTTATGCAATGTGCAGTTCATTGCTCTTTAGAAAAACAAAAATAAGATACATTAAAGAATTAAAGATGGCTTCGGCTGAGAGTGTTTCTATATACGATAATCCAAATGTAGCTAGAAATGTTATTAATAGAAAAAGCGAAACTTTTGAAAATAAAACAAACAGTTCATGTTATTCAGAGGGTTTCTGTTGATTTAAAACAACCGTAAAAGTAACAAAATGCATTTCATACAAATTGGTGACATTTTTGTTGTTGTCACCATTAACATGGACGACAAATTATTTTTGAAATAACCTTTTCAACAATGCCCCATGGGCTTGTTCAGTTGAGATAGTTTCAAACAGAAATGCAGTATATGGCCTACACAATTCCCTATTCAGTGTCAGTTCTTGTACAAAAGTATTTTCCATTGGACCTAAAAAACCCAACTCTGACTTCCAGGTCTTCAAAGCCTTGGTCACAACCTTACTTCTGTTTGGACTTCACAGCTGCTTTCAGTTTGGTGTAGAGATATCCACAATTCTTAAAAAGGAAGAAGGAAAGTGGATAAATGAGCACATGGTCAGTGTTTATTGAGCAACAATTTCAGACCCTGGCACTAATGCATAATTAATATTGCATAATCTCACAATAAAATAATATGCTTAATATCCCCGTTGGGAAAATGCACTTTTTTGGATCCAGTGACAGAGTTTGTTGACAAATGGGCAGTCTATGTATACCAAGGTGAACTGTGAATGTCTACCAACCTCGATGGCATAGTAGACTATCGCCAGGTAAGCAGCTATACAGCCCCCAAGGAAGAGGTCAAAGGCTGCTGGCTTAATCCTGGTGATAAAACATGTAGGGAACGAAATCCAGTTAACAATTACCAAACATAATGAAAACATGGAAACAACCTCACAAACCCAGACGATGAAATGCATTGTTTACTTAAATGTGTATGCACTATTCGTATAATAAAAATATGAAAAATATAAGGTTAGTCATTGGATTGGCAAGTGTGGGTGTTTGGATACTGTTTTCCTCATTGGACTAGCACCTAAAATGTGACTGTTTTACACATGTAGTCCTCATACCTATACATCATCATTGGTTGCTCCATTTGGTCAAAAAAGGTAAGTTCAGGATCCCTGAAAGAGAAACAAAACATTACCAATTCACTCTTAACAATCATAATTTCAAGGAACGAAAGGTAGGAAGACGTGTTCTTTATGGCTGTGTGCATGCGCACGTGCGTGCGGCTGTCTGTCTTGTACCTCTTGTCTTGGCGGAAGGTGTGTCTGTGGACCTGGTGCAGATAGTACCTCAGCTCATGTTCCAGAGTGTTCACCAGTATGGTGTGTTTGGGATCCTTATCCAGCTGTGTTGCCCGTGGGATGGACGTCAGGAAGGACATCAGGCTAGACATGCGACTGTCCTGAAACTCCTATACCAGAGATTGAGATGGACTATTGAGGATGCATACTGTACAAGTTTAGGTTATAGGTACAGTGCCTTTTGAAAGTACTCATACCCCTGGACTCATTTCACATGTTGTTGTGTTACAACCTCAATTCAAAATAGATGAAATGTATATATTTTTTCTCACTCATCTACACACAATACCCCATAACGACAAAGGGGAAAAATGTATTGACATTTCAATAAATATTTAATTTACATAAGTATTCACACCCTTTTGCTATGACACTCCAAATTGAGTGTAGGTTCAACCAATGTCCTGTTTCCATCGATCATCCTTGAGATGTCACTACAACCTCATTGGAGTCCACCTGTGGCCAATTCAATTGTTTGGACATGATTTAGAAAGAAACACACCTGTCTATATAAGGTCCCACAGCTGACAGTGCATGTCAGAGCAGAAACTATACCATGAAGTTCAAAGAACTGTCTGTAGATCTCCGAGATAGAATTGTGATGAAGCATATACTGTGTGTATATATATATGAGGAAGGGTATAAAACTATTTCTAGCATGTTGAAAGTTTCCAAGAGCACAGTGGTTTCCATAATTGGGAAATTAAAAAATATATAGAATTACCCCGACTCTGCCTAGAGCTGGCTGTCCGACCAAACTGAGCAAGAAGGACCTTAGCAAAAGGCACGTAAAAGACTGAGATCATAAGGCAAAAGATTCTCTGGTCTGATGAAACAAATGTTACTCTTTGACCTGAATGCAAAGCGATATGTCTGGAGAAAACCAGGCACAGCTCATCACCAGGTCTAACACCATCCCAACTGTGGTGGCAGGATCATGCTATGGGGATGCTTTTCAGCAGCAGGGACTGGGAGAACGGTAAGAAGAGGGAACAATGAATGGAGCCAAATACAGGCAGATCCTTGATGAGAACCGTGCAAACGACCTTAGACTGGGGTAAATATTTACGTTCCAACAGGACAATGATCCCGAGCATACCTCCAAAGAAATGCTGGAATCCCATTGACAATATGTGTAAAGAAAGACTTGAAGATGGCGGTTCACTACTGAGAGAAAAATGCCTGAGTCCAGAAAAGCTGATACAGACAAGATGACTCAAAGCTGTAATCACTGCCAAAGGTACTTCTACAAAGTATTGACTCGGGGGGTGTGAATTCTTATGTAAATTAAGATATTTCCGTATTTCATTTTCAATACATATGGCAACCATTCAAAAAAATACTATGGGGTATTGTGGGTAAATGGGTGAGAAGAAAAAAAATATTTCATCCATTTTGAATTCAGGTTGTAACATAACGTGTGGAATAGGTCAAGGGGTATGGATACTTTATGAAGGCACTCCAAGACGGAATTGTTTCACACAAAAAGTGGCAATTAAGTGTTTCCTTAAGAATGTTAGATTTGTATCTGCATTTGCATTTATGGAACCCCATTAGCTGCCGCCAAGGTAGCAGCTACTCTTCCTGTGGTCCGCGAGAATTAAGGCAGTTATACAATTTTAAAAACATTACAATACACTTATTACATAATTCACTAAGTGTGTGCCCTCAGGCCCATACTCCACTACCACATATCTACAAAACAAAATCCATGTGTACGTGTGTGTATAGTGCGTATGTCATTGTGTGTGTATGCATATGTATGTGCCTATGTTTGTGTTACTTCACAGATCCCGCTGTTCCATTAGGTGTATTTTTACCTGCTTTTTAAATCTGATTCTACTACTTGCATCAGTTACCTGATGTGGAATAGAGTTCCATGTATTCATGGCTCTATGTAGTACTGTGCGCCTCCCATAGTTTGTTCTGGACTTGAGGACTGTGAAGAGACCTCTGGTGGCACATTTTGTGAAGTATGCATGGGTATGCAAGCTGTGTGCTAGTAACTTCAGCTTGTCAACGCCTATTTTGAAAACAAGTAATGATGATGTCAATCTCTCTTCTACTTTGAGCCATGAGAGATTGACATGCACATCATTAATGTTAGCTCTCCGGGTACTTTTAAGGGCCAGCCATGCAATTTTTCCAAGTCCCTCTTTGTGGCACCTGACCACACTACTAAACAATAGTCCAGGTGCGACAAAACCAGAGCCTGTAGCACCTGCCTTGTTGATAGTGTTGTTAAGAATGCAGAGTAGCGCTTTAGTATGGACATCTTAGCTACTGTTGTATCAATATGTTTTGACCATGACAGTTTACAATCCAGGGAAACTCCAAGCAGTTTATTCACCTTAACTTGCAAAATTTCCACATTATTCATTATGAGATGTAGTTGAGGTTTAGGGTTAAGTGAATGGTTTGTTCCAAATGCAATGCTTTAAGTTTAGGAAATATTTAGGATTAACTTATTCCTTGCAAAACATTCCGAAACTAACTGCAGCTCTGTGTTAAGTGTTGCAGTCATTTCAGTCACTGTAGTAGCTTAAGTGTAAAGTGTTGAGTCATCCGCATACATAGACACACTGGCCTTACACAAAGCCAGTGGCATGTCGTTAGTAAAGAATGGAAAAAGCAAGGGGCCTAAACAGCTACCCTGGGGAATTCCTGCTTCTACCTGGATTATGTTTGAGATGCTTCCATTAAAGAACACCCTCTCTGTTCTGTTAGACAAGTAACTCTTTACCCACATTATAGCAGGGGGTGTAAAGCCATAACACATCAATATTTCCATAAGCAGACTATGATCGATAATGTCAAAAGCTGCACTGAAGTCTAACAAGACAGCCCCCACAATCATTTTATAAATCAGTTTCTCTCATCCAATCACCAGTCATCAGATTAACGATTCCCCTTGCATTATGTTTGCACTGTGCATAGGACAGTCAACTTCTGATAAATCTGCTTGGAGCTGATTCAACAGTGTACGCTAAATTGGATGACAGAATTGTTCCTTTCATGACTGTAGTTGCCTTTCCTGATTCTGGTAAAAAATAAAATCTTACCATTTGGCCCTTGAAGACCTGTATGTCTTTTGGGGAACCCTATTGGAAAACAAATTGAGATGAGTTAATTTGTTTCCTCATTGATTAAAATAAAGTATTATTTTGTGTGTGTGTGTGTGTGTGTGTGTGTGTGTTAATACATGTTTTATACCTTGTCAGAGAGATTATACATAAACCGAGCTAGCGATTCTGCAATAACGATGGCATTGCGCTTCATCTTCCTCAAGTCCACGTGCAACCTGTTGGGAGGGTAACAGTCTCATTATGGACCTTTTCCAGACTCTGTAATAATACCAATATGTCTAAGAGTCTAGATACTAGACTGGAAAAATATTGTGGAATATGCATTTAATATACTGTTGTCATTCTACCCTAAAATAAAACAGAGTAGTGCCACTCACACAGTGTCCAGGATGGAGCCTCTGAGTTCAGCTTTGGGGTCCTCCAGGTGAGACAGCGTGAAGCCTGGTATCCTGCGCATGGCATAGCGCTCGTGCTCCCAGGAAACAGTGGACTCCCCCAAGTTGATCTTCTTGTGGACCATCCCAAACCTCACCCAAGGGAACCGGGAAGAAACTACCTACATGAAAGGTGGTGGGATGCATGTACGTTTAGTTCATACAAGTGACATTGGGCCATCAAGCGCCTCCACACTTCCTACAGTATCTGCTGGTGGGAGGAGTTACCTGCTCCAGATGTTGTACGAAGGCATGCTGAGGGGTGCCAGGTTTGGGGGGGCGGGACACGTGCAGGAACATGTCGTCCCCATTGGCCAGCGTGTCCAGACACAGAACAAATGCCACATTGTCATGGAGAAGGCTGGTCTCTGGAGGGAGACAGACCACAAGGATAGAATCAACTTGAGAGAGACATAAGGCAAGGCTACAATCAACCAGACTGCAGGGCTGTTGTAGCAGTGTCCTCCCAGCCATGGATCACCCACTAAACAGCAGATGAAAACACAAGTATGTGGCATAGTAGGTAGGAAAACATGTGTTTAGGGGGCCTACCTCCCTACTGTAGAAGCCGGGTGTACGTGCAGTGGGTAAAGTTTTTAGGGTGTAGATGCTTTATGTTTCTGACTTGAGATGGTTGGTCTTGGTCTAGTCTTCGATAGTTCTGGTCTCTACTCCATAACTGAAAGACGATCAAGTGAAATAACAACTCACCGGCATGATCCATATTCTCCTCTATAAACCTCTTGGTACCCAGGAAGTTATACTTCCCACCGCCAGTCAGGGAGAAAAGAAGATGGTATCTAGAACACAAAGAACACAAGCGTCATTTCAAATGCCCAAACATTCCCTTAAAACCTGATTGGATAAGGTACTATTACTCAAAGTGTATGATATTTGAAATGTAATAGAAATGTAATATACAGTGCATTTGGAAAGTATTCAGACCCTTTGACTTTTGCACTTTGTTATGTTACAGCCTTATTCTACATTAGATTTGTTTTTTTAAATCTTCATAAATCTACACACAATACCCCATTATGAAAAAGCAAAAACAGGTTATAGATTTTTGTAAATATATAAAAAATGTTAACTGAATGATCACATTTACATAACTATTCAGACCCTTCACTCAGTACTTAGTTGAATCCCATTTGGCAGCGATTACAGCCTCAATTCTTCTTGGGTATAATGCTACAAGCTTGGCACACCTGTATTTGGTGGAGTTTCTCTCATTCTTCTCTGCAGATCCTCTCAAGCTCTGTCAGGTTGGATGTGGAGCGTCGCTGCACAGCTATTTTCAGGTCTCTCCAGAGATGTTCGATCAGGTTCAAGTCCGGGCTCTGGCTGGGCCACTCAAGGACATTTAGAGACTTGTTTTCCAAAAGACACTCCTGCATTATCTTGGTTGTGTGCTTACGGTCGTTGTCCTGTTGAAAGGTGAACCTTCGCCCCAGTTTGAGGTCCTGAGCAGGTTTTCATCAAGGATCCCTCTGTACTTTTCTCCATTCATCTTTCCCTCAAGCCTGATTAGTCTCCCCAGTCCCTGCCGCTGAAAAACTTTGCCACAACATGATGCTGCTGCCACCACCATGCTTCACCGTAAGGGATGGTACCAGGTTTCCTCCAGACATGCCGCTTGACATTCAGGCCAAAGAGTTCAATCTTGGTTTCATCAGACCAGAGAATCTTGTTTCTCATGGTCTGAGAGTACTTTAGGTGCCTTTTGGCAAACTCCAAGCAGTCTGTCATGTGCCTTTTAGTGAGGAGTGGCTTCCCTCTGGCCACTCTACCATAAATTGGTGGAGTGCTGCAAAGATGGTTGTCTTTTTGAAGGTTCTCCCATCTCCACAGAGGAACTCTGGAGCCATGTCAGAGTGTCCATCAGGTTCTTGGTCACCTCCCTGACCAAGGCCCTTCTCCCCTGCTTGCTCAGTTTGGCTGGGCAGCCAGCTCTAAGAAGAGTCTTGGTGGTTCCAAACTTCTTCCATTTAAGAATGATGGAGGCCACTGTGCTCTTGGGGAACTTCAACACTGCAGAAATGTTTTGGTACCCTTCCCCAGGTCTGTGCGCGACACAATCCTGTCCCAGAGCTCGTCAAGGGGTCTGAATTTTTTTTCCGAATGCACTGTATATGTGATTAATTATTTTAATTTCATCTATGAATAGTGATAATATTTAATATATATAGTAATCATTTATGCCACTTAGCGACTTAAAGTCATGCGTGCATACGTTTTACGTCTGTAAATAACTAAAAGATAGTGTGTTTAACTCACGCAGGCTGGCTGTGGGGGTTGCTATAAAGTTTCTGGAAAAGACGGATCAGCTCAAGCAAGATGATGACTCCGCTACCGTTGGAGTCTGCTCCATATGACAGCCACTGTTTTACACACGCACCAATATTTTTGATTGAAACTCCGTATTTGTGAATACATTTTTATTTCACTAGTATACGCAGCGTGCAGTTGACTTACTGGAGTAAGGCCGTAGGAGTCGTAGTGGGCCGTGATAACGATGGTGGGCGCATCCTCTCCAGCACCAGGAAGTACACCCTGAAGGCACACTGACCAATCACAATCTGTACACAAGTCTGACTTGGCTATGTTGGGACCAGAAGGCCTAATACAGTATTTCACATCCAATTATAATTCATTCCAAGGTTCATATGCCATAAGAATTGGCTGATGTCCTTGGTCATAGACAGGGTTGGAGAGACTCACCTCCAGAGTAATGATTGTACTGTCAGTGATGGGCTTGATGGGGTTGGTGTTGCTCACTAGAATCTGAAATACGGTGGCTGTGACCATACTCCGGAACACTGACAGAGAGTAAAAGAAAGAAGTTCAAGTTGTGTAATGAAAGATGCTGAACCTATTACATTTATTATTATTAAAATCGATTTTCACATTGCGCTGTATCCCCCTCCTTTCTCTTCCCTCAGTCTACCTCCTTTCTTTCATCCCCTTTACTCATGCCCCTCTCCAACCTTCCTACTCTCCAGACCCTCTTCCTCCCATCCCGCCTTCTCCACTTACCTCGGACCAGTATAGAGGAGGTGCGAGAGGCTGCAGCGTGCTTGACCTCTTCGTACATATAAAGGAGCTGCTCGTCCTCCGGGGTCACGTACACAGGCATGATGGTATCCTTTAACAACGCTTCGCTCTCACTCACCATGAAGGTCTGTATGGAAGCAAAGGGTTAACACTATATTGGATTCATGTGCCACATATCCAGAACTTGAAGGTGCCAGGTAGAGAAAACAGGCATTGTCATAAACCTGTAGATTGTTGTATGCTCCCAAGTGATTGATATTACAATAGAATGGGGCACCAACCCTGATAAAAGGTCTAAGATACCTGTATGATATCCTGGGGGACAGCGGACATGTTTTTGGGTAGCAGGAGGAGTACAGCGGCAGCGCTCTGCCTCAGAGCCTCAAAGTATCGCTCCACGGTGAAGTCCGGCAGCTTCATGATGACACAGCGTCGTGTTAACACTGGTTCGTCTGCTGAGCGGGCCTCCGCCTGCACGATGGCACCGCGACAACCTCCACAGGTCAACACAGAAGTCACATGAAAAAACAGTTCCAAACTTCACTTTGTCTTTCCTGTCTCAATCACAGAAAATAAAAATACAAAATAATGAAAACAGTGCACAAATATCTTCTTTAGGAGTACAGCACAGAAAAAGAAAGCTGCTCCACAGAGCTGCACTATATATTTTGAAATGATAAAATAACATGGGTAAACCTTTCTCTGGTGCAGATACTTAGTATGTCTGGCCAAGTGACCCTACCATGTTTTTCCTGCTGAATGGCATACTGCTGCATCCTATAGGCAGTGAACTCGTAGGAGGATACAGTAGGCAGCACAGAGGCATGCAGGAGCTGAACATACAGCATGAGCAGTGCAGCCACTCGGGGCAGAATTCTCAGCAGCATGGCTCCACGTCCTGATGAGATCCCCTTACTGTCCTGACACAGAAATCTATGGAGGAAGGTTGGCTGTTAAAACAAGCACGATACATGTGCTTATTGAAAACACGATCGCTCAAATAGTATTCCTCTTTTTCAGGAGATTCCCCAGATACGCCAATAGAAAACTCCCTTACTCCTCACCTTACCAACAGATATAGCACTATAGCCAAAGGATTTACGAAGTACCTGAGCAGCTTAGGAGAGACGCATACCATTCTCTCCATGGCCTATGCCCAGAGTTAAGTTGGGGGCCAAACTATCCAAGGAGAGACACTCAGGGCCTGTATGTCTTTACTCACCTGTCTCCTAGGCTCTCTCCCTCTCGGTGAACAGACAGCGAGTTCTCTCCACACCTCCTCGCAGCGTGGACATAGACTAGCCTCTTAAGGGAGAAGGCTCAAGACGCCTCGTTGGTAAGCCGCTAAACCCGTGTCCACCATCTGTCCCTGGGGATAAAGTCAGGCTAATCACCCCCTCTTCCCTTCTCTCCCCTACCCTCCTGGCCTGGCCCGGCCCATAGTTACTGTCACAACCCCAATCACTAGTGGAGGTAATAATTGTACAAGCCCTTGGTCATTGGGCTATCGCCTACAATTTGCTCTATTATAGGTTCTCAAGCGTTACAAAAATAAACATCTGAGGACATTATTTTAAATCCGTTTTCTATCCAGCACCTGACCATTGGCTGTGCATATTTTTCCTTTTTCCAGACATCACATGGCGGTTGCACCACAACGTTTAATTCAGACTGTTGATATTTATTTGTAGACATGATACACTACACAGAACAATAACATTGTTACATACAGAAACTTTAATTGTTCACATCTTCATTAAAATCACAATGAGTGTCTGAATGATACCCCCCAAAAAAGCCTATGGGCAATATTTAACATCTGCAAAATGGCACTAAACTCACAATATTATGAGTACTGTAGAATTTCAGTGCAGTTTCATAGCTGTAAGTGCTGCCCTCTGTCTATGTTAAAATGTAGACCCCCCCCCCCCCAAATAAATTAAAACAAATAAAACAGGCAATAAATATCTTCCAATACAATGCATTACTTAAGGCATACTCTACTTTAGACAACTCTGGGGTGAGAGTGAGTGTGATCAGAGTGTGAACTTGTGATCACAATGACAGGGGAAGCTAATGCTTAGCGCTCAGACAAAGCAGGGATACATTTCCATTGCTATTTGGATGATGCATCCTTGAATATAGACAAAGCGTTTTTCCACTTCTTGCCTACTGAACACAGTGTTCCCTGTTTCGCACCATCCTAAAACAGCAGGTATTTTCATTATTTTGCATTGACCCGTTTGTGCTTGATTTGTGTGTATTCAAACTGGAGTCAATCCCTCATATCATTCATTGCACTACAGTGGAATGCACTGGATAACCAAGCACCCAAAGAAATACAGTAAATAACATATTTACCTCATCCATCCCTTGCTTTACATATAGTACGCTATACACAGTCTTGGATCGTTAGACATGAGGAGCATTTTCCAATTTGAAGCATTCCATAGTGCATTCTGTGTGTGTGCGCCATGTGTACTGTGCCTGTGTGATTGCACAGACTGTGTCAGTGGCAGTGAGAGAAGCACAACGTGACGCTACAGCCTACTTCTGGAAGCACTATAGGAGGACATGGGCTGCTGTGTGTACAGGCGGACATTTTGCCCAACCACTATCATTAGTGTACTGGTAATATCCCTGCTCAGGAATTCAGAAGGACACATTCTCCATTTCAACTGGTATATTCATACAATATTTTAACACCATCTCATGTTAAAATTATGGCTGTTATGCCCATGAAAGTGTTTTTTTTTGGACACTATTATACAAATACATTGTTTTTTTAAATGGCCTTTTGGCACAGTTAAACTACAGTACCCACAACCACTGGGTGCCAGGACTATGAAATGGTATTATAGTATGGCAGGTACAGTAATGGTTAGCACATGGTTGTTAGCACATTAATCCTATTGAGCATATTGGAAAATGTGCTTTCATACAACAGTTCAACGCAATTTACAACAAAATAAAAAGATAAGATTAGAAGCACAATAGACAAGTGAAGACAGCATAGTGAAATCAACAATGAGTATACGTATAAACAGGATGACCCAATATACAATTATATTGAGGGGTAACAAACCATTTAGTGTTACAGAAATATCCACTAAAATAAGTTATTATTTTCATGTGGACAGTAGTAGAATGGCACTAAATACACATTGGCTTCACCATACAGTATCAGACCTAGCCTGGTCCCAGATCAGTTTGTACCATCTTGCCAGCTCCTATGGTCATTGTCATGCCAAACAATGCGCAAGACAGCACAAACAGATCTGGAACCAGGCTTTGTGACCTTTGAATCCCATATATTTTTCTCTAAGTTAAGTACTGCACAAGAAAATGACCAGATCTAATTGGCGCTAGGGTGAAGTCGCAGTAGACTGGTCCCAGATCTGTTTGTGCCGTCTTACCTTGACCATACTTCAGTTTGTCAAGAGAGCACCAGACAGATCTGGGACCAGGCTAAGGATGCAGTGGGTCAAGTTGAGAGCCTAACCACCGCTCCCCAGTTACTGTATTGGTAAGGGTGTTTATCTAAGTGGCACAGTGAGCAACATGCAAAGCTGTTCTCAAGTCATATATCAAAGTTTTAAATAGGAATAGTTATTCTGATGTCTTTGTATGAGAATTCAAATATCATCATGTGAAACACGTATCACGACAACAGGAAGAGAGAGAAAATCTGATCAGAAAAGATAGAGGAGCGAGAAGACAGACTGCTGCAAATCCACTCAACTCAAAACTCACTTTGCATTTTAACTTGTGAGATGCCTGCTTGGGAACATAAAATAAATATTCGGGATTCCTCTGTGTTCGTTGCTGTATCTCCTTAAATATTCTAAAAGATTTGATATTTGATTTTAGACACGTTACACACACTCAGACAGCTCTTCAATCAAATGTTTGTCCTTTTTCCACGCTCACAGTACATTCCCTGTTGATCCCTCCATACAGTAACAGCAACAAAGACTTTCAGGAGGTCAAAAAAAAAGCTTAAGACGACATAATCCTCAAGTGACCATCTTCGAAACACTGCCATCTCACACAAGTTCAGCATTTTAGACCTTTCCATTGCCATCCATGTAATATTCCAAGATGAGACAAGGGAGAGCTGCTTCTGAATACTACTCAGACATAAAGACCCATAAAGACAAACGTATGCACATGTCCTACCATAGGAGGAACCAGTTACTCTCAGTAAATTTGTTCTGCATTTTCACCCTTTTCAAATCCACACTAATTCCAATACACCTATTCTTCTGTCCCGTCCCCCCAATCATTTAAACTCCTCTTCCTTGTTGCTGCCCTGGTGGCAGGGGCATCTGTCATGGGAGGGGCTACTGGATGTGGCAGGCTGAGGAGGAGGTGGCTTGGCAGCACATGCAGGTGGGGTTGACTGATTTGGGAGGGATCAGATCCAGATCCTCGTCGTCAGGGATCTCGTCTAGCCGGTAACCGTCCTTCAGAAGCTGGATGTTGAGGTCCTGGTTGATCTGCTGCAGGGGACAGAGTGGACAAAACATGATCATTTCCCAATCGTAATACAGTGTGTTCGGAAAGTATTCAGACCCCTCGACTTTCTCCAAATGTTGTTACGTTACAGTCTTACTCTGAAATGGATGACCATGTCCCCCCTCATTAATCTACTACACACAATACCCCATAAGGACAAAGCAAAAACAGGTTTTTAGAGATGGAAAAAATATATATATTTTTGTTACATGTCACATTTACATAAGTATTCAGAGCCTTTACTCAGTACTTTCTTGAAACACCTTTGGCAGCGATTACAGCTTCGATTCTTCTTGGGTATGACGCTACAAGCTTGGCACACCTGTATTTGGGGAGTTTCTCTCATTCTTCTCTGCAGATCCTCTCAAGCTCTGTCAGGTTGGAAGGGGAGCGTCGCAGCACAGATATTTTCAGGTCTCTCGAAAGATGTTCGATCGGGTTCAAGTCCAGGTTCTGGCTGGGCCACTCAAGGACATTGAGACTTGTCCCGAAGCCACTCCTCTGTTGTCTTAGCTGTGTGCTTAGGGTCATTGTCCTCTTGGAAGGTAACCCTTTGCCCCAGTCTGAGGTCCTGAGTGCTCTGGAGCAGGTTTTCATCAATGATCTCTCTGTACTTTGCTTCATTCATCTTTCCCTCAATCCTGACTAGTCTCACAGTCCCTGCTGCTGAAAAACATCCCCACAGGATGATGCTGCCACCCCGCTTCACCATAGGGATGGTGCCGGGTTTCCTCCAGACATGACGTTTAGCATTTAGGTCAAAGTGTTCAATCTTGGTTTAATCTGACCAGAGAATGTTGTTTCTCTTGGTCAGAGTTCTTTGGGTGCCTTTTGGCAAACTCCAAGCGGGCTGTCATGTGCCTTTTAGTGAAGAGTGGCTTCCGTCTGGCCACTATCATAAAGGCCTGATTGGTGGAGTGCTGCAGAGATGGATGTTCTTCTGGAAGGTTCTTCCATCTAAACAGAGGAACTCTGGAGCTCTATCAGAGTGACCATCGGGATCTTGGTCACCTCCTTGACCAATGCCCTTCTCCCCCAATTGCTCAGTTTGGCCGGGTGGCCAACTCTAGGAAGAGTCTTGGTGGTTCCAAACTTCTTCTATTTAAGAATTATGGAGGCCACTGTGTTCCTGGGGACCTTCAATAATGCAGAAATGTGTTTGTACGATTCCCAAGATATGTTCCTTGACTCTGAGCTCTACGGGCAATTCCTTCGACCTCATGGCTTGGTTTTTGCTCTGACATGTACTGTCAACTGTGGTACCTTATATAGACAGGTGTGTGCCTTTCCAAATCATGTCCAATCAATTTAAATATACCAAGTGGACTCCAATCAAGTTGTAGAAACATCAAGGATGATCAATGGAAACAGGAAGCACCTGAGCTCAATTTCAAGTCTCATAGCCAAGGGTCTGAATATTGCGTAAATTAGGTATCTGTTTTTTATTTGTAATAAATTTGCTAAAATTTCTAAAAACCTGTTTTCACTTTGTCCTTATGGGGTATTGTGTGTATTGTATTATTTTATTTTTTCCACTCATCAATTTTACGATAAGGCTGTAACGTAACAAAATGTGGAAAAAGTCAAGTGGTCTGAATACTTTCCGAATAGACTGTAATAAAGAGCCACACACGTTATTATTGATTTGAAATATCACAATGTTTTAGGTAAAACATAAGCGAGTACAGAAATGCTATGGGTCGTGCTAGTGCTAGTCATTGTATAGTCGCAGACCTAACACCAAGTAAAACTCAAGTGAGACAAAAATAAAATGACTACTTAAACACATATAGACAAACACATGGATATAAATGTATGGTGATGAAATGTATGGATAAATCACGACTGACTGAAACGCCATAGTTATACATTTACAAAAGTGAATGGTGATCAGAGGAGAAAAAAAATACAGGTTATAGGATAGAAGCTATGGGAATTGACATAAGCAGGGAAGTGACATGACAGGTTATGCAGTGCTTATGACAGCTTATGGTGACATTAGCTGTATGTAGTGCATAGATACCTGGTCCCTCAGACATCTCACCTCGGCTGAGGAGTATCCAGACGAAGAGTATCTGGACATGTCAAAGTCATCATCACTGAAACAAGAAGAGATGGTTAGTCTGACACCTAGACCTCCCAAACACCAGGACGTAACAAACATTGATAGGGACAGTAAAAAAAGTAAAATAAATAAACAAACATAAAAAAAAACAATATTTTGCTATGGAGCTTACATTTCTAGATAATAAAAAGGGAACTCATTTCGGGATACTTTTTAAAACATTGCTCAGCATTTCAGTGTGTTCCCTTCCAGAAAATGATTTATGAAAAACAAAAACAGTGTTATATTCTAGATCTCCAGGCATCTCCCTAGTAGATAATTAGGCACCACGAGGAGCTGACATTTCAGCAGGATTGATTTATTCTAACAGAGACAACCAGCAGAGACAATCTGGAACGTTCCATTGATCCCGACTCCAGGAATGATTGGTCCTTTTCTTAATGAGGCTGAAATCTATCAGACATGCCCAAAGACAATAAACACACATGTACTTTCATACATGTGTTTTTTGTGTGTGTGTTTTCGGGCACATGACATAATACAGAATTGTGTGTGTGTGACAGAGAACAACTATGGCAGTGCAATTGAGTGCAAGTGTGAGAGAGAGCATGACGTCATCGTTGTGATGGGTGCCAAAAAGCGCAAATCGGCAGATAAAGGTCATGGAAAAACAACACAGGGTACAGGATCCATGTATTTGTTCCAAATGGCACCCTATTCCCTTCATAGTGCACTACTTTTAACCAGGGACCTAGTCAAAAGCAGAACACTATGAAGGGAAAAGGGTAGAAAATGGTGCCATTTGGGACGGCTCCCATCTGTATCACATGCTGGGCAGGGAGCACTGAAGGAGGGAGGACACTGAGCCTCTTTTCCCGGCGGTCCAAATCCCAAACCCCCCTAATCCGACACCCCGGGAGAGGATTTTCCCCAAATTTGGGAATGACTCTGCCTGCTTGCCGAGAGAGAGAGGCTCGGAGCGGAGCTGTAACAGCCAACAGAGCAGTTACACTTTTCCTGCTTACCCAGAGTCGGATCACCCTTTTCTGGTATGTGCTTTGTGCTACTCTTTCAGCCTGTATTGAATAGTAGAAGTAGTTAGTCCCCTACGCACTGTGACTGAGCTTTGAAAGGCTGAAGGCGGAGGTCTGGAACAAGTCTGTTGGAAGCCAGTGTCAGAGAGAAAGAGAGTAGACATCGGCAAAATGTGAGATGGATATCTTCTTCTCACCCTTTTGAAATCCCATTCAGAGAAATATTACATTCACTGTTACCTGTCTGTATCCAGCGCTACCAGGGGCTTCTCATCTGGGCTGGTCTGGTCTAAAGAGGAGTAGCCTTTGTTTGGCACCACCAACCTAAAGGAAAGTAGAAGAAATTACACAAAACGTGTGTGAAAATGTCATGGGGATCCTCAAAGTAACATTTTCAAGTTTTCAATAAAAAGGGCAATATATCCCAAAATCTTAAACTTGAATGTTCAGTCAGTTCCAGTTATGTGGCGCCAAAATGAAGATATTCTGGTTCCTGGGTTTCTCCTCCGATCTCTTGGATACAACAGATCTGTGGCTAAATCTGGGCCAAATATGGGATATCATAAAATGGCACGAACCAGCCTCCTCCTCAGCAGCAGCTGTTAGTCACAGCAGGGGTTAGTATTCTCCTAGCCTGGTTAGAGCGCTTTTGGCTAAATCGCCATCCTCCAATCTAATGGGTGCTGCCCATAATCTGGGGCTCTGGGTGTAGGGGGAGCTGCTTTCACATCTCTGCTAATCCACCGAGGGACTAGGATTACAGACAAAGGGAAGGGCACCTGTTAGTGGGTTTGACTGAACCAGGCCCATACGCTTATCAACTAGAGAGAGTCTGAATTTAGCATTCACACAGACTCCCATTTCTAAAGTCCCTGTTTAGTTATGAATGGTTTATATTTTGAGTTTTAAAATGTTAGTGTTATAGTGTATTTCTGATACCATTTAAGACTTTCTGGTAGATGTTTTCTAAGACCCCTTTTCCATCTGTTCACCCAGAAATCAAAGCCTTTACTTATGGCTAAATTTTAAAGACGGAAAATACAGACTCTGCTTTCATTTGACACCCAATTTGATATGACCTATTAAGTTCACGTTGGTGCTCATTGGTCCTTTTCCATGGAAATGCCACAAAATAATAACATGGTGAGGAAACCATAAAGTTTGAGCTTGTTACCGTGTTCTGGCCATGACGTTGTTCTTCTTGGGTTGCTGGTTGACGGGGCTACCCACGGTGCCATTTTTTACTGATACCTTCCTGGCCAGCTCTCTCTGTTTCTCTGCCAATCACAGGAGATATCATCATAGTTAGAAACAATTAACAAACAAGGCAACAGTAAACATGTAGTCCCCCATGGATGATGCAGCGCCCAACCTTGGGCCAATTGAGACAGCGCGTGACTAACAAATTTCAGCTAATTACTTCAGCTCCCGCCTTGGGCCAATCAGTGTAATTTAAGCAAATTCTGGATCTCTACTGCAAGACGCGTCATTCACCTAGGTTTCTTCAAAATCGGACCAGGGATGTCTAAGATATCACGTGTCACTAACATATGAACAAACAAAAAGAGAGCTCCAAAGTCCTCTCCGATTTCATCGTGAGCGACAATGAGGGAAAGTGTCACCCCCTCCATCCCCATTGTCTTCCAACAGGTAGTGTCATTCCTAGCGAACACACAGTCCTCAGCATAGTCGTCACCACTATTTTATGCCAGACTATGCCCCAATACCCTTTTCCACAATGTATTCAATTGTTCATCTGATTTGCTTTCTTTAGTGGGCCTACAATAAAACATGTTGCTTTCAGGTCCATCACTACCTTCTACCTGAAAATGACTAAAAACAAAATGTTAGTAGGCAACCGTACTGCAACACTGGTTGTGCTGACATATGGAACACTGTGGTCATTTATAACTCATAGCCCTACTGGAGGGGCATGTGGGGTTTATAATGTAAACTTTGGGCTTGACTTTTATGGGACTTCCACACTGTCGTCTGTGTGCTTGGAATTCCTCTGCGGTCCAGTAGTGAATAAGCAGGCTGTCAAGACAATGATTGTGATGCAAAGCTTAATTAACATCAACATGACACTTCATTTATTTAATCTCTGAAGCACAGTGTTGCTGACCAATTGAGTACATGAGAGGGAGATAGGGTTATGGGATTGGAAGCGGTGACCTCAAAGCCCTTTCAAAGTTCCTGCCCTGGGTTACGTTGAGTAACTTCAGCCTGTTACTGCTAGCAAGGGCAGAATGGCTATTGGGTATTGGCTTTAGGCAATATACCCCAAACAACCACATAAATGCTCAGGGAGATCAAACACACTAAAGCTTTATTAGGCTTTATTGTGGAAACCGTTTAATACAGTGCATTCGGAAAGTATTGAGACCCCTCGACTTTGTCTACATTTTGTTAGGTTACAGCCTTATTCTAAAATGTATTACATAATTTCTCACCAATCTACACACAATTCCCCAAAATGACAAAGTGAAAATAGGTTTAGACATTTATGCAAATTCATAATAAAAAAATAAAAAAAACATTATTTACATAATTATTCTGTGTCACAGGAAGGCCCCAAAAAATTGTCAAAGATGCCAGTCATCCAAGTCATAGACTGTTCTCTGTGCTACCACACGGAAAGCGGTATCGGAGCACCAAGTCTAGGTCCAAAAGGCTCCTTAACAGCTTCTAACCTCAAGACATAAGACTGCTAAACAAATGTATCAAATGGCCACTTGGACTATTTACATTGACACTCCACTCCCCCCTTGTTTTTACACTGCTGCTACTCGCTATTTATTATCTATGCATAGTCACTTTACCCCTACCTACATGTACAAATTACCTCGACTACCCTGTACTAACCTGCAAGAGTTGCAAAGGGTCGGAAAATTTCCGGTAAATTTCCCAGAAATGTTCCATTGGAATTTTGCTTAAATTCATTTAGAAAAAAGTTAGCTTATAACAGTGAACCTTTGTGGGATACACAAGGCAATTCTAGGTCTTGTGGCATATTTTGGTTAACCTATCCCAAATTCAATGGAATTACAAGCCTCTGCATGCACAGTGCATTCTTCTATCACATGTGCAGCTGATTCTCAAGATTTTGCAAACTAATGAGATGCTATTGAGCCCACACTACTACACTGTCTGAGCCAAGGACTATATGCTTTCTGGTATGTTTTGATTACAATACTGGGTGGGGTGAATATATTTAATATGACATGCATGATTTTTTGTTTACTAGTAAATAGTAGCCTACAGCAGAGTGTGTTTAAATCATTTATAACTTGTTAATTTCAGCTAGTTAGTTTTTTCTACCGTGTGGGTTTTAGCTTGCTTGAGCCTGCTAACTGAGGAGTGTTAATTCAAACATTTATCTTACAAAAGGGGTTATTTAATCTAACTGCTTAACTATTTATCTGGACATGGAATTGTAATTGTTTTGTTACTCATTTTCTTCTAATCTTTACACAAAAATGCCATGGGCACTATCTGATGTGTGGAGAATTTTCACTGCAGCCAATGTAGAAGGAAAAGCTGTGTACATTTGCAAATACTGTGCCAAATTATATGTTGGACCACAGAAGGTATTTGCACTGGTGACAGACAATGCTGCGAATATGAAGGCTGCTTGGTCTAAAGTGGAGTCCTACCCTCACATCACACCCATTGGCAGTGCTGCTCATGCACTGAATCTGCTCCTCAAGGATATCATGGCACTGAAAACAATGGATACACTCTACAAGCGAGGCAAGGAAATGTTTAGGTATGTGAAGGGTCATCAAGTTATAGCAACAAATCGACCTCACCAAGCAAAGTGAGAAGAATAAGAGCACCACATTGAAGCTGCCCAGCAACACCCATTGGGGTGGTGTTGTCGTAAGTTTGCCAGTCTCCTGGTGGGGAAGGAGTCTCTCCAAGAAATGGCCATATCACAGTCTGCCGATATGGATATACAGCCCCATCAAGAGGATCCTCCTGGATGATGTATTTTGGGAGAGAGTGGTAAGCAACCTAAAAACCTATGGCAGTAGACATTGCACAGATTGAGGGAGACGATGCCAACCTGTCTGATGTTCAGACACTGCTTGTAAGAGAAGAAATCCGTACTGCCCTGCCCACTTCACTGTTGCTCCAAGCAGAGGAAACTGCAATTCTGAAATGCATCAAAAAGCGTGAAGACTTCTGTCTGAAGCCCATACACGCCGCAGCATACATGTTGGACCCCAAGTATGTTGGCAAGAGCATCCTGTCTGGTGAAGAGATCAACAAGGCCTATGGTGTCATCACTATCGTGTCTCGCTACCTTGGCCTGGATGAGGGCAAGGTTCTTGGCAGTCTGGCAAAGTACACTTCCATGCAAGGGCATAAGGATGGAGATGCAATATGCTAGTTGTGCCAACATATTTCATTAGCCACCTGGCGGAAGGGACTTTGGGGATCTGAGGCTCTTTCCCGTTGCCTCCATCATACTCCAAATCCAACCAACATCAGCCGCCTCAGAGCACAACTGGTCCATGTTCGGCAACACACACACACTAAAGCACACAACAGGCTGACCAATACAAGGGTTGAACAATTGGTGGCCATCTGTGCAAATTTGAGGCTTTTTGAGCCTGACAACGAGCCATCCTCAACAAAGTTGAAAAGTGACAGTAAAGATGAGCCCTCAGAGTCAGATGTTCAAGAGGTGGACATTGAGGAGGTCCAGGGAGAAGACATGGAAGCCTGAGAGGAAGACAACCAAAGCTTTAGTTCCTAAATTAATTTTACAGATGTACAGTTGAAGTCGAAAGTTTACATACACCTTAGCCAAATACTTTAAACTCAGTTTCACAATTCCTGACATTTAATCCTAGCAAAAATTCCCTGTCTTAGGTCAGTTAGGATCACCACTTTATTTTATAAATGTGAAATGTCAGAATAATAGTGGAGAGAATGATTTATTTCAGCTGTTATTTCTTTCATCACATTCCCTGTGGGTCAGAAGTTTACATACACTCAATTAGTATTGCTTTTACATTTTTAACTGCGTCAAATGTTGCAGGTAGCCTTCCACAAGCTTCCCACAATAAGTTGGGTGAATTTTGGCCCATTCCTCCTGACAGAGCTGGTGTAACTGAGGTTTGTAGGCCTCCTTGCTCGCACATGCTTTTTCAGTTCTGCCCACAAATTATCTATAGGATTGAGGTCAGGGCTTTGTGATGGCGACTCCAATACCTTGACTTTGTTGTCCTTAAGCCATTTTGCCACAACTTTGGAAGTAGGCTTGGGGTCATTGTCCATTTGGAAGACCCATTTGTAACCAAGATTTAACTTCCTGACTGATATCTTGAGATGTGGATATATTGAAGCAACATCATTTTCCGTCCTCATGATGCCATCTGTTTTGTGAAGTGCACCAGTCCCTCCTGCAGCAAAGCACCCCCACAACATGATGCTGCCACCCCCGTGCTTCATGGTTGGGATGGTGTTCTTTGGCTTGCACGCCTCACCTTTTTCCTCCAAACATAACGATGGTCATTATAGCCAAACAGTTCTATTTGTTTCATCAGACCAGAGGACATTTCTCCAAAAAGTATGATCTTTGTCCCCATGTGCAGTTGCAAACCATATTCTGGCTTTTTTATGGCGGTTTTGGAGCAGTGGCTTCTTCCTTGCTGAGCGGCCTTTCAGGTTATGTTGATATAGGACTCATTTTACTGTATATATAAATACTTTTGTACCGGTTTCCTCCAGCATCTTCACAAGGTCCTTTACTGTTGTTCTGGGGTTGATTTGCCCTTTTCGCACCAAAGTGCGTTCATCTCTAGGAGACAGAACACGTCTCCTCCCTGTGCGGTATGACGGCTGCATGGTCCCATGGTGTTTAAGCTTGCGTACTATTGTTTGTACAGATGAACGTGGTACCTTCAGGCGTTCGGAAATTGCTCCCAAGGATGAACCAGACTTGTGGAGGTCTACAATTTGGAGGTATTGGCTGATTCCTTTTGATTTTCCCATGATATCAAGCAAAAAGGCACTGAGTTTGAAGGTATGCCTTGAAATACACCTTCACCTACATGTACACCTTCAATGAACTCAAATTATGTCAATTAGCCAATCAGAAACATTGAAAGCCATGACATTCTCTATGAAAATGTAGGAAGTAAAAATAAAATTTTCTTTAGGAATGTAGTGAAGTAAAAGTAGTCAAAAATATAAAAAGTAGGCCTCCAGGGTGGCGCAGTGGTCTAGGGCACTACATCGCAGTGCTAGCTGTGCCACCAAAGACTCTGGGTTCGCGCCCAGGCTCTGTCGCAGCCGGCCGCAACCGGGAGGTCCGTGGGGCGACGCACAATTGGCATAGCATCCAGGTTGGGAGGGTTTGGCCGGTAGGGATATCCTCGTCTCATCGCGCACTAGCGACTCCTGTGGCGGGCCGGGCGCAGTGCACGCTAACCAGGTTGCCAGGTGCACAATGTTTCCTCCGACACATTGGTGCGGTTGGCTTCCGGGTTGGATGCACGCTGTGTTAAGAAGCAGTACGGCTGGTTGGGTTGTGTATCGGAGGACGTATCAGCCTTCGTCTCTCCCAAGCCCGTACGGGAGTTGTAGCAATGAGACAAGATAGTAGCTACTACAACAATTGGATACCACGAAATTGGGGAGAAAAAGGGGTAAAATAAAAATAAAATAAAAAATACATAAAAAGATGTTTCTACAACTTGGAGTCCACACGCTGTAAATTGATTGTACATGATTTGGAAAGGCACACCTGTGTGTGAATTTGAATAGTTGAAAGTGCATGTCAGAGCAAAAACCAAGCCAGGACTGTGTCGAGGCACAGCATTGCAGCATTGAAGGTAAGGTCCCCAAGAACGCTCCGAATGCTCCTCCATCATTCTTAAATGTAAGAAGTTTGGAACCAAGAACTCAATGGTCACGCTGACAGGAGTTCCTCTATGGAGATTGGAGAACCTTCCAGAAGGACAACCATATCTACAGCACTCCACCAATCAGGCCTTAGTAGAGTGGCCAGATGGAAGCCAATCCTCATTTAAATGCACATGACAGCTTACTTGGAGTTTGCCAAAAGGCACCTGAAGTACTCTAACCATGAGAAAAATATTATCTGGTCTGATAAAACCAAGATTGAACTCTTTGGCCTGAATGCCAAGCGTTATGTCTGGAGGAAACCTTGAACCATCCCTACGGATGGAAGCATGGTGGTGGCAGCATCATGCTGTGGGGATGTTTTTCAGCGGCAGCGACTGGGAGACTAGTCATGATCGAGGGAAAGATGACTGGAGGAAAGTACAGAGTGATCCTTGATGAAAACCTGCTCCAGAGCGCTCAGGACCTCAGACTGGGGCAAAGGTTCACCTTCCAACAGGACAACGACCCTAAGCCCACAGGCGAGACAACCAGGAGAGCCTTGGGGACAAGTCTCTGAATGTCCTTGAGTGGCCCAGCCAGAGTCCGGAATTGAACCCGATCAAACATCTTTGGAGAGACCTGAAAATAGATATGCAGCGACGCTCCCCATCCAACCTGACAGAGCTTAGGAGGACCTGCAGAGAAGAATGGAATAAACTCCCCAAATACAGGTGTGCCAAGCTTGTAGCGTCATACCCAAGAAGACTCGAGGCTGTAATTGCTGCCAAAGGTGCTTTAACAAAGTACTCAGTAAAGGGTCTGAATACTTATGTAAATGTGATATTTCACAGTTTTATTCGTAAGAAATTTGCAAAAATGTCTAAAAACCTGTTTTTGCTTTGTCATTGTGGGGTAGTTTGAGTAGATTGATGAGGAGAAAAAACAATTTAATTAATTTTAGAATAAGGCTGTAACGTAACTAAATGTAGAAGTCCAGGGGTCTGAATACTTTCCGAATGCACTGTATCTTGGTTATGACTTTCAGTCAGTAACTCAAACCTATTTTGATAGCTCTAGGCCTATGTCAATATTTTTTTTTAGCAAAACATGGTAAAGGAGTAATGTTACAAAGATGCATGCCAAAGAAGAATCATCACTTTTGTGCATCTGACTGAACCTGCCTTTCTGCATGTCGCTGTGCTATAAGCCTATCATAAATATTTATTGTGCTTACGCAAAGAACACAGCATTGCTCCAAAAATAGATGAACTACTGAATGAGAATAACACCGTTGACTCATTAATACATTCTGTCTGGTGGATATGTGGTGTAGGGATGTTATATGA
Organism: Oncorhynchus clarkii lewisi; assembly: GCF_045791955.1. Classification (NCBI taxonomy): domain Eukaryota; kingdom Metazoa; phylum Chordata; class Actinopteri; order Salmoniformes; family Salmonidae; genus Oncorhynchus; species Oncorhynchus clarkii. The sequence goes on along the minus strand of NC_092163.1, from coordinate 46,048,931 downwards.
TGTACTGTTTTATCTTTAGCTCATTTAGTACAAACATAGTTCACCGTTTTATCTTTTGTTTTAGATCTAATGTGGGTGCTTTGGTGTCTTTGGACCCCAGGACGAGGCAGCAGCTAATGGGGATCCCTAATAAATACATTAACCAATTGCTATAGCTGATTCACTCAGTTTGATAGCATGCCATCAATTTATGCATTTGCTCAAATGCCACAGCTGGTGGTTGTATGTTGTTATACATTGACTGACAGGCTGAATGAATGATTTAATCATTTATAGACAGAGAGATGGTCTTATTGAAGGCCACCGTGTGTTAGTAGAACACAGACACATTGATGATGTACAGAAAATGAGGAGTGGAGATCCTATTATAAGGCTCACCTATTTTCACTTGCAGTGGGGAGGGCTTGTAGTTCATGGCCACAGTTTCCCCTTCTCTAGTATCGGAGTCGGCCTCGGAGGTGGAGGATGCTGCTGGGTCCTGCTGCAGAAAAAAAAGGATGATTAGCTTTCCCAGGTTTGATATGGTCATTTTCTATCAGATGTGTTCAACTTTTTTCCCCCACCTTTATTTAACCAGGTAGGCCAACTGAGAATAAGTTCTCATTTACAACTGCAACCTGGCCAAGATAAAGCAAAGCAGTGTGACAAAAAATAACAGAGTTACACGTGGGATAAACTAAAGTACAGTCAACTTTCAAGATTCACTGGGGTTGTTTTACATTTGACCTCTGGCACAAATCAGCTTCCATAAGCGACAGTCGTATTTTCAATTCCAAAACAGGCAGACTTCAGCTTCACAACCGGTGAAAATATTTGTTTTATTTGACCATGCCCAAAAGGCCTTTTCCAGCCCCTTTGAGCACCTTCTTCCCCTCATCTATGGCGTTCTACTTATATTTTACTGTTTAGTTAGCCTCTGCTTCCAGGCTTTGCTCACGTAAGGTGAAAGCCTGTGACAGAGACTACTGTTAAGTGTGTGCCTGCTTGTGACTCTATGCTTGGCCAGTTTCCACTGCCAGAGCATTCTACTTGTGAGACTGGGCTGGGAGTGGGCCAGTGAGGATGTCTGTGAGTGACGTCACTCGGGGGCCGTGGGAGAACAGAGGGGGTTCCTATTGGACGGGGGTGTGTCCCAAATGGAACCCTACGTAGTGCACTACTTTTGACCAGGCTCTGGTCACAAGTAGTGCACTATAAAGGTAAAAGGGTGCCGTTTGGGACGCAACCGAGAGCTGCTGGATGGTGGAAGGTCTGGCTGGCTGGTCTGCCTACTCCATTGACAGAGCCCTACATTATGTTCACCACAAGCCTGTCACAGCCAGCAAAGTAGGCCGGAGCAGAGATCCCACAAGGGCAGCCTGAAAGAACACTGCATTCTCTCCAGGGAACTGCCTGGCTGCCGTGGTGAAACAACAGACCACTAACAAGCAGTACAGCAGGCAGAGCATGAAACTACTATACAGCACCTAGTGAACATATCCAGTATAGAGTCCCTCTCTTGCAGTTTACCCATTCTGCTGACTTCAATTTTATAAGCATAGTTGATTACATTTAAACACGTACTGTGTAGTCTACACTGTAGACAGACCTAAGTGTCATTACGTAATAGCCTATATTTATATTTGTAATTTAGCAGACACTCATCCAGAGCCACTAACACACACACTTATTTCACTCCCAGAACAAGTGTTAAATAACAGACTCAGAGCTTTTCCCCCTGTCTAGTACAATTCTTACCAGCACTGGACACAAACAACAGCTTCATCCGGGCGAAATATTGTTCATTAAGCTGAACGAATTAATCAAAAGTGACAACGTGGTGCTAACAGAGCACAGGGACATGGGAAAGTACAACAATGAGCTATTCCCACTGTAACAGCCTGCAAACATCAGGCTATTTTTGTTCTGCGACAAAGACCCATTATGTTCTTTGAGGTTTTCCAAACACCAGCTTCTCCTTCTACCCATTCAGAGTCACACCTTAGCTCACACAATAGAGCTCTGAGCAGCTGGAGATAAAAAAAATAATATTTAAGTTATCTCCACTCACAATAGATGAAGTGTGGATGATGTATCAAGTATTGGGAATTATGTTCTCCTTGAGGTCTTTAATCTAGTATGGATGCATGTAGAAGGTGCATCTGTTTTTGTGTGCGTTTTGATGAAGTGAGCTCTCACTGTGCAGAAGGTGAGGGATAAATGTTAGAGGTCATTCGACATATCATCAACACACACTGATACATCTTCTATATGCATCCATGCTTGATGAAAGACCTCAAGGAGATCATACCATACACCAGTTAAACTAGGTGTGATTCCATTCCCTGGTCTGGTCAGCTATGACCTCCTGAGCTAACAGCAGTGGTGGAAAAAGTATCCAATAGTCATACTTGAGTAAAAGTAAAGATACCTTAATAGAAAATGACTCAAGTAAAAGTCACCCAGGAAAATCCTACTTGAGTAAAAGTCTATTTGGTTTTGTTATATACTTAAGTATAAAAAGTAAATGTAATTGATGAAATATACTTAAGTATCAATCATTTCAAATTCCTTATATTAAGCAAACCAGACAGCACCATTTTCTTGTTTTTATTAAATGTTTTATTTTATTTACGGATAGCCAGGGGCAAGCGCCAACAGACATCATTTACAAATGAAACATGTGTTTAGTGAGTCTGCTAGATCAGAGGCAGTAGGGATGAACAGGGATGTTCTCTTGATAATTGTGCAAATTAGAATATTTTCCTGTCCTGCTAAGCATTCAAAATATAACGAGTACTTTTGCGTGTCAGGGAAAATGTATGGAGTAAAAAGTATATACTTTTCTTTAGGAATGTAGTGAAGTAAAAGTGTTGGCAGAAAAATTCCAGGTCCCGTCAGTTAAATTGGATGTGGCATTTGGCTTAAATACACGTCACCCTTCTATAGTGCTGTTTAAGTTAAAGGGAGTGTTGGCACAACCCAACTCAAACCGTAGCCTAATTCTACAAAGGACAGCCTGTTTTATTAATTTGAAGTCAATTTCAGAACATTTGAGAGGCAGTTGTCAAGTTGATTCATTTGCTTTACCATTCACAAAGAACTGATTAGCATGAGAATGCACAGAGCTCTCTGTGCAACAGAACAGCTGGCTCTTTGACTCTCTGATATGGATTGAATAAGGATAGACTACAAGTTGTCACTGCGGTCTACGTAGACCTAACAGACCTAGCCATTGGATTTTCTTCAAGTAAATCAGGCTAGAAGTTAAAACCAATACTAGCAATCTGAAGACAAAAAATAAAAATTTAATCACTGACAGCAGTAGTATGTTGAAGTCTTATTACAAAAAGAGGATTGAGGAAAGGTGAATGTCAATGTTGAGAATTTAAAAGAAGCAGGCTGAGAGGAGAAAATAAGGGCAATGATGGAGCTCTACCATTCGTTTATGACCAACACACACAAATACATTAAGGCGTAACCAGATAAAAGCATTAAATCCCTGCCAGCATTAGCAGACGTGAGAAACATGAGAACATGGACTGTGAATCAAATCGATATGTTGAAGAAGCGAGACAGGCCTAAATTATTCTCTCTGATTTTGTGTGGGGGGGGGGCACCTTATAATATCAAGGAAGCCCCCACAGTGTTCAAAGTATTTTCTATCCAATGCACCTTGAAAGAGAATATATAAAACCAGAAGACACTAGGCCTTCCATGGAATGAATTTGACACCCCGGCTGTTGAGGAAATTAAGGGACCTAACCACAGTGTATGGGGCACTAAACACACTGAATGGTGAAAACCCATGAAGAAACAATGAAGGACACTGAAAGACCTAGTTGTGGTGGTGAACCTATACTCATCCTGCACTGACAGGCACCTGCAGTCCCTGTTGAGACTCAAGAGGTACAGAAAGGTCCTTCCTGAAACACCATGCAAATATCGAAGCCAGAATGCACAAATTAAAAGTGAACTGACACCGTGTCCAGACCAGTGTGCATGTATACAGTGCAAGTGCGAATGTTAATCTGTATCCAGAGTTAAGCCTATCAGTGGTATAGTACTGTAATTCTCTCCTCCAGACGAACCTACCATCTCGGGCAATGCATCAGCTGAGGCTGGGACTGAGGCTGCCGGGCTGGGGCTAGGCATCAGCTGGAGACAGCGCATATTCACCCAGCCAACAGTCGTCATATCGAAGCGAGCTCTACTTCCCCTCCCCAATTCCCAAGAAATAACACGTCACCAGTTTGGTTAGAAACTAATCGCGGTGGCAATGACGGCCAGACGAAGTCCATCCAATAAAATGTTATCGGTCAGAAGAAATGCTTAGGAAGACTCAAACATAATTGTCAAACGGGAACCCACCCACCCCCACCCCAAGCAAACAACACCAGGCAGTCGCTAACCAGCTGTCTGACAAGGATTTTCGACAAACACACCCGTACACGCATTTACATTCTAGTATGGGCTTAATTTCAAGGTAATTTGAACTAAAATGAAGCTAGCAATAAACTAAACAAGACATGGCACTTACCAAGGGCTGCGTCTCCGTAACTGGGGGTACTTGGAACCTATCAATTTCTTCTTCCTTCATCATTTTCGACGATTGGTGTTAGCTAGCTACACCGCCAAACCGATGTAAGATCTTAATACTTGTAAGCACAAAAATACTCGACTTATTCCTTAGGTTGTCGCATAAACGATCTGTTATTTTTGTGTGATTCACGTTTGTTTTCTGCCTCTAGTCTGTCAGTAAGGCATGGTCAGATCTGGTGACTCAACCAAAACAGACAGAGCTACGTCGGTCCTAGTGATCTGTCATTCGCGAACAAACGGCTCTTTTTGAATGTATCTTGTTGGTGAACGTCGGGAACATAATGGAATCGGTGAAAGAGCCGTACATTTGGCTCCCTGATTTGCATACTGCTTTTTGACCTCAAAACAACGTTTTTCTGCGGATAAGTTACAAAATAATTATCTAAAGAGAGTGAATCCTCACTGCAAAAACAATAAATAATGGGGAGAGCGCGTCAATCTGGTCCACGCCGTCTTGGAGCCAAATGAGCCGGCTCTTTTACGTGAATGGTGCCAAATGAGCCGGTTCACCAAAAAGACTCGGAATGACCATCACTAGTCGGTGCCATCTTCCGGGTCTGGAAAAACTCATACATTATTCATGACATCACCGTCCAATCATGGACGAATGATGATGGCAATATGAGATAACGCTTGAAAAACATCAATTTAGGAGATCACAACAACCACGTCGACAATATAGGAGGTCTAGACAAAAGCATGTCAGATAAAGGCTATATATATACATACACACATATATATATATATATATATATATATATATATATATATATCAGATATATATGTATATATATGTAAATATATGTATGTATATATATAGCCTTTATCTGACATGCTTTATATATATATATATATATGTAAATATTTGTATGAACATAACAAGATTAAACAACTGACACATAAACTGAACAAGTTCCACAGACATGTGACAAACAAAAATTGAATAATGTGTCCCTGAAAAAGGGGTGGGGGGGTCAAAATCAAAAGTAACAGTCAGTATCTGGTGTGGCCACCAGCTGCATTAAGTACTGCAGTGCATCTCCTCCTCATGGACTGCACCAGATTTGCCAGTTCTTGCTGTGAGATGTTACCCCACTCATCCACCAAGGAACCTGCAAGTTCCCGGACATTTCTGGGGGGAATGGCCCTACCCCTCACCCTCCAATCCAACAGGTCCCAGACGTGCTCAATGCTATTGAGATCTGGGCTCTTCGCTGGCCATGGCAGAACACTGACATTCCTGTCTTGCAGGAAATCACGCACAGAACGAGCAGTATGGCTGGTGGCATTGTCATGCTGGAGGGTCATGTCAGGATGAGCCTGCAGGAAGGTTACCATATTAGGATGTCTTACCTGTAACGCACATGTTGAGATTGCCTGCAATGACAACAAGCTCAGTCCAATGATGCTGTGACACACTGCCCCAAGACCATGACGGACCCTCCACCTCCAGTTTATAGACACACACACACACACACACATATATATATATATATCTGCCATGGCCAGCGAATATATATATATATATATATATACAGTTGAAGTCAGAAGTTTACATACACCTTAGCCAAATACATTTAAACTCAGTGTTCACAATTCCTGACATTTAATCCAAGTAAAAATTCCCTGTCTTAGGTCAGTTAGGATCACCACTTTATTTTAAGAATGTGAAATGTCAGAATAACAGTAGAGAGAATGATTTATTTCAGCTGATATTTCTTTCATCACATTCCCAGTGGGTCAGAAGTTTTCATACACTCAATTAGTATTTGGTAACATTGCCTGTAAAATGTTTAACTTGAGTCAAACGTTTCAGGTAGCCTTCCACAAGCTTCCCACAATAAGTTGGGTGAATTTTGGCCAATTCCTCTTGACAGAGCTGGTGTAACGGAGTCAGGTTTGTAGGCCTCTTTGCTCGCACACGCGAGCAAAGAGAGCACGCCCACACATTTTCTACAGGATTGAGGTTAGGGCTTTGTGATTGCCTCTCCAATAGCTTGACTTTGTTGTCCTTAAGCCATTTGGTCTGTTCTTAAGCCATTGAGTGTATGTAAACTTCTGACCCACTGGGAATGTGATGAAATAAATAAAAGCTGAAATAAATCAGAAAATGTGAACAACTGAATTTACATGTATTTGGCTAAAGTGTATATACATATTCATATATATTTTACTCTTGGAGTGCATGCAAAAGGCTTGAAAATGGCCCTCCGTCCTTGTAGACTTCATCAACAAAATGTAGGCTGCATTTGGAATATCACTACCATTGACATCCAAAGGACAGCTGGAGGCGCTCGTGCTCCACAAGACCCAGACTGGACATGTTCGTTGGCACGGCAACTGATAAACACTTGCAGCAGCTGGAGTGGAGTTACAGTTTGAAAACTTTTCATCTCTCTATTTAAAAAATTGTTGTATAGCGCTCGTTATCTATACAATAAAAGGGTATTTCTTATCAATAGTGTGTTATCTCTTGGACACAATGCCTGTAGTTCACAAGACAGGAACTGTGAAATCCAAGCAGGTAACGTTAACGTTTTATAACGCTAACATTAGCTTTCGTTAGCTAATGTTTTAGCTAATAAGTTCGCTATTGCTGAATGCATGATTGTACAGTAATATACATTGTAACTACGTTGCTATCAAGTAGCACTAAGTGACTGATTTGCTGATTAAGGGCTGCATCTCAACGGTTTACAGTGGCTTCCATTATTTATTCCTTCTCCTTATCTGCATTGAGGTGAAGAAACTAAAGTTGCTAGTAAACAGCTGACAGGGTCCTCCCAAGGTGATGCTGCTGAGTACGGCTGTAACTGACATTTTCTGCAATCAAAAGCAGAAATGTGCCTTAAATGGCACAACCAGTCCACAAGGTTAAGCAGCAGCCCTCTTTCATTCTTTGGGGAGAACTCTGAGAGGCAAATGTCTGGTTGCTATGGTCTACTCTGTTCTTTTCAGAAAATTGCAGATAAAGGAGAGAAGACCAGCAGAAGAAGCCACTGACTGACTGTAGAATATTGAGATGCAGCCCTGGATCATGAAACAAAGTTATGAAATATGTCTGTTTTGTATAGGGGTCAAACACTCAGTCCCAGAAGGCACCCGCAGCAAAGACTGCAAAAGCTGCCAGCAAGAAAAAGGTAGGTGGCTATTATAACTATACACAAATTGAATGACTAAATTCTATTTGTGCCATTGGAAGCATGTAAAGAACTTCTTTCATTTGTGTTTCTTGTCACATTTGCTTTGTAGTTGTTACATTTGTATCATTTCACCTCACCTGTAAAAGTGAAGAGGAAATCCAGCATCTCTGGAGGACAGTGGAAGTTGATCAAAGGGGTTCTTTAAGATTAACCCTATTCGGTAAAAGCAACACCCGTAGCTTCAGATTCTAGGCCTACAGTCTGTTTTACTAATAGAAAATGACGGAAGTTTATGTTTCAAAATCGACTCTTATTGGTCAGGTTTTTCTACCAATCCCGCCATGTTTTATGTTGTATTCCCATTTTGATTGGTCACTGAAACCATAGGAGGCAAGTTTGAAATACAGTGAGCTCCAAAAGTGTTCGAAGAATGCATTTTCTGTTGTTGTTTTGGCTCTGTACTCCAGCACCTTGGAATGATACAATGACTATGAGGTTAAAGTGCAGACTGTCAGCTTTAATTTGACGGTACTTTCATCCATATCGGATGAAAACTTTTAGAAATTACAGCACTTTTTGTACGTGGTCCCCCCATTTCAGGGTACCAAAAGTGTAGGGACAAATAAGCTTATGTGTATTATAGTAGTCAAAAGTTTAGTATTTGGTCCCATATTCCTAGCACACAATGATTACTTCATTTTGGAGTCACTTTTATTGTAAATAAGAATAGAATATGTTTCCAAACACTTCTACATTAATGTGGATTCTACCATGACTACAGATACAGTGCATTTGGAAAGTATTCAGACCCCTTGACTTTTTAATAATTTTGTTACATTACAACCTTATTCTAAAATTTATTAAATTGTTATTTCCCCATGTCAATCTACACACAACACCCCATAATGACAAAGCAAAAACAGGTTTTTAGAAATGTTTGCAAATTTATATAAAACACCCCCTGAAATATCACATTTACATAAGTATTAAGACCCTTTACTCAGTACTTTGTTGAAGCACTTTCTTGGATATGACGCTACAAGCTTGGCACACCAGTATTTGGGGAGTTTCTCCCATTCTTCTCTGTAGATCCTCTCAAGCTCTGCCAGGTTGGTTGGGGAGTGTCGCTGCACAGCTATTTTCAGGTCTCTCCAGAGATGTTCGATCGAGTTCAAGGCCGAGCTCTGGCTGGACCACTCAAGGAGATTCAGAGACTTATCCCAAAACCACTCCTGCTTTGTCTTGGCTGTGTGCTTAGCGTCGTTTTCCTGCTGGAAGGTGGTCCTTCAACCCAGTCTGAGGTCGTGAGCGCTCTGGAGCAGGTTTTCATCAAGGATCTCTCTGTACTTTGCTCCTTTCATCTTTCCCTCGATCCTGACTAGTCTCCCAGTCCCTGACGCTGAAAAACATCCCCACATTATGATGGTGCCACCTCCATGCTCCACCGTAGGGATGGTGTAAGGTTTCCTCCAGATGTGACGCTTGCCATTCAGGCCAAAGAGTTCATTCTTGGATTCATCAGACCAGAGAATCTTGTTTCTCATGGTCTGAGAGTCCTTCAGGTGCCTTTTGGCAAACTCCAAGCAGGCTGTCATGTGCCTTTTACTGTGGAGTGGCTTCCGTCTGGCCACTCTAACATAAAGGCCTGATTGATGAGGAATTTTTTTTATTTAATCTATTTTAGAATAAGGCTGTAACGTAACAAAATGTGGAAAAGGGGAAGGGGTCTGAATACTTTAACCTCATAGTTATTGCATAATTTAAAATACAAAGTGCTGGACCACAGAGCCAAAACAACAAAAAATGTGTCACTGTTGCAATACTTTTGGCGCTTACTGTATATACCTTCATGTCTCTTTTCTGTCCTGAACAGTCTTTTCAGTTTGGCAATTCTCTTATGATGCGGTTCACAGAGGCACTGACAAATGAGTTTTGAACAAACCTTTCCCACTTTTGTTCCATGCTGGCTGTAGACCTAGCTAGCCAGTAACTAGCTAACAGTAGACACAAAGGGGAATCATATCTTTGCCATAGATGAGTAGGGTAAACTTGTAATGATATATGCTGACATTTGCCTACAGTAAATTGTTGGCACCAACAGAGGAGCCATCTCGCTATAAAAACCACGCCCCTCTGCAAACACACCTTATCTGATGTTGGTTACAAGCCGGTACATATTTAAATTAGGTAAGAGAATATCATGTTACCATTGGTGTATTCAAATGAGAGTTAAGATGATGTCACCTTGTCCACTTAGTAATGAATCCACGTGTTTGACATGGGGGAGGGCACCAGTAACTTTATGATCAAACTTTATCAGTGTAGAAGCAACAGTCATTGTTCATACTTTGGTCATCATACTTTGATCAGGTTTCCTTCAAATATAATCACATTTCATGAAAAACGTGATTTTGACTGTTCATGACCTTTAAAACCTGATAAATACATAGACTGAGTGCATTTTTTATGTTATCAATAAAGATGCACTTTTAACAACTTCCACTGTCCTCCAAGAGTTGCTAAATTTTCTCTTCACTTCAGTTTGCTCCTCACGTAATGCACCTTTCCCTTTGCACTTCACCTGTTAGAACCATGACCACGGGTAAGTCTGTTCCGCTTTGTGACCATAGTTTCGCCTTTACGATGAAGTAAACTGCTCCTCTCTAGCCCAAACCTATCGAAAGTTATGACTCATTTACTGAAGCTAAAATGTTTCTTTCTATCGCGGCTTTGCGGGTCACATTTTATAATAATAAAACATTTATAATATTTTCAACGTTATAAACTAGACTTCTTGCGGGCTGCTCACTATTTGTTTGATAAGAAACAAACATGTCGAGCCATAACTTTTAGATGGCACTGAAAGATAGGAAAATAGATGAAAGACACTCATTACTAAAGCACCAGTGCTACCAATGAATAAGTTCATTCAGAGCCCTGTATCCACATGATCACATCGTTAGCATTAGGCAAGCTATATAGCCTATGTCAACTTTTTTTAGTCAGACAAACATGTTGCTTATGTCCGTTTGGTCATGTTTTTTTGGTCAGGATGAGGAGGATGGAACAGAGATGGGTGAAGGAGATGAGTGGATGCAAGGGAAGACTCTGATCAAGCCACTTGACCAGCTGGATCTCACTGAGGCTGTGAGTTTACTGTAGCTGGACTGTGGTGTCTGGATTCCTGACATGGCACCAAACAGAGCCAGACTGTAATTGAGTCATAAAGGACACAGAATAGTTCTGACCACAGATACTGTATAAGTAACTTATTCTTCATAAGACTTTAAGGTTCTGGCTCATTCATTTACCAGTTGTATGTCATGTTTAGAAGTTGTTTGATGTACTGTATCTTTTTGTCACTTAACCAGGAGTTAAAAGAGGAATTCACCAGGATCCTGACTGCAAACAACCCACATGCCCCTCAGAATATCGTCCGCTACAGCTTCAAGGTAAAGTATTACAGTAACCTCCAGTCTAATCCATGATTTTATGAACAACTTCTCTCTTCTTCCCTATTGGGTCCATAATGTAATGGATATTAATGTAAACAAACAAGATTGTCAAGATACCTTGTATGATGGATATACATAAGCATTATCCAATGCAGATACATGTGTATCATTGTCTTCTCTCAGGAACGTTCATACAAGCCAATCAGCAGTGTGGATCAGCTGGCTGTCCACTTTGTGCTGGAGGGTAACCTGTTGCACCAGGACTCAGATGAGGCACGCAGACAGAGGGCCAAACAGGGCCTCCCTGAGGGTAGATAGCCAGGGCTTCTGGAATTTTTGTGTGATCAAATATGCTGCCTTTTACAAGAGCAAACATTTTAAATAACTTTGATGGTAACATGAGATGTTGATTATTATTCCAGAAAAAGCCACAGTTGAGACCGCTGTAGCTGAAAAGCCTGAGACTCCGGTAGGAAAGCACTTGAGTTATTAACATACCAAGAAGTTTGTGAAATAGCCTACATTCAGTAATTTGAGTGACTCTTAAGTGACTTCCAATCAACGCATGCCAAACCCACACAAGAGTCGGAGACAAGATAGTGAAAAGTGTTCTCTCGTTCTTTCTTCTGGCTCAGGCTGCAGGTGGGGAGGATGCAGGGGATGTGGAGGAGGGCGGGGGAGAGGAGAGAGCTGACAGTGTGGAGTCCAAGGCTGGCAAGAAGGAGCAGAAAATCACCAACCAGTTCAACTTCAGTGAGAGGGCCTCCCAAACTCTCAACAACCCACTCAGGGTAGGTAGATTAGGGCCAAGGCAGACCATGTTGCAGGAAGCATACATTGCCTATAATATTGTAGAAGGGCAAATCTGTCTTGCGAAGATTGTCAAGACAATAATTCTCAGAACTCCTTCTCAGGAAAGGGGATGTCAGACAGAGCCCCCTCCTCGTGCAAACTTCTCAGCTACTGCCAATCAGGTGAGAAATACATTATTTTGAGTTTGATGATTCTCATTGTTTGCTGCTCCTCAACATGAACTTTATGAAGGCTAGTGAAACAACAGGGTAACCTCCTCCTTCTCCTACTGCAGTGGGAGATCTATGACGTGTATTTGGAGGTGCTGCAGAAGCAGGAGAAGAACAAGGAGAAGGCGAAAGCCGTCCCCAAGAAGGACGACGACAAAGGCAAGAAGAAGATGATGCTGGTGGAGACCCAGGTAAACCTCAAGTCAACAGCTATTCACTTTGACATGAAAAATAAACTATGACGTCAAGCCAATCAATTGGAGATAACACTTAGATAAATTGGGCCCTCAACAACACGCAGACATTGTTGATCCCATTGAAGGTAGAGAACTGAAAACTTTCCCCCTGTTTCCCCCTCAGAGTGATGACATCACCAAAGTGGCCAAGGTGGCCAAGATCATCGAGCGGATGGTGAACCAAAACACGTTTGACGACATTGCACAAGGTAAGTCCTTCTTTCCATGTTATTTTACCTTGATACAAAACCTCCTGATAGTCCCTGCATGATGACATGATATGAGATGTCACTTCCCTCTTTTAGATTTTAAGTACTTTGAGGATGCTTCTGATGAGTACCGGGAGCAGGAGGGCACCCTTCTCCCCCTCTGGAAGTTTCAGTATGACAAAGCCAAGAGGCTGTCTGTCACTGCCCTCTGCTGGTCAGTCTTCTCACATTACAACAACATCGACAATGCGGCTTTACTATAAATTAAACAGTTCTGATAGGTGTGTGGCTTATAGACAGTAGTTGGACCACTGGGAAAACCTGAAATCTTCCTAATATTTTTGGGGAAATGCATGAAAGAATTATAGTTTCTCTGTTCCTCCACAGGAATGAAAGCTACAAAGATTTGTTTGCCGTCGGCCTTGGATCATGTAAGTACACAAGGTATACCAAACCTGTACCATTTTTTACTTCTTTCTCTGAGCTATCTTGACCCGCTCTTCCCCCCAGATGACTTCACCAAGCAGGGGCGGGGCATGCTGGTGTTCTACTCCCTGAAAAACTCCACTTTCCCTGAGTATATCTACCCCACGACGTCGGGCATCCTGTGCCTGGACATCCACAAGCACCTACCCTACCTGGTGGCCGTGGGCTTCTACGACGGCTGCGTGGCCGTCTACAACCTCAAAGAAGAGACGCTGCAGCCCATCTATAAGAGCACCGCCAAGTCTGGCAAGCACACCGACCCTGTGTGGCAGGTTTGTGTTAGTTTGTGCATGTTCTGTATTTTGGATAACACTCACTGACGCATGATGTTCCAAGACTTTGCTTGTCTGTCTGGCTGTCTGTTTGTCTGCAAATCACTGTCTCGGATGTGTGTTTTGTTTGGGTCATTGTGCTAAATTATGTTTGTGACATTTCTTTTTCAGGTGAAGTGGCAGAAGGACGACATGGACAACAATCACAACTTCTTCTCTGTGTCATCTGATGGCCGTGTGGTGTCATGGACTCTTGTCAAGGTGCTCGAGAAACACATTCACTTTCCTCAGTATGTGTGTTAATATATGTATGTCTGCTTGTGAGCATTTGTGCATATTTTGTATTAGGATCCCCATTAGCTGTTGCAAAAGCAGCAGCTACTCTTCCACAAGACATGAAACATGACATAATACAGAACATTAATAGACAACAGCTCAAGGTCAGAACTACATAAACAAATATATATATATTACAAAAGGCACACGTAGCCTACATATAAATACATACACACAAACTCTCTAGGTCAAATAGGGGAGAGGCGTTGTGCCGTGAGGTGTTGCTTTATCTGTTTTTTAAAACCAGGTTTGCTGTTTATTTGAGCAATATGAGATGGAATGGAGTTCCATGCAATAATGGCTCTATATAATACTGTACGCTTTCTTGAATTTGTTCTGGATTTGGGGACTGTGAAAAGACCTCTGGTGGCATGTCTGGTGGGGTAAGTGTGTATGTCAGAGCTGTGTGTAAGTTGTCTCTGCAAACAATTTGGAATTTTCAACACATTCATGTTTCTTATAAAAATAAGACGTGATGCAGTCAGTCTCTCCTCAACTTTTAACCAAGAGAGACTGGCATGCATAGTATTTATATCAGCCCTCTGATTACAAGAAGAGCAAGACGTGCCTCTCTGTTCTGGGTCAGCTGCAGCTTTAAAAACATTAAATATGTGTTAATAAGTACAGTACGTGAATGTTCATGTGTGTGTGTACCAGTCAAATGTTTGGACACACCTACTCATTCAAGGGTTTTTCTTTATGTTCTTTCTTTCTTTTCTTTATTTCTACGTTGTAGAATAATAGTGAAGACATCAAACGATGAAATAACATATATGGAATCATGTAGTAACCCAAAAAGTGTTAAACAAATCTAAATATATTTTATATTCTTCAAAGTAGCCACCCTATGCTGAGCACTTGTTGGCTGCTTTTCCATCACTCTGCTGTCCAAATCATCCCAAACCATCTCAATTGGGTTGAGGTCGGGTGATTGTGAAGGCCAGGTCATCTTATGCAGCACTCCATCACTCTCTTTCTTGGTAAAATAGCCCGTACACAGCCTGCTGGAATGTTGGGTCATTGTCCTGTTGAAAAACAAATCATAGGCCCACTAAGCGCAAACCAGATGGGATGGCGTATTGCTGCAGAATGCTGTGGTAGACATGCTGGTTAAGTGTGCCTTGAATTCTAAATCAATCACAGACAGTGTCACCAGCAAAGCACCCCTACACCATCACACCTCCATGCTTCATGGTTGGAACCACACATGCGGAGATCATCCATTAATCTACTCTGCGTCTCACAACAACATGGCGGTTGGAACCAAAAATCAGACCGAAGGACAGATTTCCAGAGGTCTAATGTCCATTGCTTGTGTTTCTTGGCCCAAGCAAGTCTCTTCTTCTTATCGGTGTGCTTTAGTAGTGTTTTTTTTTGCAGCAATTCGACCATGAAGTACTGATGCACGCAGTCTCCTCTGAACAGTTGATGTTGAGATGTGCCTGTTACTTGAACTCTGTGAATCATTTATTTAGGCTGCAATTTCTGAGGTGCGGTTAACTCTAAATGAACTTATCCTCTGCAGCAGAGGTAACTCTGGGTCTTCCTTTCCTGTGGCGGTTCTCATGGGAGCCAGTTTCACCATAGCGTTTGATGGTTTATACGACTGCACTTGAAGAAACGTTCAAAGTTCTTGACATTTTCCGGAGTGACTAACCTTCATGTCTTAAAGTAATTTTAGCTGTTCTTGCCATAATATGGACTTGGTCTTTTACCAAATAGGACTATCTTCTGTATACCACCCCTACCTTGTCACAATGAAACTGATTGTCTCAAACGCATTAGGAAGGAAAGAAATGACCCAAATTAACTTTTTCAAGGCATACCTGTTCATTGAAATGCATTCCAGGTGACTACCTTATGAAGCTGGTTGAGAGAATGCCAATAGTGTGCAAAGCTGTCATCAAGGCAAAGGTTGGCTACTTTGAAGAATCTCAAATATAAAATATATTTAGATTTGTTTAACACTTTTTTGGTTACTACGTGATTCCATATGTGTTATTTCATAGTTCTGATGTCTTCACTATTATTCTACAATGTAGAAAAAAGAAAAAAGAAAGAAAAACCCTTGAATGAGTAGGTGTGTCCAAACTTTTGACTGGTAATGTAAGAGTATTTTTGTGTATTAATTTGTTCTCACAGTAGTTTTGATGTGGGTTTGAATGGTTGCAGAATGAGCTGGTCTTCACAGACATCATCAAGCTGTCGTTGGCGGGAGCTGTGTCAGAAGAACCAGAAGGCGTGCAACTTCCCATCATGGGTAAGACCTGTCATCAACTGACGCATCATTTCAACACTGTTTGATACCTGTTAGGATCATTGAAATATTTGACAATGTTTGTCGTCCCACAGCTTGTGGAACATCCTTCGACTTCCACAAACAGATTGACTACCTCTTCCTGGTTGGCACGGAGGAGGGCAAGATTCACAAGGTGAGCAGACATTAAAACATGGTCCCCAGTCATGTATCCCCCACTGACTATTGCTGTGTTCAGCCACTCCAAAATGTTTACTTATTTTATGGCAACTTAATGAGATATGAATTGTCTTGGGTGTCCTGACCGTCTGCTAGTTGCTCGTCTGAGGAATCAAATGGAGTCTTGTTCTGTTGTGTTTGTTGTGTGGTGTGTGATATCCTGCTGGGCCACAGAAGCAATGCCTTCTCCTTGTCTCTCAGAGAGTGAGGAAGTTCTCTCATTAGCACTAGGCTTTGGGCTTGGCACAGCCTCTTTCCAGCGGGCTGTAAAGCACCACTCTGAAGTGGTGCTTTACCTCTATCTCCGCTCTCAACGGTGCAGCCCTACAACTTGTTTAGTGGTTTTTCGGGGGCTCAGAGGGAAGGCTTTTTCAAATGCTAAATTTAAGAAGAGGAGTAGTCACGGTGATTGGCATAATTTAAACACTGTTTCAAAATATATATTTTTTTCCCCCGTATTTGTCAGAGATTTGTCAGTCTATGCTAGGATTGTTAGTCTAGGATAGGCTTGTCAGTCTAGGCTGGCGCTCTGGGAGGCCCTCTCACGCGGTGCTAAGCGTTTAATGAGAGCCAAAATGAGGGCAGACCCTCCAAACCTCTCCCAGATTTGCTCATTAACAGCAGACAGCTGTAGTTTTTGGCTGGCGTCCATCCTCATTTGGCCTTCTCACACAAGTGTCTATCCAGCAGTGGTGCAAAGAGACACGCTACTGTGAGGTTCTGAACACACACACACTGAAGCAGAGTTCTACAGGGGATCTTTTTTTCCCTCAATCTAGACGGGATGACGGATTCAATAAGGTTCCATCGCTCTCAGCTACAGCTTTGAGACAGATTGACTCAATCTCACACACACAGACAAACGCCTTTTAGAAGCCCCTTACAGAACTGCCACTGCCACGCAGAGCCTCAAGTGACAGGCAGCTCAGTCTACTCTCTCTAAAGGCTATGCTAATTGTGAGCCTTAGCCCACTGTGTTAGCTAGCTAGCTCCCTGCAATGTTATGGTTCGGTAAGCGCATATGCAAATGAAGAGTTTTGGCTGATTGCGAGCTCGCTGTAGCAGTGTCATCAAAAGGCCCATTCTGATTTTCCAGATCTTCCTGACTGTGCAAGCTCATTAGTTTCTCTTCAGTGTCTCGTTGTTGTGGCGTTTTTGCAACATCGGGTGGGAGATAGTTTCATCACACACACACACTGTGGTCTAAGTCACAATAAACCTACAGTATTTAGTGTTTAATATGCCTACATTAAGGGTTTTTGAAAACTCTGTACATTACATTGTAATGAAGGCCTTTTATGTTGTACAACAGGGGTTCCCAAACGTTTTCTCTCAGGCCCCCCTTCCAGCATTGGGGAACATCCCGCCATGTTTATCTCTATGGGCACAAGCACTGTAAACAAATTTAGAAGGTTTTAAAGCTTATTTCCTGCAATTCTACACATTTTGTCATGAGGTGCAGATAATTTTCAGTTTCAAAGCAAATTTTCTTGCAATTCTATACATTTTGCCATGTCTAATGTGGATTCATGTGATATTTGAGTGACTGAAACATTACAACAAAATCTATGGTCAAAAAAGCCTAGCTAAAAAAAACGTTAGCTTACATGGGCAAGTTGATCTGGACATTTCTGGCAAGTTGTAAATAGCTCTCTTAAGGTATGCAATGGCTGACATGACAAGATAATTATACTAGTGCATTCTACCATTACAACTTTCAAGAGTAAGTTGAAAGCCGTGCCCCGCCCCACAGTTTGGGAACCACTGTTGTAGAAGATGCTAAGACGTTCATCAGGCTCATGATCGTGTGCTCTATATCAGGATAAAATTGAGAGAAACGATCATAGGTGGCACAGGAGTTTCAAGGTTGGGGAAACTATCTTTTCACCCCCCCCCCAAAAAAATCACCTTTAAGATAAAGCATGCATCTATTATCCCATTTGCAGACTAATGTAAAATAGCCTACTATTTCAAATGTGATGAGAAGATTGAATAGTCATAAATTAGGATTATAATATAACTCAATATTTGCAAAATAATTAGGTTCTGAACAATGCTTTTTTTCTCCTTTGCACAGATTCAGAGCTCAGCCCTAGCTAAGGATTTTTTTGGGGGGGGGTTCGGAATAGATTTTTTTATTTTAGAAACACATTTCATGCAATTCTACGAACACTTTACATGACTGCCGACATATTAGCAGAATCCTAATCTTTAACAAAAATGACAGGGTAGCCTGCTCTGCTGACAAACTGACAGCAATAAAAACAACCTTGTCTTGAATGCAACCATCTAATCTAGGCCTATGAAAAGGTGAGACACATATTGTACAATATGACGTCCATCTAGCCTGGAGGAGGAAATTATATTATCCTAAAATGACTTTCCAGTGGCACTGACTCACACAACGAATGATAAAGACAGGGAATATGTTCTCCACTAGTGCTAATACGATGGGCAATAATGTTTTGTTCAATTTAAGAATTTAGAATTTTTGTAACTAAAGACAGATTATAGTTTTTACTCTCTTTTCTCTTTAGTGTTTGTCCCACAATTGTATTTTGAAATATTGCGATATAGCCCTAGGACTATTTTAGATGCGTTTCACTGACAGCCGCACTCAACAAACAGCTATGTGCTTGTGATTTAAAACAATCCACAGGCATTTCTTAAAAGAAGCTAATGACCCTCTGTGGATAAATCATGCTCTCTGGTTTAGTCATTTGAATGATTTTAAAAAGTTATTTGTATCATTTATATTATTATTGTATTTATTTCTTCATAGATAGGATTAATTATAGCTAGCTCCTTGTCTCCTCCTTGTTAGCTCTAGCTAGCTCCTTGTCTGTGACATTTTTGATTCATGCAAACTCGCACAAATACACACCCACACACACAGCTATGCGTGTGATATCAGTTCCAATCTGTCACCTCTTGTTGGAAAACAGCCACCTCCGGGAGCTCTTGGGACAAATGTAATATCTCTGCTGTGATTTATTCACTACATATCCCCTTATATAAAAACCCCACTGGGCACAGACATCAGTTCAACGTCTATTTTTATTTACATTTGGTTGAGTTGTCAACTAACACGAAATCAACAAAACATGTCACCATGACATTGGATTTAGTTTTTTAGTTTTTTTAAGAAATTCCCTTACGTTGGTGACTTTTTGCAAATCCAATCTGTTTTCCACGTTGATTAAACCTCCTAATAATGAATTTCTTTGTTGAAATGACGTGGGAACAACGTTGATTCAACCAGTTTTGGCCAGTGGGGGACATACCATTTAGGCCTGGGCTGCATTTTGATTTATCTCTTTCATTTAACTCTGATACTTTCTCTGTGCTTTCACTCCTATCATTCTGTCACCGTGCAAATTATGTAGCTTGCAATAATAGTAGAGAGCAAGTTTGGTTCACAGCTACAGTACATTGTCTATCTGGAGTGGTTTATGGGTGAATGTGAGGACTGACTCCATATTGTTGCTGTGTCATTTCCAGTGCTCCAAGGCTTACTCCAGCCAGTTCCTGGAGACCTACAATGCCCATAACATGGCAGTGGATGCAGTTAAGTGGAACCACTTCCACACCAAGGTCTTTATATCCTGCAGCTCTGATTGGACCGTCAAGATCTGGGACCACACCATCAAGTAAGTCTACTCACCATCACACTATTGTGCCCGCCCACCATCAAGTAAGTCTACTCACATCACACTATTGTGCCCGCCCACCATCAAGTAAGTCTACTCACCATCACACTATTGTGCCCGCCCACCATCAAGTAAGTCTACTCACCATCACACTATTGTGCCCGCCCACCATCAAGTAAGTCTACTCACCATCACACTATTGTGCCCGCCCACCATCAAGTAAGTCTACTCACCATCACACTATTGTGACCCGAATCAAACTATGCTGTCTCTGATATTTATTTTCACATTGGCCACCTCAGATTAGAGGAGTAGCTAAATTCAAAAAGGTCTCGCTGTTCCAAATCTATGTCAGGCTATAATTCTGGTTTTAAAATGGCACCTCAAAAACATCCATTTGAACCCTGGGGGCTCTATTTTTGTCTGCCACAAAGGAGGCACAAGATAGTTTCCAATTTTATGATGTAAAAACTGTCGGTCTGGCATTTTCCAGCTCCAACGTCAGGTTCGGCAGTTTACCTGTCTAACATCAGCTCGATTGCGCTGAAGTGGGAGGGGTGGCAATATCTGAGGCCTGTCCTTAAAAACAAGCACAAAATAGAAAATGTCATAATGCGCTAATTAGAAGTTTTAAGACCCACATAAAGCAGGTCTTAAAGGTAACGCATGGATTTTGAGAGCGGATGCGCAGCCTAGCCAGCCATGACGTGCAGTGCACATGGTGATTCTCATTCTTATGAACATAAAAAACTATTGGTTTCCCCCCATTTAGTTTCATTTGATTAAAAAACAAGCATAGCCTACCCTCCCCTTAATCAAGGGTGGTTTAGCAGCATCACATAGGTTTGTCTTTGTATCCTGGCCATGAGCCAGAAGTAGTATATGAATAAAGGGGTTTTAAATGGTCTACTGAGTGCTTTGAAATATTTTGGAGGTTTTTGCCCTCATGCTTTTTCATTATTCACAATTCACATAGCTGCATTTCACTTGTTCAAGTAGCCATCCATCCCCATTTTCAAAGAGCGCCCCTCGCTCGATTACCAATGACACGCACTTCCAAACTATTCAGTCCTCCGGTAATGCCATATCAATGGGCAATGTTTTTGAGAATCAGTCTCGCAGGTAGGCAACGATACAATTGACAGGAGCCTCGTATTTTGTAGACATGCAAATGTTATACGTAAAGACATTTAGGCCTACTTGTGCACACAGTGCCATGGAATGAGAAAAGCGATTTATGACATCATGCTTCTGACCCGATCCTATTTAGAAATATTGTTGTTGGTTTAAAAAACAGATTGATTGTTTTTCGTTGAATTGGATTAAAAACCAAACATATTAGAAAGATTCACCTTCCATGGGTTTATGGCGAGAACGTACTGTACATGGCTCAAATGCAATATTGTCTGCTATTTCTGGAGATGTGCAAATGTGGTCTGGAAGGTTGTTCCATGATGTTTATAAAACATTACATTTGCGAGCAGTATAACGGTGAGTGGACATCCCCCCTTTCTCTTTATATTGGCTCTATATCCAGCTCCTGTCAAAAGTTTGGATGTGTGTAAAACGCTCAATAGTCTAAGTTGCCTTGTCTGTATTATACGCCCACATGGAGCAATTAGGGTTCTTGGAACTGGATTTAGACTTAGCCTATTTTAAAACAAGTTGTTGTTTTGTTTTTATAAGAATTAGATTAGAATGATGCACAGTTTTTTCAGGCCTTATCAATAGCCTAGTGATTTTAATCTTGTATGTTGACTACGTTTGGCATGTCCAGACTGTATTTACAGTTCGCCTAGCACATGTATCAGTGTACAGTAAATGCTATAGCCTATGTTTAACAAATCAAACCAAAAATACATTTTCACATGCACCGAATACAGCAGGTGTAGACCTTACCGTGAAATGCTTACTTACAAGCCCTTAACCAACAATGCAGATTTTTTTTTTTTTTAAGTACGAAAATATTTACCCAAAAGTTAATAAAAAACTAAAGTAAGTAACACAAATGAATAACAGTAACGAGGCTATA
This sequence comes from Oncorhynchus clarkii lewisi, assembly GCF_045791955.1. Taxonomy (NCBI): domain Eukaryota; kingdom Metazoa; phylum Chordata; class Actinopteri; order Salmoniformes; family Salmonidae; genus Oncorhynchus; species Oncorhynchus clarkii. The sequence goes on along the minus strand of NC_092163.1, from coordinate 46,027,033 downwards.
TACAGGGGGTACATGTACCGAGTCAATGTGTGGGGGTACAGGTTACTCAAGGTAATTGAGGTAGTACAATATGTACTGTAGGTAGAGGTAAAGTGACTATGCATAGATAAATAACAGCGAGTAGTAGCAGCGTATAAAAGGGGGTCAATGAAAATAGTCCGGATAGCCATGTGATTAACTGTTTAGCAGTTTAGCAGTGTACAATATAAACGCAACATGTAACAATTTCACAGATTTTACTGAGTTACTGTTCATAATGGAAATCAGCCAATTGAAATAAATTCATTAGGCCCTAACCTATGGATTTCGCATGACTGGGAATACAGATATACAGTACCAGTCAAAAGTTTGGACACCTACTCATTCAAGGGTTTTTATTTATTTTTACTATTTTCTACATTATAGAAAACAAAATATACTTTATACTTGAGATTCTTCAAAGTAGCCACCCTTTGCTTTGATGACAGCTTTGCACACTCTTGGCATTCTCTCAACCAGCTTCATGAGGTTGTCACCTGGAATGCATTTCAATTAAGAGGTGTGTCTTGTTAATGAGTTTAAAATCAAATCAATTCAAATTGTATTAGTCACATGCGCCAAATACCAAAGGTGTAGATCTTACAGTGAAATGCTTACTTAAAGGCCCTAACCAACAATGCAGTTTAAAAAATAAGTATAAGAACAAGTAATTAAAGAGTACCAGGAAAATAACAAAAGCGAGACTATATACAGGGGGTACCGGTACAGTCAATGTGCGGGGGCACATTGGTAATTGAGGTAATATGTACATGTAGGTAGAGTTATTAATGTGACTATGCATAGATAATAACAGTGGGGGGGGGGGGGGGGGGGGGGGGGGGGTGCAATGCAAATAGTCTGGGGTAGCCATTTGATTAGATGTTCAGGAGTCTTATGGCTTGGGGAAAGAAGCTGTTTAGAAGCTTCTTGACCCCAGACTTGGCGCTTGCTGTGCGATAGCAGAGAGAACAGTCTATAACTAGGGTGGCTGTAGTCTTTGACAATTTTTAGGGCCTTCCTCTGACACCGCCTGGTATAGAGGTCCTGGATGGCAAGAAGCTTGGCTGTACTGGGCTGTACACACTACCCTCTGTAGTGCCTTGTGGCCGGAACCCAAGCAGTTGCCATACCAGGCAGTGATGCAACCACTCTCGATGATGCAGCTGTAGAACCTTTTGAGGATCTGAGGACCCTTGCCAAATTTTTTCAGTCTACTGAGGGGGAATATGTTTTGTCGTGCCCTCTTCATGACTGTCTTGGTGTGCTTGGACCATGTTAGTTTGTTGGTTATGTGGACACCAAAGAACTTGAAGCTTTCAACCTGCTCCATTACAGCCCCGTCGATGAGAATGGGGGTGTGCTTGGTCCTCCTTTTCCTGTAGTTCACAATCATCTCCTTTGTCTTGATCACGTTGAGGGAGAGGTTGTTGTCTTGGCATCACACTGCCAGGTCTCTGAACTCCCTATAGGCTGTCTCGTTGTTGTCTGTGATCAGGCCTACCACTGTTGTGTCATTGGAAAATTGAATGATGATGTTGGAGTCATGCCTGGCTGTACAGTCATAAGTGAACAGGGAGTACAGGAGGGGACTGAGCACACACCCCTGAGGGGCCCCTGTGTTGAGTATCAGCGTGGTGGCTGTTTTGTTACCTACCCTTACCACCTGGGGGCGGCCCGTCCGGAAGTCCAGGATCCAGTTGCAGAGGGAGGTGTTTGGTCCCAGGGTCCTTAGCATATTGATGAGCTTTGAGAGCACTATGGTGTTGAACTCTGAGCTGTAGTCAATGAATAGCATTCTCACATAGGTGTTCCTTTTGTCCAGGTGGGAAAGAACAGTGTGGAGTGCAATAGAGATTGCATCATCTGTGGATCTGTTAGGACGGTATGCAAATTGGAGTGGGTCTAGGGTTTCTGGGATAATGGTGTTGATGTGAGCCATGACCAGCATTTCAAAGCACTTCATGTCTACAGACGTGAGTGCTATGGGTCGGTAGTCATTTAGGCAGGTTACCATAGGGACATGGTGGTCTTCTTAAAACATGTTGGTATTACAGACTCGGACAGGGAAAGGTTGAAAATGTTAGTGAAAACACTTGCCAGTTGGTCAGCGCATGCTCGCAGTACACGTCCTGGTAATCCGTCTGGCCCTGCGGCCTTGTGAATTTTGACCTGTTTAAAGGTCTTACTCACATCGGCTGCGGAGAGCATGATCACACAGTCGTCCGGAACAGCTGGTGCTCTCATGCATGTTTCAGTGTAATTTGCCTCGAAGCGAGCATAGAAGTAATTTAGCTCGTCTGGTAGGTTCATGTTACTGGGCAGCTCTCGACTGCGCTTCCCTTTGTAGTCTGTAAGGGTTTACAAGCCCTGCCACATCCAATGAGCGTCAGAGCCGGTGTAGTACGATTCGATCTTAGTCCTGTATTGACGCTTTGCCTGTTTGATGGTTCGTGGGAGGACAAAGCGGGATTTCTTATAAGCTTTCGGGTTAGAGTCCCGCTCCTTGAAAGCGGTAGCTCTAGCCTTTAGCTCAGTGCGGATGTTGCCTGTAATCTATGGCATCTGGTGGGGGTATGTATGTACGGTCACTGTGGGGATGACGTCATCGATGCACTTATTGATGAGGCCAATGACATGGTGTACTCCTCAATGCCATCGGAAGAATCCCGGAACATCTTCCAGTCTGTGCTAGCATAACAGTCCTGTAGCATAGCATCTGCTTCATCTGACCATTTTTTTACCAAGTCACTGGTGTTCCTGCTTTAATTTTTGCTTGTAAGCAGAAATCAGGAGGATAAAATTATGGTCAGATTTGCCAAATGGAGGGTGAGGGAGAGCTTTGTACGCATCTCTGTGAGTGGAGTAGAGGTGGTCTATAGTTTTGTTTCCCTCTGATTGCACATTTAACATGCTCATTGAAATTATAAAACGGATTTAAGTTTCCCTGCATTAAAGTCCCCGGCCACTAGGAGTGCTGCCTCTGGATGAGCGTTTTCATGTTTGCTTATGGCGGAATACAGCTCATTGAGTGTGTCCTCAGTACCAGCATCGGTCTGTGGTGGTATGTAGACAGCTATGAAAAATACTGATGAAATCTCTCTAGGTAGATAGTGTGGTCTACAGCTTATCATGGGATACTCTACCTCAGGCGAGCAAAACCTAGAGACTTCCTTGGATATCGTGCACCAGCTGTTGTTTACAAATATACAAAGTCCGCCCCCCCTTGTCTTACCAGACGCCGCTGTTCTATCCTGCCGATACAACAGCCAGCTGTATGTTGATAATGTCGTTGTTTAGCCACGACTCCGTGAAGCATAAGATATTACAGTTTTTAATGTCCTGTTGGTAGTTTAATCTTCCTCGTAGGTCGTCAAATGTAATTTTCCAATGATTGCATGTTAGCTAGTAGAACAGAAGTCAGTGTGGGTTTATTCGTTCGCATATGAATTTTCAGAAGGCAGCCCGACCTCCGTCCTCTTTTTCTCCTTCTTATCTTCACGCAAATAACAGGGATTTGGGCCTGTTCCCGGGAAAGCAGTATGTCTTTCACGTCGGGCTTGTTGGACTCGTTAAAGGAAAAAAAACGCTTCTACCAGTTTGTGGCGAGTAATTGCTGATCTGATGTCCAGAAGTTATTTTCGGTCGTAAGAGACGGTAGCAGTAACATTATGTACAGAATAAGTGAACAAATAAGTTACAAACAACGCAAAAAAATGAACAAAAAAACACGGTTGGTTAGGAGCGCGTAAAACATCAGCCATCTTCTTACGGCGCCATGAGCCAATCAGTTGTGTTGTGACACGGTAGGGGTGGAATAGCCCTATTTTGTAAAAAAACAAGTCCATATTATGGCAAGAACAGCTCAAATAAGCAAAGAGAAACGACAGTCCATCATTTCTGTAAGGCATGAAGGTCAGTCAATCTGGAAAATGTCAAGAACTTTGAAAGTTTCTTCAAGTGCAGTTGCAAAAACCATCAAGAACTACGACGAAACTGGCTCTTATGAGGACTGCCACAGGAAAGGAAGACCCATTATTACCTCTGCTGCAGAGGATAAGTTCATTAGAGTTAACCGCACCTCAGAAATTGCAGCCCAAATAAGTTCTTCACAGAGTTCAAGTAACAGACACATCTCAACATCAACTGTTCAGAGGAGATTGTGTGAATCAGGCCTTCATGGTCGAATTGCTGCAAAGAAACCACTACTAAAGGACACCGATAAGAAGAAGAGACTTGCTTGGGCCAAGAAACACGAGCAATGGACATTAGACCGGTGGACATCTGTCCTTTCCAAATTTGAGATTTTTGGTTCCAACCGTCTTTGTGAGACGCAGAGTAGATGAACAGATGATCTCCGCATGTGTGGTTCCCTCCGTGAAGCATGGAGAAGGAGGTGTGATGGTGTGGGGGTGCTTTGCTGGTGACACTGTCAGTGATTTATTTAGAGGCACACTTAACCAGCATGGCTATCACAGAATTTTTCAGCAATACGCCATCCTGCCTGGTTTGTGCTTAGTGAGACTATCATTTGTTTTTCAACAGGACATTGACCCAAAACACACCAGGTTGTGTAAGGGCTATTTGTCCAAGGAGAGTGATAGAGTGCTGCTTCAGATGGCCTGGCCTCCACAGTCACCCGACCTCAACCCAATTTAGATGGTTTGGGATGAGTTGGACCGTAGAGTGAAGGAAAAGCAGCCAACAAGTGCTCAGCATATGTGGGAACTCCTTCAAGACTGTTGGAAAAGCATTCCAGGTGAAGCTGGTTGAGAGAATGCCAAGATTGTGCAAAGCTGCCATCAAGGCAAAGGGTGGCTACTTTGAAGAATCTCAAATATAAAATATATTTTGATTTGTTTAACACTTTCTTTGTTACAACATGATTCCATATGTGTTATTACATGGTGTTGATGTCTTCACTATTATTCTACAATGTAGCATAAATATAGTAAATACCAATATAGTAAACATAAAGAAAAACCTTTGAATGAGTAGCTGTGTCCAAACTTTTGACTGGTACTGTATTTATACTGTATATTGGTTCCTGATCTTTGTTATATCCCTCATATATAGGACAGACACTTCAGAAGAAACTTCCTTTAGATTTTTTGGGGGGGGACTATCTGTTGTTCCATGCAGTGAATCTGTTATTTCATGCATTTGTATGGGCTAATAGCAGTAATGCCAAATAACATTTTTCATAAAATAATTGTTTTATGTATTTTTTTGATACTTCAAGGGGTCTTAAAATTCTAAATCAAATAGCAAAATATATCCTTGGTATGACCTTCTTAAAACAGAATACTTTTTCAGAAATTGATTCTACATTGTTTAGGGAGCATGGTGAAGGAGCCACTTATTTAGTTCAGCAGTAGTTGAACAGTAGTCCCTCTGCACACGTAAATGGTCATTTGAATAAGATCGTGTGTATTGATTAGGTCGGAACTACTTTTTCCTGTTGATACAAGCCCTTGTAACTCCATCTATCTGAATGGCCTGTGAGTGATGAGTCATGCGTCTCAGATCAGATCTAGCCTGAGTCACAAAATGTCAGAAGTAGTGTTATAGATTTCTCTGCAGGTTACAGAAATCAGGACTTCAGCCTGGCAGCCTGTGATAAACGAATAATATCATTCAGCTTACCCCGCACTCTCTTGACATCCTAGTTTCTTTCAGTAGCTTCATGTGCTATCTGTCTGTTTATCTACATAGAATAACTACCTCTCTAGTCTATGGACTGGCTGCACCACTTTTTGATTGACAAAATACAAGCATTTGGCTGCACCTGCAAATCTGTGTATGCGACCAATAAACGTTGATTTCTACCATATTTTGTATCTTAGTTAACAGAAACGATTTAGAGTAAATGTGTTCTTTAACTGCCTGATACCACTTTGGAATCAGTGTGACCCAATCTGTTTTGTTCTCATTTAATGAAAAATCACTCCAAAGATATTTTGGATAGATTTTTTTAAACCAGGCAAGTCATTTAAGTCATTTTATTTTGAATGATGGACTAACGGGGAACAGTGGGTTAACTGCCTTGTTCAGTGGCAGAACGACAGATTTTTTTACCTTGTCAGTTCGGGGATTTGATCCAGCAACCTTTTGATTAGTGGCCCAACACTCTAACCACTAGGCTATCTGCCGACATGGCATTGACCAGGTTCTATTTTCCACATGTCTTTAGCGCTACTTATCTGCCTGCCTGCACCTCAAAAGACTGAGGACAAACATTTCAAACCATTGTATTGTTCCTACAGTTCACCAAAGTCTCACCACTGGGAGCAATAACAGTCACTGTTCATGTCTCCTTCCTTTTCTTTGGAAAGAATGGAATATAAGATACTGCAGTTCACGCACTTTCAAACTTATCATCCTGGATCCCATTCCCCGCTCTGCCTCATCTCTCTAGACCCTGACGACCTCACAGGAGCAAATAACATGCCTTATAATACACTGACAGGGAGGAGAGGATATTTTTGGTGGGATAAGAGGAGGGCGCAGGTTGCATTTACTCATCGGCTCGACCCAATGGAGTCTATATAGCCTGAAGAGGTGCTATTGATTTTTAATTTCAAGCCCTCTCTCTCTCTTTATTTTTTTTATCTCGGGAAGAGTAATGTCTGTCTTCGTCTTTTTCACTCTTTACTCTCTAACTTTTTACTTGTACTTATGATGAACTTATGAAGTAATGTGACCTGCTCTTACAAAAGTTTAGAGAAGGTGTCTATGATGTATTGTTTTCTGCTATCTTTAAGGTAAATAACGTAATCTAGATTTTATAGTATTAGTATTTGTATCCATTACGGAGTCCTTATACTTCAGTGTCCATGTCTCTGTAGGACCCCAATGTTCACCTTTGACCTGAACGCCTCTGTGGGAGATGTGGCATGGTCTCCTTACTCCTCCACTGTCTTCGCTGCAGTCACCACTGATGGCAAGGTATGTAACCAATTAGAGGCAATGAGACCAAGGCATGTCCTCTCACTCAAAAGTTGTTTTTATGAAACTCCATCAAGGCCAATGTAGTCAAAACGTTGTTAACTAGCAAAAGCTTAAGTCACTTTTTTGAGGAGCAGCAAACGGTGAATGGACATAAATGTCTGTCTGTCTATCTTAATTTCTTCCGAAAAATATGTTTAACTCTTATATGGCTAAGAGGTAACAAACAACTTATATTACAAGGGTATCCCCTACTGAAGACATGGTCTGCATCAAAAAGAAAGAAATCAATAAGCATTGCCAATGCAGGTTTGATGGAGTCCGTCCCAGAGTCATTTGTACTACAGCACTCCCAAGTATTTTGTTCTGTTTATCTCGGTGTCTGTTGTTAGCGCGCCAGCCAGCTGTTGTCATTGGTCTACTGACGTGATTGGTCTTCAGTGGCTTGGCCGGTCCATTGATGCGGGAGTAGCTGTGGAGGTTGTCATCTCTCTGGCCTGCCTGGGAGTTCATCACATTCTCCTCTCTCTCTCTCTCTCTCTCTCTCTCTCTCTCTCTCTCTCTCTCTCTCTCTCTTTCTATTTTGCCTGTCATGTGAAATTAAGGAAATTAGTGCCGATGAACAATGTGACGATGCGCTATGAACCATCTGCTCTGTCACTTTGTCTGCAAACAGACAGATTAGAAAACTCTGCGGTGTGCATGGTGTCTGATATGGCTGAAAACGGAGTCCTGTACTCCAGGGGTTTGGGCCTCCCCAGTCCCCCACAGACAGGGAATGATATGGTTCACTGATAAAGACAGTCAAAAGGATGCAATAGCCTACATAAAAAATCTGGGCTAATTCACAAAACATGTATCCAGAAAATACTCAACACAAACACAACAGTAGCCTCAATAATGGCAAATAATTACTGAAATCCAGTTACCTCAACATTTGATGGATAAATAGTTACTGTAGAAATGGAAAAGGCCACATTCACATAACCAAAGAGATACCTTCCATTAACACTATACCTTTATCTCATTCTCAGCCATGTCAAATGAAATACACTGACAGCCATAACAACACAATTATTATTGAAAGGAATTACACTCATTTATATTCCCTAGATTCAACTATAAAGAAGAATAGAGACTTCCCAATTGTATGATATTACCATTTATTGACCTGTTTTGTATCTAATCCAGTTCCTAGCTGCTAGAAAACTTTCTATGGCATAGCCTAGATTTTGTTTTTCAAGCAGTTTCACAGCAACATCAGTTTCTAAGCAGACAGACCAGAATATGAAATATTCTCGGTTAAGGTTGAAACTGTCACAATACAACCATTCGTTTTTTGTCCTATACAGTACCACTTGTCTAATGACTGCTACAATTTGTATCATTTGGATTATATTTACAGTCATTCATAGTTGCCTCATTGAGATGAAAAATCCCTATTATAAGTGATAGCAAGCCTAGAGGTCAACGGCAGCCCTTCTTTAGAATGTCACTGCTGGCTATGTGGGCTGCTTGCTTCGTCACTCCCACTAATGACCAAAATACTCCCTCTACACTGTGTGTGTGTGTGTGTGTGTTGGTTGACATGTATTTACTGATGAATGGACCAATTTTCAGTGATGCTAAATGTCAGGAGAGGCAAGCTTTTCCTGTCAGAGTCATTTGAATAACAAGACATCGCGCACACACACACACTCTCTCAGTGTTGCGCAAACACTGGTACGAACACCAGATGGTCCGAGTTGCATCCCCACTGAGAATCTCTCTCGCTTGCCTTGCTGATTTGGTTTGTCACTCAGAGGTTCCCAGCTGGAATAGATGAGGATGGAACAACATGCGCAACTAAATTTTGTTTTGAGAATATCTCATATATCTTTCTATAAAAAACAGTATGAGTCAGCTTTCACACTCATTCCAAAAGGCAGCAGGTTCAAACATATTTCTGTTCTCCACCATCCCACATTGTATTGCTTTTCAGGTTTGACCAAATGACTCCCCTTGCATTCGCATGAGATAATCTCCCGAACTTTCTATATATCTTTTGCTTTTTTTCCTCAGGTTCATACCTTTGACCTTAGCATCAACAAATATGAGGCCATCTGCCAGCAGCCGGTGGTGGCCAAGAAAAAGACTAAGCTGACTCACATTGAGTTTAACCCCGTCTACCCCATTATCATCGTGGGAGACGACCGAGGATATGTTACCAGCCTCAAGCTCTCGCCTAACCTGCGCAAAAAACCCAAGGTAAGAGCCTAAAGAGCCCAGCAGCGCTGGACCTGTGTCAGCAACTCTTAGCATGGAAATGTGGTATGTTAAAAAAGCAGCTTTTCTTTGTTGGAATGGTGTGAGCATACCCCAACGAGAGAATGGTGTAGGTGTGTACCAGTCATTTAAAAACATTAATTTAAGTAAGCCGTTAATTGGCCAGCTCATTCTCCATGAGGAAATAGCAGGCTTTTTTTAAACAGTTTGTTTGAGATATTGAGATACAAGTTTGAGGTTTTTGAAGTGTTTTGTTTCTCTATATGCTTTGGCCACAAATACAGGTAAAGGGTGAGTCAATAACATTATTTGTGTATTAGTTAACAGAAAATTAACTTTTAAAAGTGAGATTTCCACTGGACAGTTAGTTTAACAATCAAGCGCTAGTTTACCAAGGATGTGTTGAGTCAACAGGAAGCCATGGCACCCTATTGCCTATATTAGTATTTTGGACCAAAAGTAGTGCAGTATATATGGGAATAGGGTGCCATTTTGGATACTTTAGATCTTTAGACCCATTTTCAGAAAGGAAAGCTAGCTCACAGTGCTACTGATGATTAAAAAACGATTAGATAAGCAGTGCTCTAATGATGAGCAGTAGTTCAGTGTTTACTGATTTCAACAAAGTGAGATGAGAGTTTTTTCCCTCCTTGGAAACAAGAAGATGCAGTTTCTTCACTTCCTGATGACTTGATCTCAATGGGCCGGCCATCGATCGGGGACTAAATTGTTAATTGCCAGCCGCTGCGTAGCCGGCCCTTGTCACATGCATTTCTCATAAAGGAAAAACCTATAATAAACCTTATAATCATTGGTGTGTCTAGCTGCCATAAAACACCATTGATTGAAGGCCTTTGTGCATTTGTTTATTTTCACCTCTGGGGGCTCAAGTGAAAATGGATTGAGTGATATTTTATTACAGTATGGGATTGTTTGTGGCATATATCCATTTGAGGGCAGAGTGTTCAGCCTTTTAAGGTGCTCATGTTCATTTTCATACTCTCCGTATTCATTCTTTGATAGTTGAGTAAGGCCACGTATTTTCCAGTCACTTGTAATTTCATGTCATGCTTTCTTCAAGGAACACACTTGTTTGCATCTCAGTGCTACAATGAGACAGCAAAATGACTTCCAAAGCCAAATGCTTCTAATTGGCATCAACAATGCTCCGATAGGCGAGCAGAGTATACTAAATGACAAATCACATTTCAGGGGGCGTGCGGTTATCGTGTCAAAGATGATTCACTTCCTTCGTAGCTTAAAATGACTACACTCTGCTAGCGTCATCGGTGTACTACTTGTACATTCTGTGTTTTTCATTTGAGTGGGGAAACTTTACTATTCACCTGTGGCTGTATCCCACTCTAGATCTGTATCTGGCCTTTGCATTATTCATACAGGTCTGTTGTTGTTCTACACAGCTGGGAACAGATCAAATGATTCGTCATCAGCAATGCCCACACCCAACGCATAATGCAATAAATAACACTGTCATGTTGTCTCTGCTACTCTCTCCTCTAGGCCTCGAGACACACACACACCTCTTTCTTCCCCCTCCTCTCTTTACGCTAAGTGCTTACACATAGGCCTTTGTACAATGTAAACAGTGGATTGAATCACGTGTATAGTATGTGTGGTTCAACATGGGACTACCACTCTCTCTCCCCCACTCTGTCCAATTAGCTTTGGTTGCACATCGTGAAGTAGTTGTTTGTTTGTTCATCTGTTTAATTAGATCATTCGTTTCTAAATGATCGTTGTACTGTGGTGAGAATATACATATTCTCAGTTTCAGTTCTTGTTCCCTCTTGATGGCTCCACTGGAGAACATGGGGGTTAGGGTCCGGGCAATTCACAGAGTAAAACCAATTTGACACGGGAGCCTTCAGCTGTTCCCATCTCATTAGTCACACTCCCGTTGTACCCTCTGATAGTGGTGGCTAATGAGGTGTGGTGTTTATAATCACTGTGCGCTCAGTAACCACAGGCCAAGAGAAGGAGTCTCTGACATAAAGGACAACACGGACATCAGGCGTCAAGTCACGGCATATTAATTACACTCATTTTGGGGGTTAGCCGCGGCTGTAGTTCCGGTACACGTCAGAGCATTTAACAGTTGGACTCTGATGTTTCTCAGTGACTAAATTAATCATTAATGGGAATCGTTGGTGTTGATGAGACCCGAGTTCTAAGCCAAGTTATATAGTTGAGGGCAAACATTTATCTGTCCAACTTCATCCCCAGCACAGCACCCTCCAGATGTTTATTTAGGAGCATTGTGACAACCAGCCTCTCCCCTCCTTCTCCCGTGGCTGTCCAAAGCCACTGACAGTGAAAAGACAAAGCCTGCCCAAAACTCAATCTGTTGCCCCAGGACACAGCAGAGCCATCTCTTCCTTTGTCCACTGGCACACCAATGAACCTGTAATGTGTATTCACAGTTACCACCTTCACAACGTTGCAGATAGACATGCAATGTATAGGCTAGAGCTGACATAATACACAGCTTTTACTCCAGCTTTTACTCAGACACATTCAAATCCTCCCTCGACCCAAATTTGTGTTCACCAGTTGAGAATCGCTGGAGTAAAAGTTACATGGATCTCGGTCATTGAGGATAGGCTAGGCTGTGTATTATATATATATATATATACAGTACCAGTGAAAAGTTTGGACACACCTACGCATTCCAGGGTTTTTATTTATTTTTTACTATTTTCTACTTTGTAGGATAATAGTGAAGACATGAAAACTATGAAATAACACATATGGAATCATGTAGTAACCAAAAAAGTGTTAAACAAATCAAAATACATTTTATATTTGAGATTCTTCAAAGTAGCCACCTTTGCCTTATTGACAGCTTTGCACACTGTTGGCATTCTCTCAACCAGCTTCATGAGGTAGTCACCTGGAATGCATTTCAATTAACAGGTCTGTCTTGTTAAAAGTTAATTTGTGTGATTTCTTTCCTTCTAATGCGTTTGAGCCAATCAGTTGTGTTGTGACAAGGTAGGGGTGGTATATAAAAGATAGCCCTATTTGGTAAAAGACCAAGTCCATATTATTTCAAGAACAGCTCAAATAAGCAAAGAGAAACAACAGTCCATCATTACTTTACGACGTGAAGGTCGGTCAATCCGGAAAATGTCAAGAACTTTGAAAATTTGTTCAAGTGCAGTTGCAAAAACCATCAAGTGCTATGATGAAACTGGCTCCCATGAGGACCGCCACAGGAAAGGAAGACCCAGAGTTATCTCTGCTGCAGAGGATAAGTTCATTAGAGTTATCTGCACCTCGGAAATTGCAGCCCAAATAGATGCTTCACATAGTTCCAGTAGCAGACATCTCAACATCAACTGTTCAGATGCGTGAATCAGACCTTCATGGTCGAATTTCTGCAAAGAAACCACTACTAAAGGACACCAATAATAATAAGAGACATGCTTGGGCCAAGAAACATGAGCAATGGACATTAGACCACTGGAAATCTGACCTTTGGTCTGATGAGTCCAAATTTGAGATTTTTGGTTCCAACCGCCGTGTCTTTGCAAGACGCAGAGTAGGTGAACGGATGACCTCCGCATGTGTGGTTCCCAACGTGAAGCATAAAGGAGGAGGTGTGATGGTTCGGGGGTGTCATCAAGGCAAAGGTTGGCTACTTTGAAGAATCTCAACTACAGTTGAAGTCAGAAGTTTACATACACCTTTAACCAAATACATTTAAACTCAGTTTTTCACAATTACTGACATTTTATCCTAGTAAAAATTCTTAGGTCAGTCCATTCCCATGAACGTTGGAGCACTGGACAGGTGCTCTATAAGCCAAGTCACCCATAACACCACTCCCATCCACCTATGGGTGTCAGGGAACCACAGCGAGGCTATTCGGTTCCTGCTCATCAAGTCCCCTCTGATTCCCGTGGTATTGGGATTCTCCTGGCTCCAACGACACAATCCCCTCATTGTTAATGGTCTACTGGTGCCATCATAGGCTGGAGCCCATTCTGCCACGCCCATTGACCGAAGTAAGTGCAACCTGCCCCGGGACATCTTCCTGGGGGCTTGGAAGGTGCCCCAGACCATCCTGGTTCATCCGGACCCAACCTGTCAGTTCGTGGTGGAGGTGAGGGGGCTGTCCTGTCCCAGCGTTCTGCCCTTGACCACAAGCTACATCCTTGTGCCTTCTCCCATCGCCTCAAAGCCACGAAAGGAACTACGATGTAGGGAATCGAGAGCTTCTCACGGTGAAGATGGTGTTGGAGGAATGGAGACACTGGCTGGAGGGGGCGGAACATCCGTTCATCGCGTGGACTGACCACAAGAACCTAGAGTATCTCCGCACCGCCATGCCTGATGACCGGGTGTTCGTTCCCGACACCATCCTCTCCGCGGTCCTAGAGTGGGCCCACTGCTCTAGGCTGGCCTGCCACCCGGGAGCCCGTCGGACCCTGGCCTTTGTGCAACTGCGTTTTTGGTGGCCTACCATGGTCCCAGGCGTGTCCACATTCGTCACCGCTTGCATAGTTTGTGCACAGAACAAGACTCTTCGGCAAGCTCTGACTGGTTTCCTCTATCCTCTGCCTGTCACCCACCGTCCCTGGTCTTACATCTCCCTGGACTTTGTCATGGGTCTTCCTCCAACTGATGGCAACACCGCCATCCTGACTGTGGTGGATCAGTTCTCTAAAGCCGCCCTCTTCATTCCTCTCCCCAAACTACCATCTGTCAAAGAGACTGCCCAGCTCATGGTGCAGCATGTCTTCCAGATCCATGGACTGCCCGTGGACAGAGTCTCCGACCGGGGTCCTCAGTTCTCATCCCAGTTCTGGAAGTTTTTCTGCACCCTCATTGGGTCGTTGGCCAGCCTGTCCTCCGGGTTCCACCCCTTGTCCAACGGCCAGCAAGCCAACCAGGACCTCGAGACCACCCTGCGCTGCCTGGTCTCTGCCAACCCCACCACCTGGAGCCAGCAGCTTGTGTGCGTCGAATATGCCCGCAACACCCTTCCCTGCTCTGCCACGGGCCTATCTCCCTTTGAGTGTTCCCTGGGGTATCAGCCCCCGCTCTTCCCTGAGCAGGAAGAGGAGGTCGGCATACCTTCTGCCCAGATTTTTGTCTGCCACTGTTGTCGTACCTGGAGGAGAGCCTGGAGGAGGGCCCTCCTCAAGACCACCTCCAGGTATCGACGACAAGCGGATCGCCTCCGGTATCGTCTCGGGCTGAAGGTATGGCTCTGGGATCTGTCCCCTCAGGATCTGCCCCTCCGGGTGGAGTCTCGCAAACTTTCCCCCCGGTTTATCGGCCCTTTCCTCATCTCCAAGGTCAATTAGCCCCTTTGCTGTTCATCTTCTGTTGCACCATACCCTTTGTATACGCCCCACCTATCATGTGTCCCATATCAAGCCCGTGTCTCACAGTCCCTTGTCATCCATTTCCAGGCCCACCCCTACTCTCCGGGTCTTCGATGGCCATCCGGCGTACACGGTGAGACGCCTCTTGAGGGTTTGACCACGGGGCAGGGTTTTCCAGTACCTGGTTGACTGGGAGGGTTATGGCCCAGAGGAGAGGTGCTGGGTCCCTGCTAGAGACATCCTGGACCCAGCCCTCATCGCTGACTTCAACCGTCGGCACCCCGGTCAACCTGGTATGCGCCCAGGTAGGACGTCAGGTGGCGCCCCTAGAGGAGGGTGAGGGGGTACTTTCACGCCCTGATCTGTTTCACCTGTCTTTGTGATTGTCTCCACCCCCCTCCAGGTGTCACCCATCTTTCCCATGATCCCCTGTGTATTTATACCTGTGTTCTCTGTTTTGTCTGTTGCCAGTTCGTCTTGTTTGTCAAGCTTACCAGCATTCGTCTTGTCAGCTCCTGTCTTTTCCCAGACCCTTTTTTTTCTCGCCTTCCTGGTTTTTGACCCTTGCTTGTCCTGACCCTGAGCCTGCCTGCTGTCATGTACCTTTGCCTCTGTTGCTATAATAAACGTTGTTAATTCGACACAGTCTGCGTCTGGGTCTTACCTTATCCTGATTTCAAGTAAAAGTGAATGTCACCCAGTAAAATACTACTTGGGTAATAGTCCAAATGTATTTGGTTTTAAATATACTTAAGTATCAAAAGTAAATGTAATTGCAAAAATATGCAAAAAGTATGCAAAAAGTATCAAAATGAAAAGTATTAATCATTGCAAATAGCTTATATTAAGCAAACCAGATGGAACAATTTTCTTGTTTTTATTTGTTTACAGATAGCCAGGGGCACACTCCAACACTCAGACATAATTTACAAACAAAGCATGTGTTTAGTGAATCCGCAAAATCTGAGGCAGTAGGGATGATAAGTGTGTGAATTGGACCATTTTCCTGTCCTGCTAAGCATTGAAAATGTAATGAGTAATTTGTGTGTCAGGGAAAATGTATGGAGTAATAAGTACATTATTTAGTGAAGTAAAGGTGAAAGTTGTCAAAAGTTGTCAAAAATATAAATAGTAAAGTACATATTTTTTATTTTTACATATACCCCAAAAAATGATTTATTGTAGTACATTAATGTATTTTTACTTTAGTACTTTACACCACTGTGACTAAAACCAGGAAGAACAAGTGTAGACATCATAATGATCCTATAGTTTTTAATATTTAATTTAACATCTTAACAATTTTTCTTCAATCACAGTATTGTTAGCAGCGGTATTTAGCGAATTTGGTTGATTTTGTGATCACAAACCAGTGACCTTAACATTATTCATAAACAATATTGGCAAAATTGAATTATTGACAATGAAAAATGTTTGACTGTTGTCATATTATTGTTACATTTACTATCAATATAGCATCAAAAATAGTTTTCCAGCTTGCATTTTGGCAAAACATTATTCGCAATGTGAATATTGGATTGCAACTGAGACAACCTGGTTAAATTTGGGTCCCGAGGCAAAACCAATTGAGAACCACTGTTCTACAGTATATCTATCTGCATGCCCTGTAACATTGCACCCTCATGAACAAGCCCCTGATTTAGGAGCCTATGCGTATTATTAGTCTGCAATGCAGTACTGGGGTCTCATCTATATGCATAACCTCTCAACATTGAGAGAAATCCTATTGAAATAGGTAGGACAAGTGCCATGATTTGAAGATCTCTGTCCCATGCATGCCGACAAGATAAGCTCCCCCTCGGTAAAAGCTTTCTAAAAAAGGTTATGAATGAGATGTATTTTTTCAAGGCCAGTCAGCCATCTACTCACTGTACCACTGCCTAAATCAGGTCATCCACTACAGCATCAAGTCATCTGTAGCATTTTTGCAAAATATATTTTTGTAATCTGTGGATATTGCAGTGCTCTGTCACTGATTTTCCATAAATTCAATATTAGACCACCATGTTTAACTGCTGTGTGTGTGTGTGAAGGTCCCTGTGCTATAACACTCTACAGCACAGCCCTTTGAGCTTTGAGGATCCCTATAATATAGTATACTGTAGTGATGTTGTATGAGGGGTGGAGCAGGAAGCAGGAACAGGAATGGGATGGGTGGAGAAAGATGGATCTCACTCCACTACTTATCATCTCTGCCCATTCAGCTTTCTCTCTCTCTCCCGTATCTATCAGATATGATGAAATGCCTTAAACAGAGAGAGGGGGCATATTTAAACAGATAGGGGAATATTTTCATTAAAATACTTACTATGTCGGGTCTGCCCACCTGTCCTCGCACTTCTACCTTGCAACTTCTAGAAACAGCATTAGTGTTTTTCAAGAGTGTTAAAGCACTCTGTGCATGACATGTACCGCAATGCATGTTGGATTGAATCATACCCTTCCTTAGTCCTTACCAGTTAACAAGGTTGGGCAAGGACCGCTGAAAATAACCAGCGCTCTCGAGTAAATAATCCAAAGGATGCTAATTCAATAAAAGTCTCACCCCAGGATACACAGTGTTCCATCAGCCAGGTCGGTAACCATAGTGATGATCTCAGATAAGGAGGAGGTACTTGATGTCCTCCCAGGGAGAAATGATGAACCTCCAGAACAGCATGGGAGAAGTTACCACCGGACACCATGTTGGACCACTTCCTTTACCTCTTGTTGGCCACGTTTGAAGTCAACAATGGATGAGTTTTAACTGCCAATAACACATTCCATATTGGAAGTTGCAAGCTCTGCAATTTCTTAGTCTCCGGAAAGAAAGGCTTTTATTGGATTGCATTTCTCCAGGTCTTTTATCTTGCCTTTGTTTACCATCCCTTCCTTCCCAGCTTGTTTTCAGTGTATGTTTTTCTTCATTAAGGTCAAGTTGTTTCCCTTGCAGTATTTGACATGTGTGCTACTGTGTCTCTCACCAGGAGAAGAAGGGTCAGGAGCTGCCCAAGGGGCCTGAGGTGGAGATCGCCAAGATGGAGAAGCTGCTGAGTTTACTGCGGGAGCCAGAGAACAGCAATGCTTAGAAACTATGACAACATCATGCAGGACTGTAGTCGCCCACTATTTCTACTACTGCACTCCAGTTATAAACCCACCACCAGTCATGCCTTATTACTACTGTCTTCTGTCTTCTAAAGCTGCATACTAAAGCCACCGTTCCTTCCCATGTTGAAGTATAGTGCGGTCTATTGAATCTGTGCAATCTAGCCTACTGTTTTTCTCACTCTTGCGCTGTGCACTATACTAAACATATAGATAGTCAGTGTGCAACCAGCAACGTCTCCTTTACCTGATGCGGCAAAACCACTCAAGCTTTGGGTTATATTTTTTGGTTTTGGAAAACAGAGTAGCTCAGTTGGTTTGGAAATATTAATAAAAAATATTTATCATTCCAATGTCTGGCACATCTTGTTATTTTTGTTGTGAAGGGGAAGAGATGCTATGTCCTCGTCAGAACAAGTCACATAATAGGAGTTGTAGGAGTGCTGTCCTACAACAATGTGTGGGCTGTCATTGACACTGTACCAACGGAGGTTAGTACTGAGAGGACCACATTTTAAGAGGACAAAGTGAACAAAGCCTCTAAGCTCCTTACATAACACTTTATGCTTCTCTCAATGAGTGACCATGACGCACACTCCACACAGCCCGCTGTTACCGTCAATACACACAGGCTTGTTTTTCTTCGCAAGAAAATGTCTGAAATTAGAAGCATTTAGAAGCTTTGGAGAAGTCCAGTCATTCGGAGAAGTCTGGTCCAGTCCTCAGACACTCAAGGTTCTAGCCTCTTTGACTTCACATGAATTAACCTTGTGTTAAACCATGTGTCTTTGACCTCACTAAGTTGTGTGTGTGTATAACACATTCAAGCCTGCATTCCGTTATACATGTCAGTACTATCAAGGACCAAGACCACATTTTTAACTGTTACAGGTTGTTTCATTCATTCAGCTGCTGAAGTTAAGAGGAACAGTTATACTTTGATTTTTAAGAGGGCCAGTGGGTGCTGTCTGCTTGACAGTTGACATGCAGTTAGAGCCAATTTGTCTGGCGCCCATTCCTCCACTAGCCAGTTGGCTAGTAGAGATCAGTCTATTCGGTCTACTATACAGGGGATCAGTCTATTCCTCTACTATACAGTACCTCCCGGAGCATTTAATATACGCTGTGGTGCTCACTCTCTCTAGCTGCCAGTCAGGAGGTCAGCAAGTACTTGTGTTCGTTGCTCTGTTGCGGCTGCCCAGCGGGAACAGCCAGCACTGGCACCCTCTCCTGGCTGGAGGGCACCTTGCAGGCCCTGTAGATGATGAGGAAGAGGACAAGGAGGAGGATGGCCACCAGGGCATTGCAGGCGATGGCCACCACAGCTGCCGTGGACAGCCCCAGTCTCTCCCCGGACTCCATGACACAAACCAAACAGGAGCTGAGTCAACTGAAACAAGTCACCCAACACTAGAGTGGGCTCTCTTTAACTGTAGTCTCAGCGTAAGAGTATATGGTGTGAATCTATTCAAATATCTGTGGGTGGGTAGACTGGCGCCAACTAGAATGATTCTAGAGCTCTTGATGTTGTGATACTTGTGCAGGACAGATGATGTCAGTATGATATCATTAAAAAAAAATATATATATATAGTTCCTCGACTCAAGCTCCCCATCAAAAATGTAACAACTGCTTTTAAGCTTTTAACTTGCTCCAAGGCTTCATCTTCGCTCTCATTCTTGTAATACTGAAGAACAACCTTTAAAATATTCATATATTAGAGTAAAGTATCAGTCCCAGAAAGCAGTCTATGCTTTCATTTTGGGGAAAAAATGTAATTCAACCCTCGATTTTCCTTACCAAAAAATACATTTCTTCTAATGATACAGCACTGTATATTGGAGAGATTTTTTTTATGTCCTATAGTTCTCAAATCTCTCTTTCGATTTTGTCTGGAGTAAGTCTTCACCACCGCCCCTGCTATGTCTCAGAGTCAATCAGGGCCCAGTCATCAGGACCCCAAGGGTCAAACCGCTGCAGCTGGCTCTCCATGATGATGATCCACAGTGATGTTGGTACATCCTGGACATGTGTGTGAGGTGGACGGCTCTCCGCAGGTTGGCTACAACGGTTGGCTTTACAGTGGTTGCCCTGCAACAGAAAACATTTGAGAAATGTTAGGAGGTGGAGAAAAAAGCCTGTCAGAAAACAAATATATTTTTGATGCACAATGCATGTTCATTGTAGCCTCTAGACATTCGGTATTGCTTGTTTTGTCCCACTTACATGTAACATCTGCTCCCTTATCTGTAATTGATCCACTCAGCAACTTTACATCCCTGGGACATACCACATTCTGATGTTCTGAATGCAGCTTATGAGTAGTGAAATTGGAAAGCTGCTCTTATGCTCTTAACATTTGCATACCTATGCATTTTTATAAATCTTCTTGAAAAGCATCATTAAGCATGTATTAGGTAACATTTGTTTACATAGAGGGCATCACAAATTGCACCATGTTTCATCTATAGTGCACTACTACTATGTGCCAGGCATATTGTTAAGCACTATGAAGGGGAATATGGTGCCATTTGGGACGCAGGCATACTGTACATATGCTCTTACACGTGATTTATATTTAGCACATTTGTTTTAGGGTTGTCACTATACCAGTATTGTGATACTACGATACCTGATTTTCCAGGGCAAAAAGGAAAACACGAAGCAGACCCCATTCTTTGGTCCTTTAAAAAACCTACTGTATGTAAAATATTGTGTGCTATACAGTGCCTTGCAAAAGTATTCATCCCCCTTGGCATTTTACCTATATCGTTGCATTACAACCTGTAATTTAAATCGATTTTTATTTGGATTACATGTAATGGACATACACAAAATAGTCCAAATTGGTGAATTGAAATGAAAAAAATTACTTGTTTCAAAAAATTCTTACAAATAAAAACGGAAAAGTGGTGTGTGCATATGTATTCACTCCCTTTGCTATGAATCCCCTAAATAAGATCTGGTGCCACCAATTACCATCAGAAGTCACATAATTAGTTAAATAAAGTCCACCTGTGTGCAATCTAAGTGTCACATGATCTCAGTATATATACACCTGTTATGAAAGGCCAGAGAGTCTGCAACACTACTATGCAAGGGGCACCATCAAGCAAGCGGAACCATGAAGACCAAGGAGCTCTCCAAACAGATCAGGGACAAAGTTGTGGAGAAATACAGATCAGGGTTGGGTTATAAAAAAATATCAGAAACTTTGAACATCCCATGGACCACCATTAAATCCGTTATATAAAAAATGGAAAGAATATGGCACCACAACAAACCTGCCAAGAGAGGGCCACCCACCAAAACTCACAGACCAGGCAAGGAGGGCATTAAATCAGAGAGGCAACAAAGAGACCAAAGACAACTATGAAGGAGCTGCAAAGCTCCACAGCGAAGATTTGAGTATCTGTCCATAGGACCACGAAGCTGTACACTCCACAGAGCTGGGCTTTACGGAAGAGGGGTCAGAAAAAGCCAATGCTTAAAGAAAAGAATAAGCAAACACGTTTGGTGTTTGCCAAAAGGCATGTGGGAGACTCCCCAAACATATGGAAGAAGGTACTCTGGTCAGATGAGACAAAAATGTAGCTTTTTGGCATCAAGGAAAACGCTATGTCTGGGGCAAACCCAACACCTCTCATCACCCTGAGAACAACATCCCACAGTGAAGCATGGTGGTGGCAGCATCATGCTGTGGGGATTTTTTCATCGGCAGGGAAACTGGTCAGAATTGAAAGAATGATGGATGGAGCTAAATACAGGGGCATTCTTGAAGGAAACATGTTTCAGTCTTCCAGAGATTTGAGACTGGGACGGAGGTTCACCTTCCAGCAGTTGCTAAAGCAACCCTCAATTGAGAATCTGTAGTATGACTTAAAGATTGCTGTACACCAGCGGAAACCATCCAACTTGAAGGAGCTGGAGCAGTTTTGCCATGAAGAATGGACAAAAATCCCAGTGGCTAGATGTGCCAAGCTTATAGAGACATACCCCGAGAGACTTGCAGCTGTAATTGCTGCAAATGGTGTCTCTACAAAGTATTGGCTTTGGGGGGTGTATAGTTATGCACACTCAAGTTCAGTTTTTTTGTCTTATTTCTTGTTTGTTTCACAATAAAAAATATTTTGCATCTTCAAAGTGGGATGCATGTTGTGTAAATGAAATGATACAAACCAGGTTCCATGATACAAACCAATTCCAGGTTGTAAGGCAACAAAATAGGAAAAATGTGAAGGGGTCAATACTTTAGAAAGCCACTGTAGCTTGGAAAAGGAACACGAATCTTGGGGACAACGTGAGGATGCTTGTTTCCAACATTTTTCTCAGGAAATCTAGTCCTCTTCATGTTTTGTTTCCTTGCCACGATTTTGCGAGTATGGCATCGTGACAACCCTATTTTGTTTACCTGTAAATTTTTCATTTCAAACTTGTAATTCTTTAGCAGATATTCCATTGCTAGATACTAGTGGCAGGGAGATGCATGGAGTGTAGTTTTCAGAATAAGTTTAACGGTTGACTCCATGACATCAACATACACAGTGGGGCAACTTCCTTCTTACGGACCTCAACAACAACATAATATTTCAAGAAGTGACACAATTTTCACGCTGCCTTGAGGGCACGCCCCCAACACGAAGCAGGAAGAAAAATTATTTTACCAAAGGATACAAATAAAGAGTTTGGAGGGAGAGATGAGGAAGAAAATAGGTTCAGATACAAAGATAATCTATTGTGCAACAAACACATGCATGCTCGGACATACACACACCTACCGACCGTTACTGTAAAACAGATACTCACACTTATCCACTGTTAAACCGCAATGTGCTAGAGCCGGATCATATACAGTGCCTTCGGAAAGTACTCAGACCCCTTGACCTTTTCCACATTTTGTTACGTTACAGCCTTCTTCTAAAATTTATTAACACGTTTTTTTTCCCCTCATCAATCAACACACAATAACCCAGAATGACATTGCCAAAACAGGTTTATAGAAAGTTTTGCTAATTTATTAAAAAAAAAAAACTGAAATATCACATTTACATAAGTATTCAGACCATTCACTCAGTAATTTTACGTAAGTATTCAGACCCTTTACTCAGTACTTTGTTGGAGCACCTTTGGTAGCAATTACAGCCTCAAGTCTTTTTCTGTATGTCGCTACAAGCTTGGCACACTTGTATTTGGGGAGTTTCTCCCATTCTTCTCTGCAGATCCTCTCAAGCTCTGTCAGGTTGGATGGGGAGCATCGCTGCACAACTATTTTCACGTCTTTCCAGAGATGTTCGATCGGGTTCAAGTCCGGGCTCTGGCTGGGCCACACAAGGACATTGAGACTTGTGCTTAGGGTCATCAGCTTCCTATTTCTCAACAAGGCTTCCTTCACTCATGCTGCCAAACATGCTGCCAAACATGACTATCCTATCGATCCTTGACTTCACGATGTCATTTATAAAATAGCTTCCAACACTCTACTCAGCAAATTAGATGCAGTCTATCACAGTGCCATCCATTGTATCACCAAAGCCCCATATACTACCCACCACTGCAACCTGTATGCTCTCGTTGGCTGGCCCTCGCTTCATATTCGTCGCCAAGCCCACTGGCTCCAGGTTATCTATAAGTCTTTGCTAGGTAAAGCCCCGCCTTATCTCAGCTCACTGGTCACCATAGCAGCACCCACCAGTAGCACACGCTCAAGCAGGTATATTTCACTGGTCACCCCCAAAGCCAACTCCTCCTTTGGCCGCCTTTCCTTCCAGTTCTCTGCTGTCAATGACTGGAATGAATTGCAAAATCACTGAAGCTGGAGACTCATATCTCCCTCACTAACTTTAAGCATCAGCTGTCAGAGCAGCTTACATATCATTGCACCTGTACATAGCCCATCTGTAAATAGCCCACCCAACTACCTCAACTACCTCATCCCCATATTGTTTGTTTTTTGCTCCTTTGCACCCCAGTATATGTACCTGCACATTGATCTTCTGCACATCTATCACTCCAGTGTTTAATTGCTAAATTGTCATTATTTCGCTATTTATTGCCTTACCTCCCTAATCTTACTTCATTTGCACACACTGTATATAAACTTTTCTATTGCGTTATTGACTGTACGTTTGTTTATTCCATGTGTAACTCTGTGTTGTATGTTTTGCACTGCTTTGCTTTATCTTGGCCAGGTCTCAGTTGTAAATGAGAACTTATTCTCAACTGGCCTATCTGGTTAAATTAAAACTTATTTAAAAAATTGTCCTGTTGGAAGGATCTTTCTATACTTTGCTCCCTTCATCTTTCCCTCGATCCTGACTAGTCTCCCAGTCCCTGCCACTGTTAAACATCCCCACAGCATGATGCTGCCACCACCATGCTTCACGTTAGGGATGGTGCCAAGTTTCTTCCAAACCTGACACTTGGCATTCAGGCCAAAGGATGATCAATGGAAACAGGATGCACCTGAGCTCAATTTCGAATCCCATAGCAAAGAGTCTGAATACTTACATAAATACAATAAAAAAAAATAACATTTGAAAAAATGTCTAAAAACCTTGTTTTTGGTTTGTCATTACGGGGTATTGTGTGTAGATTGTTGAGGAAAAAACGTTTTAATCCATTTCAGAATAAGGCTATAACGTAACAAAATGTGGAAAAAGTAAAAGGGTCTGAATACTTTCCAAATGCACTGTATATTTAAATATATGGCTCGGATAGAGCAGAGTTAGCCCTAATCCTTGCCACATTGTAGCAAAATAATGGTCTACTCTGACTCTAGCAGCAGAAGAAGATTCTGCTGTGTGTGTGTGTGTGTGTGTGTGTGTGTGTGTGTGTGTGTGTGTGTGTGTGTGTGTGTGTGTGTGTGTGTGTGTGTGTCAATAACAGAAGAAAGCAGCTGCAGTAATCACCTGGGGTGGTCATTCCTGCAGAGCTGGCAAAGGATGCACCGATAATTAAACAGGTGATTAGAAGGACTCACCAAGAAAAACTTCCAAAATGATTCCTTTGAGGTAGAAAGGAGTTGGAGCACTCAACAAAAAAAGCATACATTTATTTATTTTAGCTCACTTTAATCCATTGTACAGGATGCAAAATCAAATCCAATTTTATTTGTCACATACACATGGTTAGCAGATGTTAATGCGAGTGTAGCGAAATGCTTGTGCTTCTCGTTCCGACAATGCAGTAATAACCCACGAGTAATCTAACCTAACAATTCCTCAACTACTACCTTATACACACAAGTGTAAAGGGATAAAGAATATGTACATAAAGATATATGAATGAGTGATTGTACAGAACGGCATAGGCAAGATGCAGTAGATGGTACCGAGTACAGTATATACAGTGCCTTGCGAAAGTATTCGGCCCCCTTGAACTTTGCGACCTTTTGCCACATTTCAGGCTTCAAACATAAAGATATAAAACTGTATTTGTTTTATGAAGAATCAACAACAAGTGGGACACAATCATGAAGTGGAATGACATTTATTGGATATTTCAAACTTTTTAAACAAATCAAAAACTGAAAAATTGGGCGTGCAAAATTATTCAGCCCCCTTAAGTTAATACTTTGTAGCGCCACCTTTTGCTGCGATTACAGCTGTAAGTTGCTTGGGGTATGTCTCTATCAGTTTTGCAC
The DNA here is from genome assembly GCF_045791955.1 of Oncorhynchus clarkii lewisi. Taxonomy (NCBI): domain Eukaryota; kingdom Metazoa; phylum Chordata; class Actinopteri; order Salmoniformes; family Salmonidae; genus Oncorhynchus; species Oncorhynchus clarkii. The sequence continues at coordinate 46,001,701 of NC_092163.1, read as the reverse complement.
ATCGAGAGACTGACATTTTTTCCCATTCCTCCTTGCAAAACAGCTCGAGCTCAGTGAGGTTGGATGGAGAGCATTTGTGAACAGCAGTTTTCAGTTCTTTCCACAGATTCTCGATTGGATTTAGGTCTGGACTTTGACTTGGCCATTCTAACACCTGGATATGTTTATTTTTGAACCATTCCATTGTAGATTTTGCTTTATGTTTTGGATCATTGTCTTGTTGGAAGACAAATCTCCGTCCCAGTCTCAGGTCTTTTGCAGACTCCATCAGGTTTTCTTCCAGAATGGTCCTGTATTTGGCTCCATCCATCTTCCCATCAATTTTAACCATCTTCCCTGTCCCTGCTGAAGAAAAGCAGGCCCAAACCATGATGCTGCCACCACCATGTTTGACAGTGGGGATGGTGTGTTCAGCTGTGTTGCTTTTACGCCAAACATAACGTCTTGCATTGTTGCCAAAAAGTTCAATTTTGGTTTCATCTGACCAGAGCACCTTCTTCCACATGTTTGGTGTGTCTCCCAGGTGGCTTGTGGCAAACTTTAAACAACACTTTTTATGGATATCTTTAAGAAATGTCTTTCTTCTTGCCACTCTTCCATAAAGGCCAGATTTGTGCAATATACGACTGATTGTTGTCCTATGGACAGAGTCTCCCACCTCAGCTGTAGATCTCTGCAGTTCATCCAGAGTGATCATGGGCCTCTTGGCTGCATCTCTGATCAGTCTTCTCCTTGTATGAGCTGAAAGTTTAGAGGGACGGCCAGGTCTTGGTAGATTTGCAGTGGTCTGATACTCCTTCCATTTCAATATTATCGCTTGCACAGTGCTCCTTGGGATGTTTAAAGCTTGGGAAATCTTTTTGTATCCAAATCCGGCTTTAAACTTCTTCACAACAGTATCTCGGACCTGCCTGGTGTGTTCCTTGTTCTTCATGATGCTCTCTGCGCTTTTAACGGACCTCTGAGACTATCACAGTGCAGGTGCATTTATACGGAGACTTGATTACACACAGGTGGATTGTATTTATCATCATTAGTCATTTAGGTCAACATTGGATCATTCAGAGATCCTCACTGAACTTCTGGAGAGAGTTTGCTGCACTGAAAGTAAAGGGGCTGAATAATTTTGCACACCCAATTTTTCAGTTTTTGATTTGTTAAAAAAGTTTGAAATATCCAATAAATGTTGTTCCACTTCATGATTGTGTCCCACTTGTTGTTGATTCTTCACAAAAAAATACAGTTTTATATCTTTATGTTTGAAGCCTGAAATGTGGCAAAAGGTCGCAAAGTTCAAGGGGGCCAAATACTTTCGCAAGGCTCTGTACATATGAGATGAGTAATGTAGGGTATGTAAACAAAGTGGCATAGTTTAAAGTGGCTAGTGATACATGTATTACATAAAGATGCAGTAGATGATATAGAGTACAGTAAATACAGTGGGGCAAAAAAGTATTTAGTCAGCCACCAAAAGACACCTGCAAATAAATTCATTAAAAATCCTACAATGTAATTTTCTGGATATTTTTTCTCATTTTGTCTGTCATAGTTGAAGTGTACCTATGATGAAAATTACAGGCCTCACACATATTTTTAAGTGGGAGAACTTGCACAATTGGTGGCTGACTAAATACTTTTTTGCCCCACTCTACATAGACATATGAGATGAGTAATGTAGGGTATGTAAACATTATATTAAGTGGCATTGTTTAAAGTGGCTAGTGATACATTTTTATATCAATTTCCATTATTAAAGTGAGCTGGAGTTGAGTCAGCAGCCACTCAATGTTAATGGTGGCTGTTTAACAGTCTGGCCTTGAGATAGAAGCTGTTTTTCAGTCTCTCTGTCCCTGCTTTGATGCACCTTTACTGACCTCGCCTTCTGGATGATAGCGGGGTGAACAGGCAGTGGCTCGGGTGGTTGTTGTCCTTGATAATCTTTATGACCTTCCTGTGACATCGTGTGGTGTAGGTGTCCTGTAGGGCAGGTAGTTTGCCCCCGGTGATGCATTGTGCAGACCTCACTACCCTCTGGAGAGCCTTACGGTTGTGGGCGGAGCAGTTGCCGTACCAGGTGGTGATACAGCCCGGCAGGATGCTCTCGATTGTGCATCTGTAGAAGTTTGTTAGTGCTTTTGGTGACAAGCCAAATTTCTTCAGCCTCCTGAGGCTGCTGCGTCTTCTTCGCAACGCTGTCTGTGTTGGTGGACCAATTCAGTTTGTCCGTGATGTGTATGCCGAGGAATTTAAAACTTACTACCCTCTCCACTACTGTCCCCGGTGAATTAAACAGGTTGGTGTGCTTACATTCAATCTCTTGAGCAGTCACACCTTCTGATAGAAAGGCATAGCCTACAGAAGGACAGAGATCATCAGGTTATGGAAGTGGATATGGATGTAGAATTCTCTCACTCTTCCTCTCTCTCTTTCAATCTCTCTCTTTCAATCTCTCTCTCTTTTTCTCTCAACTCTCCCACTCTTTGTCCCATTGCACCACTGCACAGAGAGATAAAGAAGGCAAGTTGGCCCTGCAGGCCTCTCCAAATCCTCTTCCAACGGGAGGGGTTATCCAGAATATGTCAGAAGCGATATGAACCATGAAAAGGAGAACAGAGTGTGCCTAATTACCCAGGGGGTCTGCATTACACAACAAGCTGTATTTTACAAATGTGCCTGTCACACACCACTCAATGACTTTCAGCTTGGCTCTCGGCGTAGAACATGGCCAAATCGCACAGTGTTTCAGGGTTTTCCGAGTAGGGAAGTCTGAATGAGCACACAGAAAGAGAGAGAGAGAGAGAGAGAGAGAGAGAGAGAGAGAGAGAGAGAGAGATTGTGAGTGAAACCCAGCCATGGGCTCGGTGGAGTGGATCTGAGTGCCCGAGACATTATTAAGAGTAGTTAGCTGGACCACTTTTAGACTATAAGGTTTGCCAGGAATAGTTCCCGTCAAGTTGGTAAATGTTGTTGTTGAGGATGTTGTTTCTGCATCAAAAATGTCTCTGTACAGACAGCCCGTCGCATGCATGCACACACACACAAACCTTGCCTATGAATAACGATGAGACTCTAGTGATTAATATGACAGACAAGGGCAAAATCATTTCCTGGGAGATAAACACTCAGACACCTCACAATACCCAGGCAGGCAGCCTTGAGATCAGAGTCAGCTATGTGTGTCAGCCTGAATGTGGGAAGGACATGCACAGCAGATAGGCGCTTTGTCTGCCAGTGCGTGGGCAGGAAGGAAGGACTCTGCAAGTTCCAAAGAAGTGGGACACGGGAGCTGGTGATACCCACTGAGGCTGAGTAAGAGCAAGCGTCTCCCTGCAGAGAGAGGGTAGAACAGCATTCTTCAACGCTGGAGACACACAGGGCAGGAAAGCTTTTGTTTTAGCCCAGTATTAACAAACCTAACTCTAAAAATCAAGGGCTTGATGATTAGTCGATTAGATGAGTGGGGTGCTTTAGTCGTGGGCTGGAATAAATGACCGCACACCCTGTGGGTTCACAAGACCAGGTTTGAATAACACCGGTGTAGAAGTAATCAAAGGCTTTTGACCACTGTAAGTATTTGGTTCTTCTAGTGGAGGGCACTTTATTACTTATTTAAAACTTACAGTTGAAGTTGGAAGTTTACATATACTTAGGTTGGAGTCATTAAAACTCATTGTTCAACCACTCCACAAATGACTTGTTAACAAACTATAGTTTTGGCAAGTCGGTCAGGACATTACTTTGTGCATGACACAAGTCATTTTTACAACAGTTCTTTACAGACAGGTGGTTTCACTTATAATTCACTGTATCACAATTCCAGTAGGTCAGAAGTTTACATACACTAATTTGACTGTGCCATTAAACAGCTTGGAAAATTCCAGAAAATGATGTCAGGGCTTTAGAAGCTTCTGATAGGCTAATTGACATAATTTGAGTCGATTGGAGGTGTACCTGTGGAATATTTCAAGGCCTACCTTCAAACTCAGTGCCTCTTTGCTTGACATCATGGGAAAATCAAAAGAAATCAGCCAAGACCTAAAAAAAAAAAATTGTAGACATTCACAAGTCTGGTTCATCCTTGGGAGCAATTTCCAAACACCTGAAGGTACCACATTCATCTGTACAAACAATAGTACGCAAGTATAAACACCATGGGATCACGCAGGCCGTCATACCGCTCAGGAAGGAGATGCGTTCTGTCTCCTAGAGATGAATGTACTTTGGGGCGAAAAGTGCAAATCAATCCCAGAACAGCAGCAAAGGACCTTGTGAAGATGCTGGAGGAAACAGGTACAAAAGTATCTATTTCCACAGTAAAACGAGTCCTATATCGCCATAACCTGAAAGGCCGCTCAGCAAGGAAGAAGCCACTGCTCCAAACCGCCGTAAAAAAGCCAGACTACGTTTGCAACTGCACATGGGGACAAAGATTGTACTTTTGGAGAAATGTCTTCTGGTCTGATGAAACTGTTTGGCCATAATGACCATCGTTATGTTTGGAGGAAAAAAGGGGAGGCTTGCAAGCCGAAGAACACCATCCCAACCGTGAAGCACGGGGGTGGCAGCATAATGTTGTGCGGGTGCTTTGCTGCAAGATGGACTGGTACACTTCACAAAATAGATGGCATCATGAGGAAATAAAATTATGTGGATATATTGAAGCAACATCTCAAGACATCAGTCAGGAAGTTAAAGATTGGTCGCAAATGGGTCTTCCAAATGGACAATAACCCCAAACATAGTTGCAAAATGGCTTAAGGACAACAAAGTCAAGGTATTGGAGTGGCCATCACAAAGCCCAGACCTCAATCTTATAGAATATTTGTGGGCAGAACTGAAAAAGCGTGTGCGAGCAAGGAGGCCTACAAACCTGACTCAATTACACCAGCTCTGTCAGGAGGAATGTTAAAAAATTCACCCAACTTATTGTGTGAAGCTTGTGGAAGGCTACCTGAAACATTTGACCCAAGTAAAAAAATGTAAAGGCCATGCTACCAAATAGTAATTGAGTGTATGTAAACTTCTGACCCCCTGGGAATGTGATGAAAGAAATAACAGCTGAAATAAATAATTCTCTCTACTATTATTCTGACATTTCACATTCTTAAAATAAAGTGGTGATCTTAACTGACCTAAGACAGGGAATTTTTGCTAGGGTCAAATGTCAGGAATTGTGAAAAACTGAGTTTAAATGTATTTGACTAAGGTGTATGTAAACTTCCGACTTCAACTGTATGTATTATTAAAACATCTGTGGAGGATGTATGCTCCTCACGGAGCTATAGAGTTTGAGTCAAGTCACTGTATTACGACTGGTGTTGTAATCTTTATAAATGGTGTAAGAGTAACATTAACGTTAACATCGGGGCATAAGGCAGCTGTTCTGTTTGTTATGAAGCCTGCGTACTAAGTTTGACTTCCATTTTGTCGCTGCTCAAAGTCAAGCTTTAAAAGGACAAATAACAAATGTCTTGTAAATCCTGGTACGAAGCACATCAGACAGGCAGAACACATTGCCTCGGGACTGTGGATTGTAGGTCAGAGAGAGAAAAAAGAAAACAGCACGGTTTGGCTGTATATGGTAGCAGTATACATGGTCAGAATGTTGAGCAACACAAAGCATGCGTCCCTAATGGCACCCTATTCCCTGTATAGTCCACTACTTTTGATCAGAGCTCTATGGGCACAAAATAGGGAATCCTATTCCATTTTGGATGCACACAAAGTGTCAGACTAAATATTGGTTGTTTTTAAAGGCATGCCACATCGATACCTCAGTGGGTTGGTGCCAGTGCTGTTTCATATTTGAAGTCATTTTTATAGAGCAATGCTTTCAGGCAGATTTGGTTGCACTCTCTGGTATTGCATTTTGAATGTTGAATTCAATGCTGTTTATTAACCTAATATTGCATTAACTTCCTTCGATAGAAAACAAATCTGTGATGTGCTGAGCTAACGGGAAACTGGTCTTTCGCTCCTACTCATTTGTTTCCATTCCACGCAGAGGCAATGAACAGTGATTCTGAACCTCTTTCTTTGACTGCTTCACTGATCCATGACATTGAAATCAATTTAAATACGATACTCAACTCAATGTCTTTAATTAAGAGAGCACATTGAATAGATGGTCATCTCTCATACGATAACAAGGTGAGCTTATCCTCTTGCCCAGCATTGACCCCAAACTCAACCTTACTCAAATGACTGGTTGGAAACAGGGACTACTACTTAATCATTCATAGTAGCATGTACACTGGTCTTAGAGTGATATATTTCCTTGATTCCTCTCTCCTTGCCCCTCCTCAAAATGCATTGGAGGAGAAGATCCGAGGTTCCTCCCCTCTGACGTTCTTCTCCAATGCGTTTTGAGAAGGAAGCAAGGAGAGAGGAGGTGAGGAATCAAGGAAATACAATTGGGATTCATTCACATTTGGAGACATTAAATCAGAAGCATCAGCAGAAACTGAGGATATTGCTCAAGCATGGAACGTAGAATCTTCCACAACAACAAACCACCCCTTCTTCACCCTGAAGGCAGCAGAACGAACCATCTGTATCAGCAGGGGGGAGGGTTGTGGCACGACTGGCCTGGGCATTCATCTGAGATGATTCCCAAGGTCTAAGTCACTGTCAGTTTCGGTTTCTCTAGTCCAGGGGTCTCCAAACCTGTTCCTGGAGAGCTGCCCACCTGTACATTTTTGCTCCAACCCCAGTTGTTACTAACCTGGTTCAGTTTATCAACCAGCTAATTATTTGAATCAGGTCTTCTAGATTAGGGTTGGATTGAAAACCTATAGGATTGTAGCTCTCCGGGAACAGGGTCGGAGAGCCCTGCTCTAGTCTCACAGTGCTAATCTCAAGGCTAAGTTTACCCCCAGACTCAAATAAGTACATCAAGCCTGCAAGGCTGTAACCCATTGACATCACCTAATTTGATATCTTCATTTTAAGATACTTCATGACATTCAGTCTTGACTCTTTTCTTTGCAGAGCCATGTTCAGTTCAATTGTTGCATGTGGGGTTTTCTGACTGCAGTCTCCTCTTCAGCAAGTCAAATGCATGCTTGACTGGAATAACTTTGAACCTTCTCCCCAGTCTGAGGTCCTGAGCTCTCTGGAGAAGGTTTTCATCAAGGATCTCTCTACACTTTGCTCCGTTCATCTTTCCCTCTATCCCGAAAAGCCTCCCAGTCCCTGCTGCTGAAATCCCCACAGCATGATACTGCCACCACCATGGGATTGTGCCAGGTTTCCTCCAGGCGTAATGGTTGGCATTCAGACCAAATAGTTCAATCTTGGATTCATCAGACCAGAGAATTATGTTTCTCATGGTCTGAGGGTCTTTAGGTGCCTTTTGACAAAACTCAGAGGAGGCTGTCATGTGCCTTTTACTGAGGAGTGGCTTCCATCTGGCTACTCTACCATAACGGCCTGATTGGTGGAGTGCTGCTGAACTCTGGAGCCATGTCAGAGTGACCATCAGGTTCATGGTCACCTCCCTGACCAAGGCCCTTTTCCCCCGAACCTGGGAACCTTCAATACTGCAGACATTGTTTGGTACCCTTCCCCAGATCTGTGCCTCGACACAATCCTGTCTCAGAGCTCTATGGACAATTTCTTCAACCTTATGGCTTGGTTTTTGCTCTGAAATGTACTGTCAACTATGGGACCATTTATAGACAGGTGTGTGCCCTTCCACATCATGTCCTATCAATTGAATTTACCACAGGTGGACTCCAATCAAGTTGTAAAACATCACAAGGGTGCTCAATGCAAACAGTATGCACCTGAGCTCAATTTCGAGTCTCATAGCAAAGGGTCTGAATACTTATGTAAATAAGATATTTCTGTTTTTTCATTGTAATAAATTAGCAAACATTTCTTAAAAACCTTGTTTTCGCTTTGTCATTATGGGGTATTGTGTGTAGATTGATGAGGGACATGTTTTATTTAATCCATTTTAGAACAAATGAGTTATGGGTTATGGGTTATGATGGGGTAAGACAGTTGTAACCATTATGAAGCTTTAACTTATTATTTTAACTTCAATATTTTTGAAGAATAAAATGCCATTGAACAGCTGTAAATATTGCATTTGATGAGCATGTGTGCAGGCATTATCTCTCAACCCACTACACTACAGCCTCTGGAATATAGTCAATATACTATCAGACAACTGAACCGAACAGGGATACCAAAAATAGAATTAAACAAAGAGCACAAAGAGCCTACCTCTTGAACACAGATGTAGATTCTTCTCGGGATAGGCGTCTGAATTCATTCTCAAAGCAAAGCAGATGAAATGCCAACTGTTCTTGACACAGGGACTGTCTGGCTCCAGTCTGCGCAGTGAAACGCTTGTAACCTACTCTCAGTCACATGGTTTGTCACATGTTAACCCAGCAAATGTAAGGGAATTTCTGGATTCCTCTTCAAAATAAAGCTCCTCTTCAAAATAAAAGCGTTCTTATAAAACATATAAAAATGTTTTAGAAGAACATTTCGTTCAAATATACACCCATCTAGTACCATGTTTGACACCCCTTTGCCTCCAGAACAACCTTGCCTCCAGAACAACCTTGCCTCCAGAACAACCTGAATTCCTCGGGGCGTGGACACATTGCTCAATTGTCTATGTAAGTTTTTTGTTTGTTGTCAGAAAAAAACGGGGGAATAAGTGAAATTAAATATTACAAGAATCAATGGACCTAACGTGTGCCAGGAAAACATACCTCGTACCATTGCACCACCGTCACCAGCCTGTACCGTTGACACCAGGCAGGATGGGGCCATGGTCTCTGCCATCAGCATGACGCAAGAGGAACTGGGATTTGTCAGACCAGGCAATGTTCTTCCACTTCTCAGTTGTCCAGTGTTGGTGATCACGTGCTCACTGGAGCCGCTTCTTCTTGTTTTTAGCTGATAGTGGGGGAACCGGTGTGGTCGTCTGTTGCAATAGCCCATCCCTGACAAGGACCGAGAGGGCCCCTCAAATAATGCCCTCTCACTTCATATTTGCTGTTGTTTCTTAGTCTACTTTGCTTGTTATCCCTCTCTCTTCAACTTAACATTACAAACCATACAAAATGTCTACTTGTCTTGGACCAAAGTGAAAAGGAATTGGATTTCATTATGACAGACACAGGAGTTTTGGTGTCAGGTGTGCGGCTGCAATCTCAATTGAACATAGCCGTAGAGACTGAGCCAATGAAAAGAAGCATGCAATGTCCTTTAATTACATGTTCCCTTTTGAATGGGGATATGTGGCATTTGGCTGCAAGATACTCTGCAAGGCAAGGCAGTTTCTGAGGAAAACATTGTATACATTTTAATATGCATGCTGTGGTATCACCCCATTGCCATTATATAATATAATATAAACAGAGCTCTGATGAGAGTATCTCTGTGATTTACATCAGTGCATACCAGTCATCTCATCAGCTCATCTGTCTCATCTGGCATCAGTCATGGTAAAATGTGTAGAATTGTAGGAAATTGCTGTAAAACTGCACATTTATCTCTCTGCTCCATGGCAAAAGTAGCATAATTGCATGAAAGTTTTTTTAAATTCCTTCGACTTGGGGGGGCCCTCAACCAAATCTCGCCTAGGGCCCCAAAAGGTTAAGGCCGGCCCTGGGTAGCACAACACAGCTTTGTTTGAAATTCAACCACACATCATTTTCAGCAGTTAGAGGAGGAATGATTGTTTAAATCATTATTTCAGAGGGCTCAAATGTTGTTCCATGAATAGAGTGCCTTTTATGTCCTTCAGACATTATGTGTGTACATTTTGATAAAACTCAATTTAACAGTGGCTCTAACTAAACTAAACCATGTTAAAAAGGGGAGTTATTGTCACATCTGCTCCTGCAACACCCTCTACTGCTACTCTCCTTGACCTGCAGCCACTCCCCCAGTACTCTCTCCCTCTCTCCCTCTATCCCTCTCCCTCTCCCTCTCTCTCTCTCTCTCTCTCTCTCTCTCTCTCTCTGTGATTGTGTGGGCGGAGACAGGTGTGCTGGAGTCAGAGCAGATCCCCACCAGCTGCAACCTGTTCCATAATGAAGACCTCTACAAATACTCAGCCCTGCCACTTCCACGCTGCCAGATGGTAATCTCTGCTCAGTCAGTCTATGGTTCTAGCCGTTTGTTACTATTCAGATCCTGTCGTGCCTGTTTTCCTTGCCTGACGCTGTTTTCCGCTGCAGTTCTGCCCGCTCTGACTCTGATCCCTGTCTCCAGTCCCACGTCTCGTCATCCTGCTACTCTGTCCTGGATTCCCCACTCTACTACTCCCTTGGATTCCCCTACGGACCTGCTTACCTTTTCTCAATCCCTCTCACTCCAGCCTTAGCCTCCACACCTGGTTTCCAGCAACCCGCCCGAGCTTCCCCTGACCTGCACTCCCCCTCTGTTTCAATAAATACCTTGGTTACTTCATCCTAGTCTTCTTGTCCGAGTATGCTCTAGGGTTCCCCTGTTACACTCCACGTAACAGTTATGGCTGATTTAGGATAAAATTGTCAACCCTGTTATGTGAACTTTTATAGTAATTTTCCCCTTAGTTTAATATCTTCAGATCGGAAAACATGTTTGCTTGGAAGTTGAACATACTCTTTATGACAGAATGTTAAAATTAGGGAACATAAATAGGTGACAAAATTACACTACCCAAAAGGCCCTCTACTCGTGGAATGGCACGCATATGCTTGAATTGTGGCATAATGCTTTGAGAGGAGGACTGTGCTTCACTAGTCGTCCATGACCTCAAATAATACAAATGTCAACCCTGATACAAAAGTGTTGGAAGTGTCAAACCATTCGAAAAATAGGCCTATTTGGGAGCTAATTGATGCCACAATGAAGAAATTAAGATTATACACAATGTCTGGCATGATGAGGAGGAAATCTGAATCTGAAATTTCTGTAATTTAATGAAACCTCAAATGGTTTGTACCATCTGGGGTGTTTATTCACTAGTGTCTGAGGCCCCCTACTGGTCAAGACAATATCTATATTTTGGGCCCTAATTTTCAAGCTAGAACAAGGAATATGCCCTGTTCTCAGCTTTGTAAGAAATAATGATTATATATTTTAAGCTGATGTTAATCAAAACATTGAGGACAATATTTCAATAAAATAACATATTTTCTCATGTATTTATAGGTCTTTATTTGAAGAGCACACAGACACGTCTTAGTTGTCCATCATGGTCTGAAATAAATAAAAAAACACAGGCTCAGATGAGTTTCACAAGGCAAACAAAACACATTTGAAACAGAACTAAAGAAGAACACCAAAACACTCAACAGTGAAATGGTTGGAGTCAAGCCCATTTCAACAATTCAGGAAGTCAATTCAGTTCCAATTTTCTTCAGTTATTTTCTATGAGGAAAATTTGGACATGGAATTGGAATTTGAGTTTCTAAATTGACTGAATTGCAATGGAATTGACCTCAACCCTGTGTGGTGATGTATAGCGATGTGTTTAGTGATCTGGTCATCAGCAACTCCGGTTTACCTCATCAATCCACTCATTGTAGTCGGAGACGCGGGTGAAGACGGTGGGTTTCTTGATGTAGTTGCAGCCCTGGCCGGAGACGAAGCTAGCAATGCCATGCACCTCCCATACTCCCGCAGAGTTCTTACAGTTCAGTGGGCCACCAGAGTCACCCTGAAACCGAACACAAAACACTTCGTATCTTTGAAATGTTTACCACACAGGTTGATGAAAATATAATGCTCATCAGCTTTGCTTGAATTTCTTGTATCTTCATTTTTTTGCTTGTATCTCCTGTATATCTAATTGTCTGCTCTCCAAATGGCACCCTGTGCACTTTATATTGCACTACTTTATACCAGAGCCCTATGGGTGTGTGTGTCTGACTCACGTTGCAGCCTCCCACCACTCCGTCCCCGCCGGCGCAGACCATGGACCTGCGAATGGACACGCCCCACCAGTCGCTCTGGGTACACGTATTGTGGTCCACCACGGGCATCAGGGCCTGCTGGAGGGTGTCGGGGGTGGGACCTCCGGCTGGAACACACACAGCAGGGGGATAATGAGCATGATTGTAATGAAAGAGAAAAGACATACAGTATGCTGTCTTGGCCTTACATACAGGCAATTACATACAGGCAGAGACACAGAAGCATGCACGGACATGCACACACACACACACACACACACCACTCATCACTCACTGGTGAGTCTTCCCCAGCCGGTGATGTAGCAGGGGTAATTATTGGACAGGATGGTTCCGGGGGCGGGGACACAAGCCAGCTGGACCTGGTCACTCAGAGTCACATGCTCTGCCAGCTTGATCATGGCGATGTCATTGCTGGTCATTTGGGAAATTAGAGTATGAATGGATCAGAATAGATCAGAAACTGTTACTGGTTACTAGTTTACTGTTATCATGGCCATTGAAACCATATATAAGTTCAGTATTTAGAACAATTTCCCACCAATGTGTATAAACTATTTAATACTTAACTAATACTTAATAGGTTATAAACTCTTTATTGCTTATAAATCTGAATATTCTGCGTCAATAGTGTAAATGTAAAGTTTTACTTGTGTTTTTTCAAGCCATTGCCCAACTTACCCTACTGACAGGAGGACAGGGTTATAGTGTTTGTGCACGATGATTCCTTTCTTAGCTGGGAAGTAAGCCTGAGCACTGGGCTCAGCCTCTGCCAGGTTGTGCTTGCCCACAACCACACGATAATTCAGCTTCAGACTGTAGGGAGGAATAGGGGAAAAACTGTCCCATGAAGCATCATTTTGCAGACCAAATAGACCTACCCGTTCTTGACATTGGTCAAACACAATTGCTTATTTTTTTCACTGTTTTGTGCTGGTCAACACCTTTAAAAATAGCAGCAGTGTGTCTGTGTGTGCTGGCTTACTCAATGCAGTGGGCAGCAGTCATAATCCAGTTGGTAGCGATGAGGGATCCACCACAGGTGTGTCTGTACTCACCATTTCTCTCATACTGCAGAGAGATCTACAAAGATTGACAATGATCAGTATATTCTTACAGCACTTAGCAATTAACCTAAACTTAACATTTTAGTCCGCTCCATCAACACTTTTACACAAAATTATCAATGATTTGCAGTAGATACAAAGAACACTTTAGTTTGTTCCATCTAAACATTCCTGTAAAGTCCATTACCATTAAAAGTTGAATTCCGTCAGCACCTCCATCACTTTACCTATTTACAGTTACATTCAGCACCATTTACATTTTGAAAAATGTAGTAAAAATTTGAAGTATCTTGAACGAAAACCCTGTGTCTCGACATCCTCACCTGCCAAGGCCAGCTGTTGGGGCGGGCATCCACGCCATTGACCACGCGGGTAGTATCAGGCTTAATGGCTGGGGTTCCACAGCCAGATGCTGCAGACGAGGAAGAGGAATATCCAGGACTTATTACACAAGGGGTGGCAGGTAGCCTAGTGGTTAGAGCGCTGGGCCAGTAACTGAAAGGTTGTTAGATTGAATCCCTGAGTTGACAAGGTCAAAATCTGTCGCTCTTCCCCTGAAAAAGGCAGTTAACCCACTGTTCCTAGGCCGTCATTGTAAATAAGAATTTGTTCTTAACTTACTTGCCTATTTAAATAAAGGTTAAAGAGACATACATAAATATAACAGGTTTGGAGTGTTGCACATAGATCTATTTACAGGTTGGGGTCATTCCAGTCAATTCAGAAAGTGAACCAAATTCTAATTCCAAATGTTCCTCGTTGAAAAGCATTGAAGATTTTGGAATTTCAGTGTACTTCCTGAATTGACTGAAATGAAATGGAATTGACCCCAACCCTGTTATAGGCTATGTAAAGGGCTGTCAAGATTTCCTATTCTAGGCCAGTGTCCCTGAGATGCATAGCCGCGGGAAGTAGGGAAAATAGTTGTACTAAGAGTTGTTGCCCTGTCCCTTTCTCTGCGATTGTCATTCTAATGGAATCTAGAAAGAACAACACCCTGTCCTCAAACATGTACATCAAATAGTGGAAAGTTATGGACAAAGACACAAAACATCCAAATCAAATTAAATATTTTTCTTGATCAAATAACATGGAAAACAACAGTATTTTGTTCAATATAAATTGACCATCCTTACAAATCACTTCATGTAAATGTACATGTATTGTACATAGGCTGGTCATCTAGGTTTGTTCAATATAAATTGACCATCCTTACAAATCACTTCATGTAAATGTACATGTATTGTACATAGGCTGGTCATCTAGGTTTGTTCAATATAAATTGACCATCCTTACAAATCACTTCATGTAAATGTACATGTATTGTACATAGGCTGGTCATCTAGGTTTGTTCAATATAAATTGACCATCCTTACAAATCACTTCATGTAAATGTACATTACTGTATTGTACATAGGCTGGTCATCTAGGTTTGCACCTGAAGACTTTCCATCACCATGAAAAAAAAAACATTGCACAATACAGTAATTGAGTACATTTAGACAAGCGGTTTGTGATGATGTGGCTCAGTTGGTAGAGCATGGCGCTTGCATATCTAGGGTTGTGGGTTCGATTCCCACAGGGGACCAGTAAAAAATAAGAGTGTCTAGTAAAAATGCAAAAGGAATGAATAGACCATTTCAGTTTTCTCTTCAAAAGAAGTTGGACTTGCAAAGTATTTCAAGAAACTGGAAAACATATATCAAGCAAGTATTTTTAAATTCTACAAGTATTATCAGATGAACTGTTTTGACAGATAATTATCAGACTCAAGTTACAAATGCTGGTAAACACTTAGTTTACCAACACTTAGTTTTACATTTTTTCACATAAGTAGACCGATATAAAACTTTGAAAACACTGTTCCTTGAGATATAATGATAATTTAAACACAATAATCTACTTGCCATGTTTGTTAAAAATGCAAAAAGGTCTTACCACTGGCAACAAGGGCCAAGACCAAAATGATAGAAGTCATGTTGCTGCTGTCATGAGTGCTGGTGGAACTCCTTTATATTGCTTTTTGTTTCTTATTCGTGACTGATAAGTGAGCTTCATCCAACTGGTTTAGTTTTAAAAAACTGCCCATTCTGTCCAACTGATAAGCCTGATAAGCCAACTGATTAGTACAGAAGGTGTGAGAAACATGTGTCTGTCATTATTGCTCTTAGGCCAGAGATATTGATTCTGGCCTTCTTCCAACTGTCTGGCTTAGAAAGTCATGTAGGCCTACTCTGAACTGCTATCCGGTCAGGCCAAAGACAACCCAAATCCAAATGTGCATTCTTGCAGTCTTAGAATAATCATGTTCTGGACTTGGAAAACTTGGTATACGGATTTAATAGGATTTGACTGTATTCACTACACATGTAAAAGAGATGCATCAGCAAAGATTTGTTCTAACAATTATTGTAATGGTCTATTTTTTTGCTAAATGTAAAAGTACTGGTAATATATGATGTCCTTAAGTGTAATGTGAAACAGGACATCCAGACAGCACTACTCTAAAACCAACATACAGTAGCCTTCATCTTGAAGGGTCAGCAACACCTGTTTACTTCCCAGAGTCTTCGTATCCACACTGCAAATGTTTAACCACAAGAGCACAACCAATGACAAGCAATTCAATCTTTATTTTTTTTCTTGAATATGAGAAACTACAGATTACTGAAATTACATGTATGAGGAACAAGTCACAGTGATAGAAAGAGAAATTGGCGTGCTCAACTCAAATATTTGTAGTAAAATAAATGTGGGTGCTAGGTTCAAAAGGCATGTACTAGAAGGAGGGAAAATATTTAGTGGCTTATTTCTTTGCAACAGAGGTCAAAACAAAGACACTTTTCGGCGGCAACCTTTGTCACATTTCTGAGTGAACAATTACGTTTTGGTGGTTCAGTCCAAATGAAGACAACACAACTCCCTGTCAGTCTAAGTTGCCTCTGGCACAGGAAGCATATGTGCATGGAGCAGCAGCAGATCCCATGTCTCAGGTTTCTGTTTACTGCCAGTTCCACATCACAAACCCAGGAGTTCCAAAGAAACATCAATCACACCGATTTGTCTAAAAACTGTTTTCATTTCGAGTGCCTGAGGTGTGTCTATTTGTGATGTGGTGTCTGAACCAGGAAGTTAGTTAAAGTTCCTTTCAAGCACTGAGCTCATGGATATAGTTTCTCTATCCCGAGGGTTTAGACAGTGGACGACACTCGGATGTGGGGTGGGAACTGTTTACCAGTGTGCCATAATTTTTATAAGACATTTATCCCTTCCTATGTACAGATGTCATATCTTAATTTGCACAGCAGGAAATGCAAACTTGCAGGCTATTCAAGCTTTAAAAAGGCTTCTAAAGTTGATATTTTCCACTTTAAAATAGATTTGCCCTAATGAAAAATGTATCAACTCCTACAAAATTGTCAATTTATTATAAACCACATTATAATTACCTGTTGCTGCAGGATTATTTTCCTTCTCTGAGAAACTGGTCAAATTAAGATAGGAAATGTCACAGTTTAGTGTCAACCTCTTTACTCCACCCAACACAGGATGTATGTAATGATGGGGCGGTGAGTCGGAAGCAGGTGCAGGTGAAACGTTTTAATCAAACAACAAAACCAAGAACACGACACTAACATAAGGCAGTATGCCGATAAACAAGAACAATATCAACTGGTGAGTGAAAATGGGAGACTGACATATAAATATGAGGAAATTAGGAAGGTAATGGAGTCCAGGTATGAATCATAATGATTCACATGTGTGTGTAATGATGAGTACAAGGTGTGCGTAATGATGATTCCCAGGACCGGTGGTTAGTACTCTGGCGACATTGTACGCCGGAGGGGAGTTGCAGGAGTAGACTTGATCATTTAATATTCTCCAGCACACAACCCCAACACACAAGACCAGGACAGGTAAGTATGCTCAAGGTAAGTCATTTTAAATTCATGGGTTAATATGGATCGGACACAATAGAGCCTCCACTCAGGTAGGTTATCCTCCGTCTGACTCTCTCAGGTAAATAGCGGGCATGCAAAAGGGACACACTGCAATCTGAATGATTCTGATATGGCACTGCAACAAGATAGTTATTCTAATGGAAGGCACTGCAAACAATATGGTGAAAGGCACTACACTAATGTCGCTCTGGTGCTGCATACAATATGGGACCAACCCTTGGCCCTGCTCGACTCTGCAAACCCCTTTAAAGGACTCTACTACTATGGGACAAAATAAGGAGCGTGAAAGACAGACAAGACAACATACAGAAAGGGTTGGGATAGATTCTCGATTTCTAGGGCCCAACAAGAACCATATCCCCACAAAATAAAATAAACGTCTCTGTATGGCAATATCCAGATCCGTATAGCTCCCTGTCCTGGAGCGCGCCTGGTCTGAGACTCTGCTTGGCGACGTCACCGATGGACCCGCCTCCGGTGCTAAACAAGAGGAAGACAGACAGCAGGGAAACATGCCAACAATAGTGGGTTTCAGTGGCAGGGCAAAACGGCCCAGAGAGAGCAAGACTGGTGTAAATGGAACACGGGAAGAATCATGTCCCTTACTTGTGTCGTACCAATGCCTCTCTCGGTCCTCTGCTCTCGGATCGCCACTCAACTCCACAGCCCCAGTTCGTCATCAGGGCAACCACCCATGAGTTGCATCTGGGAGTGTTCTGAAGGTCGTTATGGGCAAGGTTGCACATGGTTCAGATGAATGGCCCGTATTGGTCTCCTCCCTCTGGTCGGACACGAAAGACTGCCAGTCCAGGCCGAAGGTGTCCTAGAATGACAAAAGGCTGCAGCTGTCATCGGGGGGCTAGTTTACCCTGATCTTGTCATCGGAAGTTCTGCAGGAGCACCCGGTCACCAGCCGTCAACGGAAGGTCCTTTCCCGTTTGTTCTCGCTCCTGCTAATGTCGGGTCCATGCCTCGACCTGACTGTAGACCAGTCGTAGCTGGTCATGATGGTGCCTCAGCCATCCATCAAGGTCCATCTGCAGCGTCTTGGCCTCCGCCACCTGAAGTCACATCAACAGGAAGACCGACATGCCTGCCACTCATTAGAAAGAATGGGGTAAGACCGGTGCTGCCATGTTCAGTGTTTTTGTATGCCTGGAGAAGCATAGGTAACTGCACTGGCCAACCCATCTGCTCATCTTGCCCCAGGGACCCAAGAAGAGATAACAATGTTTGATTAAACCGCTTACAGGCCCCTTTGCCTCTGTTGGGCCTTTCAGCTCGGTTGACCCTCTCTGCTAATGATAGAAGGTATTGATGCTCCTGTTGAATCAGACACACCTGCCCGTCCGTGCTGGATGATCTGGAGAGAAAATCAGCAGTCTGGTAGAGCAACTGGGGTGGTACTTCACCAGAAAACTGGAAACTGTACAGCTGGGCCACCCAGTGCTGTGCAACTGACCCCAGTTTTGCAGTGTTGAGGTGGACCAGGGGGTTGTTGTCTGTGTAAACTGTGAACTTCGCCCCTCACAGGTAGTCTCTGAACATTTTAGTCACTGCCCATAAAAGGTTTGAATGAACTATAGTTCTGATCATTCCTCTCCAGAGGAGACAGGCTCGGTCTGGCATAGGCAATTACTCTCTCCTTGTCACCTTGGACAGCACTGCCCCAAGGCCCCTCAATCTAGCGTCAGTGTAGGCGAGGAATGGTTTACTGAAGTCGGCATATGCCAGAATTGGGGCACTGCTTGACTCACCACATGCCCCAAGTAGACCACCTCCCTCTGCCAGAGCTGACATTTTGTAGGCTGCAATATCAGGACATGCTTGACAAGCCTCTTGAACACCTGATCTAGATGGGTGTAAAAGTCAGTTGAGTAGATAATACCATTAAGTAGATCAAAAGAAAGTTGTTTACCTTGCATCCTAGACACTTCTGCATGAGGCTCTGGAAGGTGGCAGGGGCGTTGCAGAGTCCAAAGGGCATGCCAGAGAACTCAAACAGCCCCAAGGGTGTGGTGAAAGAAGTCAGCCCAGGGACTCAAGCTTGGAGTCTGAGCTCTGCGTACAGGCTTGGTGAAATTGGCTGGTGTCTCTCTAGGCTAAGAGGGGTGGACAGTACCTGTGGGAATGTGATGTAGGACAGCATCAGACTTAGCAAAATCCTCCTCATGAGCAGAGAACACACTTGACCAATGGGATAGGAGAGCATGGAGCCTTTGTTGCTGTGTTGGCTCCCTTTACCTGTTGGAAATTTACAGGGGGTTGGCCATCAGCCTGTAACTGAACTGTCTGCACACCCACCTCAACTTCACCTGGTGCCTGGGTGCGTAGCACCAGTTCTCATTCTCCACAGATCTGAGAAGGCTCCAAGAGGGTAACAAGGGGTAAGGGTTTCAATTCAGCAGTCGAAAGGGTAGCCTTTCTCCTTGCACTCTTGCCACACAACTCCATCATCAGTATACTCCACCAGGGTTTAGCAGTCTTTGGACAAGGTCCCACCAACAACTCCAGCCCACAGCAACTTTTCACTGCTAGCTGGGATCCCATTGGGGTCTCTCTTGGACAGGCATGCAGTACCTGGTCCCCCTCATGCTCATCGGTCTGCATGACTCGTCTGCAGACAGCGAAAGCATTCTGCCACTCCTTCCTGGCAGCTACCCACAGTGGCGTTGAACCCAGTGAGACTCATTCGAACAGCTCCTTCCAGCATTAGCCTATGACGGTCATCCCAATGATTACTTGGTCAGCCCCCAGACAGTCATCCTTGACAATCACAACCCCCTTGGCTGGAACTTGCACTCCTCCAACTACAAAATCCACGACCGCATAGCCGACAAAGGGGATGTGTAGGCAATTGGCTGCCTTCAACGTGAGCCGGCGGAGATCTGAAGAATCTTGCATAGGGAGATGAACAAACCACTTCTGAAAACTAAACACTGTTACATTAGACACCGTATCCAACATACAGTTGAAATCGGAAGTTTACATACAGTTAGGTTGGAGTCATTAAGACTCGTTTTTCAACCACTCCATCAATGTCTTGTTAACAAACTATAGTTTTGACAAGTCGGATAGGACATCTACTTTGTGCATGACATAAGTAATTTTTTCAACAATTGTTTACAGACAGATTATTTCACTTATAATTCACTATGTCACAATTCCAGTGGGTCAGAAGTTTACATACGCTAAGTTGACTGTGCCTTTAAACAGCTTGGACAATTCCAGAAAATTTGAGTCAATTTGAGGTGTACCTGTGGATGTATTTCAAGGCCTATCTTCAAACTCAGTGCCTCTTTGCTTGACATCATGGGAAAACCAAAGAAATCAGCCAAGACCTCAGAAAAAAAATTGTAGACCTCCACAATTCTGGTTCATCCTTGGAAGCAATTTCCAAACGCCTAAACGTACCATGTTCATCTGTACAAACAATAGTATGCAAGTATAAACACCATAGGACCACGCAGACGTCATACCACTCAGGAAGGAGACGCATTCTGTCTCCTAGAGATGAACGTGCTTTTCTGCAAAAAGTGCAAATCAATCCCAGAACAGAAGCAAAGGACCTTGTGAAGATGCTGGAGGAAACAGGTACAAAAGTATCTATATCCACAGTAAAACGAGTCCTATATCAACATAACCTGAAAGGCCGCTCAGCAAGGAAGAAGCCACTGCTCCAAAACTGCCATAAAAAAAGCCAGACTAGGGTTTGCAACTGCACATGGGGACAAAGATCATACTTCTTGGAGAACTGTCCTCTGGTCTGAGGAAACAAAAATAGAATTGTTTGGCCATAATGACCATCGTTATGTTTGGAGGAAAGGGGGAGGCTTGCAAGCCGAAGAACACCATCCCAACCGTGAAGCACGGGGATGGCAGCATCATGTTGTGGGGGTGCTTTGCTGCAGGAGGGACTGGTACACTTCACAAAATAGATGGCATCATGAGGAAATACAATTATGTGGATATATTGAAGCAACATCTCAAGACATCAGTCAGGAAGTTAAAGCTTGGTCGCAAATGGGTCTTCTAAATGGACAATGACCCCAAACATAGTTGCAAAATGGCTTAAGGACAACAAAGTCAAGGTATTAAATGGACAATGACCACAAGCATACTTCCAAAGTTGTGGCAAAATGGCTTAAGGACAACAAAGTCAAGGTATTGGAGTGGCCATCACAAAGCCCTGACCTCATCCTATAGAAAATATGTGGGCAGAACTGAAAAAGCATGTGCGAGCAATAAGGCCTACAAACCTGACTCAGTTACAACAGTTTTGCCAGGAGGAATGGGCCAAAATTCACCCAACTTATTGTGGGAGCTTGTGGAAGGCTACCTGAAATGTTTGACCCAAGTTAAACAATTTAAAGGCAATGCTACCAAATACTAATTGAGTGTATGTGAACTTCTGACCCACTGGGAATGTGATGAAAGAAATAACAGCTGAAAGAAATCATTCTCTCTACTATTATTCTGACATTTCACATTCTTAAAATAAAGTGATGATCCTAACTGACCTAAGATAGGGAATTTGTACTAGGATTAAATGTCAGGAAAAACTGAGTGTAAATTTATTTGGCTACAATGTATGTAAACTTCCGACTTCAACTGTACATGTTGTTTTTATTTTGATTACCTCCACTTCTATATGAGGACAGTTTCCCACAACAGCTGACTTCTCAGGGCTTTCCTCCTGCCTGGTGCCTGTAGCCCCGACATCGAGCTCTACAGTGGCCAGGGGATTCCTGTTTTAAAAGGGCCTGTTCATCTCTCTGGGTGGAGCAGAAGCATTTGATGTGGCCAGGCTGTCTACACCCCAAACAAATGGGTCTGCCCTGTCAGTCCCACTGGAATGGGGTTCTCTTTCCATTAGAGAAAGGAACATATTGCCCACCTACTACACGCCCCGTGGCTCCTCCCTCGGCCATGGCAGGGCAGCTGAATGAGACTTCTGCTGTATGACCTCTCACTAGGGTCTCTGCCAGGCTGTTCAGTTGCTCCTTCATCTCCTGCCATAGCTCACCACATGTTCTCCTTCCATTGCTCAAAGTCTGCAGTGGTTCACAGCGGCTGGGGTGCCACTTGTATGGGGAACAGTACGGCAAACCTGGCAGTCCTTTCCCTCCATCTCTCTGGCCAATGACTGAGCCTTCTAACTAACCTTAATGTCATCCCTTGCTGTCGCTAGGCATACTTTTGGAGCGCCTGTTCCACAGGGCCCTCCTTTAGACCTGTACTGAATTGGTCCCTAAGAGTTTATTCATCCTTGGCATATCCGGCCGGATCTGATTGGAGCTATCGGCTAAACAACTCCCATGTGCACAGGAGGTAGTCTCCCATAGGCTTATCTCCCCTCGGGTTACAGTCAAAGAAGTGGGACTGGAGAGTTGGTGTAGGGTCAGAGGCTACCAAATCAGGCCTGTAACTAAACATGGTTTCTCTTTGCACGGCCATCTAGAGCTTCCATGATGAAATCAATCTGCTGCTGTTCTCTCATTCCTTGCACCCTCAATATTGCTTCCATTTGTGCTCGCCACTCCCAGTCCACTACTCTCAGCAGCAAATTTGGGAACCCAGGGTGAACACATGAACCAAGGCATTGCTACAGGAGTATACTGAAGTAGTGTGCATGCCCCTGAAGGACTAGAGCATTCTGCCCCCTGTGCTCCATCCCCTCGCTGATCATTAGTCCCCTGTGCAAGAGAAGTGTGCATGGAAAAATCGTGCCGACCCAACGCCACTTAAAGAGGTGTCACTGTTAAGTGTGAACCCCTTTTTACTCCACCCAACACAGGATTTAATGTTCTCCAGCACACAACCCCAACACAGGAGACCAGGACAGGTACGTTTCATTTTCCATTCACGGGTTAACATGGGTCAGACCCCGTTTCTCCATCTCCCACAGCAGACTGCGCGATAGTGTCGACATAATAGAGCCTCCCCTCAGGTAGGTTACCCTCCATCTGACTCCCTCAGGTAAATAGCTGGCATGCAAAAGTGACACTGCAACATACTGCACACTGATTTATTCTGATATGGCACTGCAACAAGATACAGTGCCTTGTAAAAGTATTCATCCCCTTTGGTGTTTTTCCTCTTTTGTTGCATTACAACCTGTAATTTAAATAGATTTTTATTTTGATTTTATGTAATGGACATACACAGAATACTCCAAATTGGTGAAGTGAAATGAAAAAAATTACTTGTTTGAAAAAAAAATAAAAAATGCATGTGTATTCACCCCTTTGCTAAGACCCTAAATAAGATCTGGTGAAACCAATTACCTTCAGAAGTCACATAATTAGTTAGATTTCACACAGGTGGACTTTATTTAGGTGTCACATGATCTGTCACATGATCTCAGTATACATACACCTGTTATGAAAGGCCAGAGAGTCTGCAGCACCACTAAGCAAGGGGCATCACCAAGCAAGCGGAACCATGAAGACGAGGGAGCTCTCCAAACAGGTCAGGGACAAAGTTGTGGAGAAATACAGATCAGGGTTGGGTTATAAAAAAATATCAGAAACTTTGAACATCCCACAGAGCACCATTAAATCCATTATTAAAAATGGAATGAATATGGCACCACAACAAACCGGCCAAAAGAGGGCCGCCCACCAAAACTCACAGACCAGGCAACGAGGGCATTAATCGGAGGCAACAAAGAGACCAAAGACAACTCTGAGGGAGCTGCAAAGCTCCACAGCAGAGATTGGAGTATCTGTCCATAGGACCACTTTAAGCCGTACACTCCACAGATCTGAGATTTATGGAAGAGTGGCCATAAAAAAGGCACTGCTTAAAGAAAAATAAGCAAACACATTTGGTGTTTGCCAAAAGGCATGTGGGAGACTCCCCAAACATATGGAAAAAGATACTCTGGTCAGATGAGACTAAAATTGAGCTTTTTGGCCATCAAGGAAAGTGCTATGTCTGGCACAAACCCAACACCTCTCATCACCCCGAGAACAACATCCCCACAGTGAAGCATGGTGGTGGCAGCATTATGCTGTGGTGATGTTTTCATCGGCTGTGGCTGGGAAACTGGTCAGAATTGAAGGAATGATGGATGGTGCTAAATACATGGAAATTCTTGAGGGAAACCTGTTTTAGTCTTCCAGAGATTTGAGACTGGGACGGCGGTTCACCTTCCAGCAATACAATGAGCCTAAGCATATTGCTAAAGCAAAACTCGAGTGGTTTAAGGGGAAACATTTAAATGTCTTGGAATGGCCTAGTCAAAGCCCAGACCTCAATCCAATTGAGAATCTGTGGTATGACTTAAAGATTGCTGTACACCAGCGGAACCCATCCAACTTGATGAACCTGGAGCAGTTTTGCCTTGAAGAATGGGCAAAAATCCCAGTGGCTAGATGTGCCAAGCTTATAGAGACACCCCAAGAGACTTGCAGCTGTAATTGCTGCAAAAGGTGTCTCTACAAAGTAGTGACTTTGGGGGGTGAATAGTTATGCACGCTCAAGTTCTATTTTTTTGGTCTTATTTCTTGTTTGCTAAACAATAAAACATATTTAGCATCTTCAAAGTGGTAGGCATGTTGTGTAAATCAAATGATACAACCCCCCCCCCCCAAAATCTATTTAATTCCAGGTTGAAAGGAAACAAAATAGAAAAAATGCCAAGGGGGGGGTGACTACTTTCGCAAGCCACTGTAGTTATTCTAATGGAAGACACTGCAAATAATATAGTGAAAAGCACTGCAATCTCACTCTGGTTCTGCACATAAATGGGACCTACCCTTGGCCCTGCTATACTCTGAAGATCTGCTATGGGACAAAATAAGGAGGGGGAAAGACAGACAACATACAGAAAGGGTCGGGATAGGTTTTAGATTTCTAGGGTCTGACAAGGATCATATCCCCACAAAATAAAATAAACGTCTCTGTATGGCGATATCCAGATCCGTACAGCTCCCTGTCCTGGAACGCGCCCGGTCTGAGACTCAGTTTGATGTCATCACCAATGGAACCATCTCCGGTGCTAAACGAGAGTAAGACAGACGGAAGGGAAACCACTAGACACTGGTCCAGTGTGATCACAGCAATGGTCCAAGACATGATCCCTTGAATAGGGGACCGATCCCCACGGAGAGACATTCTCTGCTCAACTCCCAGCCTCGAACACCACAAAACACACAGCGTTTAATGGAAATGACAGCCAATCCCCAGTTTCCGATTAGCTAACTCGCTGGATATGCGTCTGATCACACCAGCCCCGCCACCCAATTATCCACTTATCTACGAATCCATCTCGTGACATACATACAGTATGTACAAGAAAACGTTTTGTTTGTACCCTTTGTTGGAACCATTATGTAATCCAAAAGCACCTATAACTTGTAGCAAAACACTTCTTGGATAACAATTTGTTTGATAAAATAGACAAGAAATGTCGAACAGAAAGATACCCCGTAGTTTTGTAAAAACACATTTTTTTATTTTCCATAAAGCAAAACATATTATCTATCATACTTGACCCCACTAGGCTCTAATTTGAAACCACACTACCATAAAACATATCAGTATGTTTTATTTTCTGGTAGCTTGTGAAAAGATGATCTACCACAGCTTTCCTATATCTACCCTCCAGATTAGTTGGTGTGTGAGGTCTTAGCAGTGGCATCTTGAACATCCACAGACTACCGGGGATTTCTGTGACCCACTACCCAAAATCCACATCTTACTACTCTTCTGACAGTCTCTTAAGGTAGGAGATGGATATGCACTGATGACATGCCATTTTAGGTCAAGCAGGGAATGTGCCTGGGCAGAGTATTCCAGCGCATCTTATTACCAAAGGTTCTGTTAAACTACCCGGCCACAGACCATCGTTGACCGCCTCCCGTACGGCTCTCAGGCTTAAGCCATTGACTGGCTGTGTGCCCCACTTGTCTTAACACGTTCTCAGGACTATCCTCTTTCCCTCATCATCATCACTGTTAGGTTATAATGCTGCGTTGCGTGGGAAGCATGATATTGAGAAGTGTCCAGTGAAACAAACTCTCAAGTGGACCGAACAGGTTACAACAGTGAAACTTGGTTGTGTGGAAACAGAAGCCTACATCAGTTTTGACTTGTGTGATTATTTCATGCATTAAAAACGCATTGGCCAATAGAAAATAATTTGCACAGGCCATCAACTTTCACTAGCCTGTTATAGACATTGTCATCCTTTACAAGGCAGACACTTGTCATTGCAATGCCATTGGCTGATATCCCACAGACATACTGTTCCCCTGTTACTAGTAGAGGCCCACAACTGAACTCCATAGAAATCAGGCCTCTCACAGCAAGACAAGCTGAAATGTAGCCTCACATTGAAGCGTTTTACCATTTTCTTTTCAGGACAACCAGGCCTACAAGTAGAATACAAAATCATTTGGCATAAACAGTTGCATTCATGAGTTTTATTGACAAATGTCAATAAACAAATAAGGCCTGCCAAGCAAAAACCTAATAAAAAAATGAATTTATAAGAATGCCGTAAGTACAGAAATTGTTTACTCGGTGGGTAATGAATGTCCAACTAGTCAGTGACAACTGTGTGGATTTTGGAGTTTGTTACAGCAACTATGTGAGCTTATTACAGTACTATAGACATTATTTCCTGGGATTTCCTATGATCTTCTATGTTGAAGAACCCCTTACCTTCTAAGGACTGTTCTGTAGCTTGTGAGCGCCATAGAGCAAAACGTCAGAGTCTCAGCTCTTCATAGATGGTTCATAATAGTTTGTAGTTCACCATTCGGACTCTACAGACGTTTTTTATGAGAAGAACCGCCCCTTGACCCCGCCTCGGACCCCATCTGCGCTTGTCTCACAATCACTGCTCTAACTCAGCCCCTGTTAATCACACATACTAATGGTTGGTATCAGCAGATACAGAAGAATAGACAAATCCAATGGTACAACTGGAAGACTGTAGCTCAAACACACAATGTTTAAAAGGGGTTAGTCCAAAACGCGCCAGTGTGATAGTGGGACTCAACAGGTAGTAGCTGAGTCAGCTCTTGTCCATGTGAGCTACACTTGGCAGAACACAGCAGGCTAGCGTGTCATGCAGCCCAACACCAGCACACAGGGGGACATCTGTCCCTATATTTAGCCAGTGATGGGTGATACTGTTACATATCAAACTACAGGATCCTTCCGACTCGGCAGATTGCAGGGGACTAGGGGAGAGCCAGGGGGAATGGGAGATGGGTGAATGAGGGCCAGAGCAGGTTGTGGGCAGTAATTAAGACCATCTGTGTTCAACCTGAGCTATCTGTGACCAAAACTAAACAACTCTCAGAACAACTCCTAAACCCTTCATATGCCCTGTCAATGGCAAACATGAACATAAACCCAAATCTTAGTTTTTTTAAAGACATTTGTTACTAATTCATCTTTATTATGTAGCTATTCTAATATGTTACATTCTGTCGGTATAAAGTTTTCATTCCTGTATTGTCATTGTTTAGTTTTTTTTTTTACATGAGAAGAAAACACTCCTACACATACAGTGCATTGGGAAAATATTCAGACCCCTTGACTTTTTACACATTTTATTATGTTACAGACTTAGTCTAAAATTGATTCAATTGTTTTTTCCCTCATCAATCTACACACAATACTCCATAATGACAAAGCAAAAATAGGTTTTAGCTTTTAAATTTGTAAAAAATAAACAACTGACATCACATTTACATGAGTATTATTTACTCAGTACTCTGTTAAAGCACCTTTGTCAGCGATTACAGCCTCAAGTCTTCTTGGATATGACGCTACAAGCTTGGCACACCTGTATTTGGGGAGTTTCTCCCATTCTTCTCTGTAGACCCTCTCCAGCTCTGTCAGGTTGGATGGGTAAGGTCGCTGCACAGCTATTTTCAGGTCTCTCCAGAGATGTTTGATCGGGTTCAAGTCCGGGCTCTGGCTGGGCCACTTAAGGATATTCAGAGACTTGTCCCAAAGCCACTCCTGCGTTGTCTTGGCTGTGTGCTTAGGGTCGTTGTCCTGTTGGAAAGTGAACCGTCTGCCCCAGTCTGAGGTCCTGAGCGCTCTGAAGCAGGTTTTCATCAAGGATCTCTTTGTACTTTGCTCCATTCATCTTTCGATCCTGATTAATTTCCCTCTCCCTGCCGCTGAAAAAAACCCCACAGCATGATGCTGCCACCACTATGTATTACCATAGATATGGTGCCAGGTTTCCTCCAGATGTAACGGTTGGCTTTCAGGCTAAATATTTAAATCTTGGTTCCATCAGACCAGAGAATCTTATTTCTCATGGTCTGAGAGTCATTTAGGTGCCTTTTGGCAAACTCCAAGCAGGCTGTCATGTGCCTTTTACTAAGGAGTGGCTTCCGTCTGGCCACTCTACCATAAAGGCCTGATAAAGCTGCAGAGATGGTTGTCCTTCTGGAAGGTTCTCCCATCTCCGCAATGGAACTCAGGTCTGTCAGCGTAACCATCAGATTCCTGGTCACCTCCCTGACCAACGCGCTTCTCCCCAGATTGCTCAGTTTGGCCGGGTAGCCAGCTCTAGAAAGAGTCCTGGTGGTAACAAACTTCTTCCATTTAAGAATGATGGAGGCCACTGTGTTCTTGGGGACCTTCAATGCTGCAGACGTCTTTTAGTACCCTTCCCTAGATGTGTAACTCAACATAATCCTGTCTCGGACCTCTACAGAGAATTCCTTCAAGATCATGGCTTGGTTTTGCTCTGACATGCACTGTCAACTGTGGGACCTCATATAGACAGGTCTTTGCTCTCAAATGTACTGTCAACTATGGGACCTTTTATAGACAGGTGTGTGCCTTTCCAAATCATGTCCAATCAATAGAATTTACCACAGGTGGACTCCAATCAAGTTGTAGAAACATCTCAAGGATGATAAATGGAAACAGGATGCACCTGAGCTCAATTTTGAATCTCTTAGCAAAGGGTCTGAATACTTCTGTAAATAAGGTCTGATTTTTGTTTGTAATACATTTGCAAAAATAAAACCTGTTTTCGTATTGTCATAGTGGGGTATTGTGTGTAGATTGATGAGGACATTTTATAATAAGGCTTTAACATAATAAAATGTGGATAAAGGGAAGGGGTCTGAATACTTTCAGAATGCACTGTACATATTTGGCAGATGTAATATCAAGTAAAAAAGCGAAAGACATTTATGACAGTAAACACTCGACAGTTACGTAATTGACACATCAAACATCCCAAGTGGCACAATAATGCCACGTTCAGAACAACTGGGTACTTGGAAATCTCCTACTTCCAACTTCAGTTCAGTGCATTCAAGACAGCTGGAAAAAAATAGCTCCGACTGGGAAAATAGTTTTGAATGGTCATCCAACTCGGAATTCCAATTCGGAAACTCTGGGATCCTTCTAGAACTCTGACTATCCGACCTGAAAATCCCTGATATCATAATTTGACCTAATTTTTCCAGAGTTCCCGGTTGTCTTGAAAGCACCATAGATACAGTAATTGTCAGCATGTTAGTGCTACAGTGACCACACAGTTACCGCTGCAAAAAGTAATTGTTCACTCGTCCAACAGCCCACATTATCAATAAATGCACACAGGAATGGGCAGCTGTTTCCTCCTCTTCTAATGTGTGTGTATGTGTGTTTATTTACCAGAAGTCCTCACAAGGATAGTAAAACAAGGAAAATTCAGACAAGTGGGGACATTTTGCTGGTCCCCACGAGGAAAAACGCTATTGTAGGCTTAGGGTTTAGGTTTAGCGTTAGGGTTGCAATTAGGGTTAGTGTTACAATTAGGGTTAGGAGTTAGGGTTAGGTATAGTTTTAGGGTTTGGGGTTAAGGTTAGGCTTAAGGTTAGGTTAGAATTATATTTAGAAGTGAGGGAAAATAGGATTTTGGATGGGAATCAATTCTTTGGTCCCCACAAAGATAGCAATACAAAACTGTGTGTGTGTCTGTGTGCGTGCATGCGTGCGCGAGGTTTGTGCTGTGGGTATCATGTGATCCAGAGGTCAGTGTTCCATACAGTCTTTCAAAAGCAGAGTCTTGCTTCTTAAGTTCTTCTCCCAGATAGAAGAGTAGAAAGGCTGGGTGTGGAGGATGTGTGACGGCGAGAAAAGATGGATACCACACCTGGAGTGGAGTCCCGTTCTTGAGGATGGAGATTACTGCCAAATCCGGGGCCCCAGAACCCTTGTCATAGTCCATTCAGAGAAGTGTCCATAGTCCATGTCTTTGAGAGCGACATTTACTTTGTTTGGCTTTTTCCAGGCAACTCTTCTACAATTTATACTAGAATAGAGAGAAAGAAAAAACACACAGATGAGACACACACATAGAAGTATGCAAATCATATTTATATATGGTTGAATGCCTGTTTGAATGTTTGTCTCTGTTTAATATTTGCATGTACTTTATGTCTGTTCAAATGGTTGTAGTTTTCTTTTAAATACTTTGAGCTTTTGATTGAGCCTGCCTGGAGTGCCAGATGAGCAGCGTTAGCACTTTATGGGATATCCCATTGGTTACATTGTGGGGAATGGCTGCCGCATTACCGTGGTGAAGTGAACGATGATAAATATGGCGATGATGAGGAGGCCGATGATGATGGAGGCGATGGCCACTTGGAGAGCTTTCTGGCCGAGTCGTCGCGAGCCGTCATAGTCTTGCAACTCATAACTTTTCCTGGACTGCATGGGGACAAGAGGGAAAACACTTCACTAAGGGAGCGTTCAACTTCACCAGCAGTCGTGGACTAAAATGTGTTGCCTTACCATGATCTTTTAAGGAGAAACATGTTCATGCCACATACTGTACCTACCTCATACTGAAGTAGACCTGTATTTGGAAAATAATTTGGAGTAAAATAAATGTGTCATATTTACATGTGATACTCACATGTGAATGAGGTACGGAACACGTAACACCACACATGGGTTCAAATAGTATCCGTTTTCTTTCTAATATTTTGAGTGTTTGATTGAGCCTGGCTTGAGTGCCAAATACTGGAATAGTAAAATACTATATGAACCCAGGTCTGCATAACATTGTGTGATTGTGTGTTTGAGAGGGAGAAAAGAAAGGTGGGAGAGAAAGTAATGGAGTCCAAACCCTTTGGATGGGAAAGTGTGTCAGTGACGTGGTGTTTTGAGAGGTGAAAGGAGCGAGCATGTTTGGAGGGCACATCGAGCACGTCAGAGGGCACTTCGATGAAACCCTGCCCTACCACAGACACATCTGTTCCTCTCATCAGACACATTTGGCTCTTTTTTCTTCCTCAAACACATACACAGACAGACAGACCGACAATCCATGCACATACACGCACGGCCACACGCAGATATTCAAGTAAATACGGGATTACCGGTAGACTCCTTCCCATATTACCAACACCACTTCTCTTTCTTGGTCCCACAAAAACACACACACATCGTGAGAAAGTTGGGGCAGAGATCCTAGTGTGATCAGCCAGCTCTCAACACCATATCTTATGACCTGACATGTAGCTTAAGAACATATGAGAATTGCAAAGGAGAACTGTTGTGCTGGCAAGCATTCAAAGCTGGTGCACCAGATATTTTTGTTTACGGCTTGTTGCTGGAATCCCAGAATATGATTTTTTTCCTTTGGAGACGCAGTCAAAAGCTAGAGCAGAGTTGCTTTCCGCTCTCCTCCACTTTCCCCATGCTTTTGAATAACCGCTAATGGACACAATCAGTTAACACTAGCATTGCTATATTTAAAAAAATGCTAGCCATATTATTCTGGACATTGCTAAATAATTAGCTAACGATTTAAAAAATGGTTTGGAGGAAACAACATCCTAGGGAAGTTGAAAATAAGGTCAACTTCAAAAATGCCTACTGTCCCTTTATTACTACATAAACAGAATGTGATTAGGATTATTAGGATTATTAGGATTATTTTATAATTGCAAAAATTGTGAAATACAACTGGCCGTATGTTTACAATGTATTCATCTTGCAACATATCAATCAGCATTGGCTTTTTCCTTCATGGAAATTGACCTGAGGTACTTTTCACATAATTTTCTATATATTTCTCATTCAGTAGTCTATACATTTATATCAGCTTTAAGACATATATTAGTCAGTGAGTAAACCGTTTCCCATATGCCTGTGATGTCCCCTACTCACCAGTACTGAAAAGACCAGAGCTACAATGTTGACTGGGTACGCGGGGCAGAAGCAGGTGAGGATTGTTAGCCACAGGTAACTGTGGAGGGGAGGTGGCGGGTGCTGTTCCCCCATAAAACTAAGTCTGTCAAAGTCTGCACTCCCATTTAGGGAACTCTTAACACCCAAATGCCCTCTTATCGGCTCCAGAGCCAGAGGACGGGCCATGGTGTGGGTAACAGACGACAAGAGCGGAAACACAGCCAACGAGATGAAAAGAGAGACGAGCCACAAAACAACCAATGAAGAAAAAGGGAAAGGAGATTAAGAAATCTCAGGACAAAAGAAAACAAAAGGAAAAATAATGGCCAAATGGCAGAAATTCAGCCAATTGTAGGAATGGTACACAGCACAGGAACAACCCCACAACCCCAAAAATGAAGGATGGAATAGCCAGTGAAGGAGTAGAGTTGAGCAAGCTTCCAGGAACTGTCCAGAACTGATTGAGGGGTCTGAAGAAGGGAGGCTGGTGTGGAATGGGGGCGTCGAGACACCCCTACCCTCGCGTAGAGCTGACCTCATTTTCTTTAGGGTGGGCAACATTACCACCCTGTCTCACACACCCCTCCCCAGGCAAGAGAAAGGAGGGAGACGAGAAAGACCAGGATCTGACCTCATATGCTGTGGCTAACATTAATCTCCCCCCTTCACACACACACACACTGGCAGCCAGTCCTGGCCAACACTGAGCAAAATGTGTGTGTTAGTGGTGGAGGTCACTGTTTACCACTGGGACTTTGAACATTACCAAATGAGTTTGTTAAGTGTATAACACTGTATTTCCCACACTCACAAACAACATTTACTCACACTGCAATCAATTCATCAATAAGACAAGGGTGACTAGCCAACCCTACTGCTTCTGTTTGAGCCCACCTTGAGCACACCTGGGTGGTGTTCAGTAGGTATGAAGTGGGACAAAATGTACTGTACCTAGTAAAATAAAGGTTACGTATTAATATGTGCTTTGTCCTGCCAAGGTCAAGAACGGTGCTAGAGTCCTTCCAAAATATGTGTTGATGCTTCCCCTACATTTAAGCGTCCCCCACTATAATAGGGCTTTCCAGAGGCTAGTCCAAATGACATCAGTCACTGGGAGTGACGACACCGTAGCTAAGCACATGATGACATGTCATCGCATCGGGTGGAAGTACCTGTCCTGTGGGATTAAGTTTACATCAAATCTCAAGATATACAAAATAACTGAGGTAACACTGTGACCTAATAATGCATTGTATGACTTGCTGTAAGGCATAAGTATGGTTATTATAGGACAAATAGGCCAGAAACCCTCAACATACATAAATGGGTATAGAAGCTTATCCAAACAAATAAATCAAGAATGTTAATCATTTAATGTATTTCTTTATGGAAGTAGATTCATGCCCCCCCAAAAATAATTGTATTTGAACTATCATATAGCTAACATATAGAATTGTTTTAAGATGGTCATACCAAGGACAACTTGCAGACTTGTGTACGTGTTGCTGTGCGTTTTGTTGCCAACCTTACTTTGCTACCTGACAACGCTTTTACTTTTTAATTACCGTTTATATTTTTGGTTTTTCCCTCAACTTTTTTTTTTCATTCAACTTTTTCACTCCGGACGCTTTATCTGGACATGGTTCGTCAGGACCTCCAACAGCCGAAGCTAAGTAGTAACATGAACATGAT
The DNA here is from genome assembly GCF_045791955.1 of Oncorhynchus clarkii lewisi. Lineage (NCBI taxonomy): Eukaryota > Metazoa > Chordata > Actinopteri > Salmoniformes > Salmonidae > Oncorhynchus > Oncorhynchus clarkii. The sequence continues at coordinate 45,967,876 of NC_092163.1, read as the reverse complement.
GCCTTCTTAATTGCAGTCGCTGTACTCATAATATACAGGAGAACGATCGCTTTACGGCGAGGATAGCTGTGCTACAAGCCCAGCTTCAGACGCAATCGTTAGGCAAGGGTAATTTCAGTGTAGAAAAGGATGAAACAGCGTCTGTGCCACCAGTAAGTACAGATAGTAACGTAGGTATAAATCCCCTTGCAAGGTCCCTGCAGCCGGACAACTTTCTCACGGTTTCTGGAGGGAAATGCTGTAGGAAACTTTCAACCGGTTTTCCCCATTAAGCAACGAGTCGGAGTCAGAGGCCGAGCCTTCTCTGGTCTCTACTCCTCCCGTTACGGGGTCTGAGACGCCGAAGCTTTCACCATTAGCTCTGACAAATTGAAAACTCTAGTCATTGGCGACTCCATTACCCGCAGTATTAGACTTCAAACGAATCATCCAGCGATCATACACTGTTTACCAGGGGACAGGGCTACCGACGTTAAGGCTAATCTGAAGATGGTGCTGGCTAAAACTGGCGAGTGTAGAGAATATAGAGATATTGTTATCCACATCGGCACCAACGATGTTAGGATGAAACAGTCAGAGATCACCAAGCGCAACATAGCTTCAGCGTGTAAATCAGCTAGAAAGATGTGTTGGCATCGAGTAATTGTCTCTGACCCCCTCCCAGTTAGGGGGAGTGACGAGCTCTACAGCAGTCTCACAACTCAATCGCTGGTTGAAAACTGTTTTCTGCCCCTCGTCAAAGATAGAATTTGTAGATAATTGGCCCTCTTTCTGGGACTCACCCACAAACAGGACCAAGCCTGACCTGCTGAGGAGTGACGGACTCCATCCTAGCTGGAGGGGTGCTCTCATCTTATCTACCAACATAAACAGGGCTCTAACTCCTCTAGCTCCACAATGAAATAGGGTGCAGGCCAGGCAGCAGGCTGTTAGCCAGCCTGCCAGCATGGTGGAGTCTGCCACTAGCACAGTCAGTGTAGTCAGCTCAGCTATCCCCATTGAGACCGTGTCTGTGCCTCGACCTAGGTTGGGCAAAACTAAACATGGCGATGTTCGCCTTAGCAATCTCACTAGGATAAAGACCTCCATTCCTGTCATTATTGAAAGAGATCATGATACCTCACATCTCAAAATAGGGCTACTTAATGTTATATCCCTTACTTCAAAGGCAATTATAGTCAATGAACTAATCACTGATCATAATCTTGATGTGATTGGCCTGACTGAAACATGGCTTAAGCCTGATGAATTTACTGTGTTAAATAAGGCCTCACCTCCTGGCTACACTAGTGACCATATCCCCCGTGCATCCCGCAAAGGCGGAGGTGTTGCTAACATTTATGATAGCAAATTTCAATTTACAAAAAAAAAAAATGACGTTTTCGTCTTTTGAGCTTCTAGTCATGAAATCTATGCAGCCTACTCAATCACTTTTTATAGCTACTGTTTACAGGCCTCCTGGGCCATATACAGCGTTCCTCATTGAGTTCCCTGAATTCCTATCGGACCTTGTAGTCATAGCAGATAATATTCTAATCTTTGGTGACTTTAATATTCACATGGAAAAGTCCACAGACCCACTCCAAAAGGCTTTTGGAGCCATCATCGACTCAGTGGGTTTTGTTTAACATGTCTCTGGACCTACTCACTGTCACAGTCATACTCTGGACCTAGTTTTGTCCCATGGAATAAATGTTGTGGCTCTTAATGTTTTTCCTCATAATCCTGGACTATCGGACCACCATTTTATTACGTTTGCAATTGCAACAAATAATCTGCTCAGACCCCAACCAAGGAACATCAAAAGTCGTGCTATAAATTCACAGACAACACAAAGATTCCTTGATGTCCTTCCAGACTCCCTCTGTCTACCCAAGGACGCCAGAGGACAAAAATCAGTTAACCACCTAACTGAGGAACTCAATTTAACCTTGTGCAATACCCTAGATGCAGTTGCACCCCTAAAAACTAAAAACATTTCTCATAAAAAACTAGCTCCCTGGTATACAGAAAATACCCGAGCTCTGAAGCAAGCTTCCAGAAAATTGGAACGGAAATGGCGCCACACCAAACTGGAAGTCTTCCGACTAGCTTAGAAAGACAGTACCGTGCAGTATCGAAGAGCCCTTACTGCTCCTCGATCATCCTATTTTTCCAACTTAATTGAGGAAAATAAGAACAATCCGAAATTCCTTTTTGATACTGTCGCAAAGCTAACTAAAAAGCAGCATTCCCCAAGAGAGAATGGATTTCACTTCAGCAGTAATAAATTCATGAACTTCTTTGAGGAAAATATCATGATTATTAGAAAGCAAATTACGGACTCCTCTTTAAATCTGCGTATTCCTTCAAAGCTCAGTTGTCCTGAGTCTGCACAACTCTGCCAGGACCTAGGATCAAGAGAGACACTCAAGTGTTTTAGTACTATATCTCTTGACACAATGATGAAAATAATCATGGCCTCTAAACCTTCAAGCTGCATACTGGACCCTATTCCAACTAAACTACTGAAAGAGCTGCTTCCTGTGCTTGCTTTTGATACCATCGATCACCACATTCTTTTGGAGAGATTGGAAACTCAAATTGGTCTACACGGACAAGTTCTGGCCTGATTTAGATCTTATCTGTCGGAAAGATATCAGTTTGTCTCTGTGAATGGGTTGTCCTCTGACAAATCAACTGTACATTTTGGTGTTCCTCAAGGTTCCGTTTTAGGACCACTATTGTTTTCACTATATATTTTACCTCTTGGGGATGTCATTCGAAAACATAATGTTAACTTTCACTGCTATGTGGATGACACACAGCTGTACATTTCAATGAAACATGGTGAAGCCCCAAATTTGCCCTCGCTAGAAGCATGTGTTTCAGACATAAACGTTCTACTTTTAAACTCGGACAAAACAGAGATGCTTGTTCTAGGTCCTTGTCAAGGCAAGGGCTGATTTCAAGGTTTTACTGCTAACCTACAAAGCATTACATGGGCTTGCTCCTACCTATCTCTCTGATTTGGTCCTTCCGTACATACCTACTCGTACACTACGGTCACTAGACGCAGGCCTCCTAATTGTTCCGAGAATTTCTAAGCAAACAGCTGGAGGCAGGGCTTTCTCCTATAGAGCTCCATTTTATGGAATGGTCTGCCTACCCATGTGAGAAACGCAAACTCGGTCTCAACCTTTAAGTCTTTACTGAAGACTCATCTCTTCAGTGGGTCATATGATTGAGTGTAGTCTGGCCCAGGAGTGTGAAGGTGAACGGAAAGGCTCTGGAGCAACGAACCGCCCTTGCTGTCTCTGCACCCCTCCTGTCTCAGCCTCCAGTATTTATGCTGCAGTAGTTTATGTGTCGGGGGGCTAGGGTCAGTTTGTTATATCTGGAGTACTTCTCCTGTCCTATCCGGTGTCCTGTGTGAATTTAAGTATGCTCTCTCTAATTCTCTCTTTCTCTCTTTCTTTCTCTCTCTCGGAGGACCTGAGCCCTAGGACCATCTGACCATCCTTGCTGTCGCCAGTCCTCCTGGCAGTGCTGCTGCTCCAGTTTCAACTGATTATTATTATTTGACCATGCTGGTCATTTATGAACATTTGAACATCTTGGCCATGTTCTGTTATAATCTCCACCCGGCACAGCCAAAAGAGGACTGGCCACCCCACATAGCCTGGTTCCTCTCTAGGTTTCTTCCTAGGTTTTGGCCTTTCTAGGGAGTTTTTCCTAGCCACCGTGCTTCTACACCTGCATTACTTGCTGTTTGGGGTTTTAGGCTGGGTTTCTGTACAGCACTTTGAGATATCAGCTGATGTACGAAGGGCTATATAAATACATTTGATTTTACCATTTAGCTATGAATTTTAAGACCCCTTAAGGTATAAAATAAATATATGCAAAAATGATTGGATAAAACATTGAATTTGGTATTACTGCTATTAGCCAATAGAAACACATTGAATAACATTCACTACATGGAACAACAGATAGTCCCAAAACATTGAAAGGAAGTTTGTTCTGAAGTGTCAGTCCTATATCTGAGAGATGAAAGAAAGCTCAGCGACCTGATTCACAAAACCCTTCTTACACAAAAAGTTAAGAAGCTTCTTAAGAAAAAAATTAAGAAGTTCCCAAGTGCAATTTCTCAACAATATCTTGTGATTATCTTATGAACTTCTCAAATATCTTTAAAAAACTTCTTAAGATGTTTGTTGCTTGGCAGCTGTTTTAGCTATCTATCTATATTATTATCTATCTAGCAAACAATGGCAATCATGTTCGCATATTTTTTTACTAAGATTACGGTTCTAAAACATGTTCTTGTGTTTAAAATAATAAATACTGAAACTTTCAGATGAAGTTTGAGTGAATTAAACATGTTCCATTGCTTTCATGAGCTTTTTCTCTCACTGCCCTGAGTTTAAGACAAGGGTTTAGCTGTCTTGGAATTAAGAACATTTCAATAACTTTATTTTCAAGAATCTAATTTCTTCTTAACTTTTTGCTTAAGGAGAAGCATAAGAAAGAGCGCAATACAATTTCCAATAACCTTTTAGAGGAATAGCAACTTTGCTTATCTTTCTTGTTAAGTCTATTGTTAAGATATCAGTTAAGAATACATTTATTCTTAAGAAGTTTTTGTGAATCTGTGCCCAGGAAACCATTTTTATTTAATTCTTTAATGTATTTATCCCCTTATTTTAGGCACTAAACTATCTCCATATATACACTTCCATAATTTTTTAAAATGGTACCGGGGACCTTCAGAAGTCTTGTGGGCGTGTCCTAGAGCAAAACGGAGAATGCCATCGTGTTTGAGTCTCATCTTTCAATATAGTGGTAGGCCAAACCGTTCGGACGCTACAGACGTTTTTGTGAGAAGACCAATTTTCAGGATGTCTCATGGTCTGACAAACACTGCTCTAGCTCTGCCACCTTTGACCACAGACGCAGAAGGGCTAAAACAGCCCTTCCGCGTGGTGGATTGTGGTGGATTGAGACGCAGCCCAGATATCTCTAGCATAAACAGACTGATTTTAATTGGGATTTTTGTATTACATTAATTAGATTTCCGCTGGGCCAAAGAAATTGTAGAAGTACATTTTTTTTTAAAAAAGAACAAAACCACAATCTCAGTGGAATGCTTTAAAATAATTTATTAGGAATTTTAAAATGGACATTTCCAGAGGAGAAAAGAAAGAAAGAAAAAAAGAAATACAATAAGATAAAGCGGGTGGGGAACAGTCCAAATAAAAGTTTAGTTACAGTGTTGGTCAAGACCTTGAACTTGGAGCTTTAACAACCAAGGCCATGCCCCTTTTCCGACCCTGAAGAAAGCGTCAACATAAACAAACAAAAACCCCAGCATCTTAAACATCACTGAATCATTATTGTGCACCGGGAACGAAATCGGACAAGAGAAAAATATAATTTCCTTTTTGTTCTTAAAAAAAGTCTTAATGCCATGGAATTATCCATACTCCAATTGCCATTAATAGCAGTATTAATATTCCTAAAATAAAAAACAACGTATTGCTTTTTGAAAGTTAGAAAGTTACAGTGTTCGTGTCCAGCAGTAGTTTTGTGTAGTGCCCCAGCCAGTTCGAAAAGGGCAGTACTAGCCAGTATAAAAAGGGAGCTTCTTGTTCATGTTTAGTGGAAGACTTTGTGGAACATCAACAAAATTCATTTGATTTTCATTGAAATAGCTCTGTCAAAAGAAAGGGGACAATTCCACTATGTCTCCTCCTCCATTCCAGCTACTGGTCTGTGTATAACTCTTTTCTGTACTGACTGGGACAGAGGCTGCGTTCCATTTCAGTTTGCCTAGCCCCTAGTCCCTAGATCTGAAAGGACACATAGGATACGTGGTGTTAGACCAAAATGGAACCAGCCAAACATTTCAGTACCAAAATGGCAGTCAAAAAATGCATGTCATGTCAACTTTCGAATCTAGCTAATTCCATACGTCAGCTCACTATTGTGCGCGCACACATCACACACAAACAAACACACCTTCACACATAATGACACAATCACCTCCTAAGGTCATCAGAAGACAAATACAACCATGATGTAACCGTTTTTTAAGAGTCAATTGCTTTGTTAAATATGTCCTTCATTTGTTTCTACGGTCCATATGACCGTACATAGAACAGCAAGAAAGAAACAAGAAAAAAAATAAAACATAATGAAGGAAAATAGAGCAAAAATATATATACTTTCCCCCCTTAAAAAGTGTTATTAAATCCCACCCAATCCCCCTTAACCCCGACCATGCACCCTCAACATAGCCAATTAGCCAATTAAAAACCCTCAGGGCCTCACTTCAGTTTTTCCTTATCTCTCAGGGATACATGGATGTCATGTCCATAGAAATAAAATGACTAGAACAGGAACCCCCATTCAAATAACAATATTTCTATGGTTATGTCACTTGGTAAGACTGTGCCTTTAAGGGGTCCAATTCAATAGAAATCAGTTACTGGCATGTTCACAGTAAGAAACTAAATGAAAGGAAAGGGAAAAGAGAATTCAAGCATGTTCTCTTTTTGATACCAATTTCTAATGAAAAGGGTCTTATCATTTCGTCTTATTTACAAATATCATCTAGTCCTCAACCCTGCTAATGCATGTTGTTGACCTAAACACCAAACAAATGCTGAGGGGATAGCCACTTTCAAATAGAAAATGACCTGCCACTGTACAACACAAATTGTTGTAGTAGTTAAGCAGACTTCCAGTTAAATTGGCGCCAAACGATTAATAGTAACCCCGCCTGCTGATCAAAGTTCAACATCCCCTCCCTCCTCCCCTACACCAACCTTCCTCCTCCCCTACTTCACCCTCCCCTCAAAATCTATATACAATATTTTACAGGAAGAAAATAAAACATTCCTTTCAAAACCAATTACGGAAGAAAATATCTACCCGATTATCATCATTATTATCATTGTGTTCAATATTAATAACAATATTACAAATGTTTTGTTTTAAAAACTATCAAAATATACATTTTAGTTTTCTTTTCATGTTTTCTGTGACACGTTTGTTAAAAATGGAAATTACATCATTTTTGTTCTTCCTCTGTTTAAATGGGTTAGGTACCCCTTTTGACAAGGAGACCCATCCCACACACCAGTTCATCGCTCTCTAATCCTTTCTCCTCCTCCAGCTCACCTCAGTAACACATTAAAGGTCAACGGAACAGACAATACATCAAAACATTGCGATTAAATAAAAAAAATCCTCAAATATAAAGCAAAACATATCTGACAGAATCTGTGTGTTTGCCTTGAGCGTAACCCACAAACTTTATTTTCTCACTTATTTTTCTGCCAGAGCGATATTTTAAAAAAGAAACAGCATTGGAATCTAATTAAATAAACCTACGTGAAGGTAAAGGATAGGAGAAACAAGGGATTGAGAAGAGGGAGTGATATTAGTACAGAAAAACAGGATACCGAAGTAAAAAAAATAAAAGATCTTCAGTCAGTGGGTGGAGTCAGGGGGAGCCAGGGGGTGCGGGGTTTGAACTGTGGCCGCCAATCGGATTGTGCCATGGGTAGGCACACAGCAGTTTGATTGGCTCGTCAGCAGAAGGGACCTCCTCCCGTGCCCGGTGATTTGCTAAATCTGCTCAGTGGTAACCGTTGGTGAAGGCAGTAGCGATAAGAGGACCCTGGGGAAAAAAGACACACTGACGATTAGAGACAGAGCAGCTGGTAGATAGTTTGAAATTAAGAAAGGATATGGTTTACAAAATTGCCAACATTTTATTGATTTGTCATTATATAATTTACTCTTCCATATTAAAAACTGGTAAACAAATCCCTGGTTTCCCCTAGCATCAGATACATGCCACCTAGCAGGCTCCTTTAGCTGACACTTATAGATCCCTCTTCACGATATTCCAACCATGGGTCATATTCATTAGGCACCAAAAATCAAATTTCCGTTGTGAAACATGATAGTGACGTACCCCAAGACCGTGGCCGAATCCTGAGTTGGGGCCAGGACTGGCTGCGCTGAGATAGCTGCTGAGTGCTGAGTCCTGACTGGCTGCCGCATACAGATCAGCCATTGGCCCAGGGCTGCTGGTGCCCAGGTAGCCTGCGTTACGTGACTGGGTGGAACCTGAGAGCGAGAGAGATGGAGAGAGACAGAGCGAGAGAGTGACAGTCAATCAGTCAGTCACATACACATAGACAACTGACAGGCACAATGATGAAGGAGAAATATCTACCTCTCATAGCCGCTGCTGCTGCTGCTGCCATTGGTCCGTAGGCTGACAGTGGAATGGCTGAGGGACAGAGGGACAATTTCAGATGTCTTCTTTGACCTATACTTCGCCTTACAAAACAGTGTTTGGCAGTGTGTAAATTAAGTTTGGCAAACATTTCATTGCCAGGTAGTTTCCCGTTTTTTCTGCTTGGAAGGTTAAGGTCAAGTCATGCGTCTTCCCGAAACATGACCTGCCTAACCGTGCATTTTAACACACGCCTGCTTAAGCCGGAAGCCAGCCGCACCAATGTGTCAGAGGAAACACCGTTCACCTGACAGCCGAGGTCAGCCTGCAGGCGCCCGGCCTGCCACAAGGAGTCGCTAGAGCGCGGTGAGCCAAGTAAGACACCCACGACCAAACCCTCCCCTAACCCCTACAACACTGGGCCAATTGCACGCCACCTTATTGGACTCCCGTTCACGGCCGGTTGTGATACAGCCCGGGATCTAACCCTGGTCTGTAGTGACACCTCTAGCACGGCGATGCAGTTTACAGTTTTAAAGATGGTGAAACAGTGAACAAAATATCCAAGCGTAACATTGTTCGGGTCAATTTCATGATTCATCAAAAACATAAAAAAAAAAATCAAAGTTAGGATTGAACCCTTCCAGATTGGAAAAAGGAGGGCCATTACACCATTCCGCCACAGGTTGGCGATGTTGCCTTATAAAGAGAGAGATTGTGAGCTACCTGTAGATCTTAGAGGAGTGACTGACCTGTGAGCTCAGAGGGGTGGGATGATGTCAGAAGGGTGGTCCTCTCTAAATGGAATTCTAGAACAGAAATGTCAAGAGAGCGCTTTTTTTAATACCAACACCATCCACGTGCCAATCGACTCACACACACACACACACACACACACACACACACACACACACACACATACATGAACATGTGCACACACAAGCAGCAATTTAGAATGAGTATGAGAGACTACAGGGGAGAAGGGTGGTAGGGGAAGGAGAGAAAGGAGGCGCAGTGGGGTCAGAGTCAAAGAAAGAGAAAATGGGGAGATAAAAGTGCAGCAGAGATTATTTCTCACATGAGAGGGGAGGGGAAGTAGAGAAAAGGACTGGGGAGAGGAGGAGGACATCAAAACCTAAATACAACTCTACAAGCAGCCAGACTCTGCCATATGCGTTTATACATGGAGTAAAAAGTGTAGGCATGTCTGTGTGTTTGGCACCTAGCGTAAAACTAACATCAGTGTGTATCTGACATGATCACTAGGCCAATGCATTGTTTCTGTTGTCAAACCTAGCCAGTTCTTTGGATAATTAACAGACTCAAGTCGCCTGTACGTCTGTAACTCATACTCTACATAAATAAGTGTGACAGAGAGAGCGATGCTCATATACCAGGGAACTGGTAGGTGTATCCAGGCGTGATGCTAGGGTAGCCACGGCTAGCGTACGTAGCTGCTTGGAAGCCTGGGTAGCCTGTGAAGAGAGACAAATAAATACCCATCGGGATACGGCTGAACACGGTTGAAGGAGACGATGCTATTGCATTAATATTAGACCTCATGTAGCATGTAGCACAATAACTCAGTACCATGCTGTTGCCATAACTGACCTGTAGGCGGAGCAAGATACTATGACTTCACCGCGGGCCATAGCCTAATTGAATCCCACTGAAACACATCCCCCTCTACAGCTCCTCCCATCTCTTTAGCCCTGCTCTCCAATTCTGACCACAAATTCATAGAGCGTCTCTGAGTAGGTCTCCCCTGTTATATACTGTAGATCATATTCATTGTTAAAAAGGCTAAACTGATCCTAGACCAGCACCCTTACTCTGAGAAGCTTTTTTTTGTGGTTCCAGAGTGTTTAGAGGCAGCTAAATGACAGTGTTATTGTTCTTACCCAGCATGCCGATCCCCAGCATGAAGGCGTCCATGCCGTAGGGCATCACCCTGGCACGACCTCGAGCTGTACCCGTCGGTGACATCACTTCCTTGGGCTGGGCTTTCTTGCACTCCACCTGGAGTGGAATGCAAATGGTTTGAAATATTCTGCACATAGACACACACACTCCTTACTATCAACACTGACGCACACATTCGCACATACACACATGGCCTGCCTACATACCATTTTGTTGTTGATTTCGTGGAAATGGATCTCACACACTTTCTCCACCATGTCTTCATTCTCGAAGGTCACAAAGCCGAAACCTGAGGGACACAAGAACGCAGACTGCTTTACTTTCCACTATGGCCATTTGTTTCCATTTTCTATTAAACTGAATGCAATCATGACTTCACATGTCTAGTTCTTCCAGGTTAGGGGTTACCAAGGAAGAAAAGGAGATGAGGGAAGGAGGCGAGGAAAGAAACGAATGATTGGGACAAACCCATGTTTAATACTCACTTTGTCCTCTTTCCTATCCTCATATCCTGTACACTTCTTTCCCCCATCCTTCTCTCCCTCAAATCATATTATATATTTAAAAAAAATTGCTTTCATCTATTAAATCCCTTTCAGATGACAGAACATAAAGGTAGCAGAGACTCCATCAAAGTATTGAGACTCACCTGGTCTCTCCCCCTTTTTCTCCCTACTCCATTACATGTTCCTTCTCCCTTCCCTCCCCCACACCTCAAGAGGCTGTGAGGGGATTTAGCCGGGTTTGCGTGCCCTAACTGTCAATCTGTCGTCGTGGTAAAGGGGGATGGGGTAGAGTATTAGCTAAGGTTTTAGCCTGAGCCCCGATTAAACGAGCTGACCAATTAACCCCGCTCGGCTTCCTTTACTTTTTCCTCCCTGACTGATTCACACTATAGGGCCGACCCAAACTGTACTCCCATTGGCTCAGATACTTTGTTTTCACATGGTCCTTTCCAGCATGGTTCCAACAACTATGGCCTAACCAGCTCAGTACAGCTCCCGCACATTAAAATACTGTGTATCGGCATGAGTGTGTGTTTATCTAAACAATGTGTGAGAGTCTGATAATGTGTGTTAATGTATGTGTTATTTGTTTCCGCATAACATTATTTACACTACAAATCAATGTGTGCTATGCTGCCATTCCATGCATGGCTGAACCAAGGATCAGGCTCTTCAATAACTTCTCAATGCAAGAGGTTTACTTTTGCACCAACAAACCAGCTAGTATGGTCTGCCAACTGATCTGAGAGAAGATTATCACAATGATTTTTGTTTGTGTGTGTGTGTGTGTGTGTGTGTGTGTGTGTGAGTGTGTGTCGACTGGTGTTTCGTGGCAATACCTCTGTGTCTGTTGGTGGTTTTGTCGAACATGAGCATGGCGTCATCGACCTATGAGGGAGAGAGCGATAGAGAGAGAGAGAGGTAGAGAGACAGAGAGAGATGAGCTTGGACAAACACACACACACACAGGCCATTACACAGCATGGGGCTTCATTGTCCCTCCTTCAGGTCCTGTGCTTTGGAGCAAGAGAGGAGAGGGGGCTAACAGATGGAGAAAGAGGAAGGGAACGAGGGGGGTGACAGGTGACAAAGGAGGAGGAGAGAAAGCAGGGGGTACAGGGGAGAGGAAAAAGCGTGGGAGAGAAAAGGGCCGTTCTTTCTCTGTAAAGTTAAACAGTGTTTCACTCCCCAAGTTCTAGGAGGGAATATTTTCTCTCTCTCTCTCTTGCACTCTCTATGTAAATATATATATACACTGAGTGTACAACACATGAGAAACACCTTCCTAATATTGAGTTGCACCCCCTTTTGCCCTCAGAACAGCCTCAGTTCGTCGGGGCATGGACTCTACAAGGTGTGGAAAACGTTCCATAGAGATGCTGGCCCATGTTGACTCCAATGCTGTATCAAGTTAAATGGATGTCCTTAGGGTGGTGGACCATTCTCGATACACTGTGAAGCGTAAAAAACCCAGCAGCGTTGCAGTTCTTGACTCAAACCGGTGAGCCTGGCACCTAATACCATACCCCGTTCAAAGGCACTTAAATATTTTGTCTTGCCCATTCACCCTCTGAACGGCACACATACACCCAATCCACGTCTCAATTGTCTCAAGGCTTAAAAATCAGTCTTTAACCTGTCTCCTCCCCTTCATCTACACTGATTGAGCTGGATTTAACAAGTGACATCAATAAGGGATCGTAGCTTTCATCTGGATTCACCTGGTCATGGAAAGAGCAGGTGTTCATAATGTTTTGTGCACTCAGTGTATGTTTGGCGGTGGGGGGGAGGGGGTAAGCTTTTGTGTCCTGTTCTCTAGCTCTTTGTTCTCCTGGTCCACAAAGTTTACTATTCCCATAGAGACCCTGTAAATAATTTCAATTAGGAGAATTTACCCTCCTCTCACTACTCTCACTATGAATAGAACTACAGAGAGAAAGAACTGTGTGAGGAAGAGAGAGAGAGAAAGGGTGAAAGGGGGAATTGAGAGAGAGGGACAAAGTTGAAAAAGGACTTACTAGAGGGAGAGAAAATGGATTTTGCGTGGCGACGCAGAAAAGAGAGGAGGCGAGAGATAGTTCAGGACAGAATAAGGATGGGAGGGGGATTGGTGCATACGAAAGAGTGGGTCGAGAGGGAAAAGGATAAAAGAGTTTGGGGGGAGAGAGAGAGAGTGAGGGTTGGATGGACAGAAAGACAGACAGAAGGAGAGGCAGGCAGGGAGAGAGAGAGAGAACAAAGAGAAGTGGGGGCTTTGTCAACACGCACCCCTTTCATTCTTCCTTTCCCTCCGCTTCCCCCCCCCCCCTTTTTCTCCCACTCTTCTCCCTGCAGCCCTATTCATGCTGACCCCATCCCCTCTTTACTCTCCTTTGCTGGTAAGAAAGTTAGCACAAACTCCTCTAATAGAGGAACGGTGAAACTACTCCATGTTTTTCCAGTGAGAGACATCATCAGTATAACCATCGCTTAAGACACACAGCATGACTGCATTCCTATTTTCATTACCTTTCAGCGTAATGAAACTTAACACAGGGTGAAATGTGAGTGGAGGAAAGCTCTGGACTCCAGTTTGATGTTTAACCTTTGAGATCATCTATTTGGTGTCATAATGAAAGCAGTACATATTACTAAAGTACTTAAGTAAAAATACTTGAAAGTAGCTTTTGGGGGTATCTGTACTTTACTTTACTGTTTCTATTTTCACTGACACCCATAAGTACTTGTTACATTTTGAATGCTTAGCAGGACAGGAAAATGGTCTAATTCACACACTTATCAAGAGAACAACCCTGGTCTTCCCTACTGCCTCTGATCTGGCGGACTCACCAAACAGTGAGAGTGTTGCAGTGAGCCCCTGGCTAGCCGTAAATAAAATAAAAACAAGAAAATGGTGTCGTCTGGTTTGCTTAATATAAGGAATTTGAAATTATTTATACTTTTACTATTGATACTTAAGTATAACCAAATACTTTTAGACTTTTACTCAAGTAGGGTTTTACTGGGTCACTTTTACTTGTCATTTTCTATTAAGGTATCCTTACTTTTACTCAATTATGACAATCGGGTACTTTTTCCACCACTGGCAATATATTTAGTTTGTTTGAATGATATAATAAACAAAGTTTACACAAGCTGTGCTAGTGAGTGTGTGTGTCACTGCGTGTGTGCATGGAATATAGAAAAGGTCAGGGTTGGAGACCCGTTAGTCCAACAGAGCTATGATCTCGCTATGATCTCTCTCTCTCTCTCTCACACACACAGCCCCCGCCCCCAGTCTACCCTCTGTCCTTCATTCAGTTTTTATCTCCCCCCTCCCACTCTTCACCCTTCCGGTCCTCCAAAGCCAATGACACAGCAAAGTCGGGACAGGGAGAGTAAGTGGACAGCTGCAGCACCAGAGACATGTTATCATAAGTGTTGTGTTACATGGTCAAGTAGGCAAGTAGACTCCAGTTAGCATTAGCGCTATTTATTCTAGACGCTAACCATTCGTTAGTATTAGGCTGACACATGAAGGTGTGAACACAAAACAGTCACCTTTAGCCGTATTCAGTGAGGATGGCTAACTGTGATTTATTCTAATTCACTTGCTAGCTAACATCTTGAAGTTTGTAAGCTTTATTGTCTTCAGTGCTAAAAACAAAAACTACTGGGCACAAACGTCTATTCCACGTTGGTTCAACGTAATTGAATTGACATGATGTGGAAACAACGTTGATTCAACCAGTGTGTGCCTAGTGGGAAGTGTTAGACCTACTGTTACAGAGCCTCCTCGACAAAATCAATAGGGAAACAACCTGTTGTCCACTGTGTCCAGAGAAGTGTAATACAATCTGGCTGAACTATAGCGTCTTGTATTTACCTCAGCACGGCTCACACTCACTGCCCAGCACCTTTACAACATGTCACAAAACATTCTCATTTCGTAAAAAATTGACAAGAAGCTTTTCAGGAACATTCTGAGAACATTTTCAGTCACAGAACTTTCTGGGAATGGTTTCAGAGAGCTGCTGGAAATGTACAGACAGACAACTTTTTCCACACAGAATGTTCTGTATCCGGGAATGTTCTCTTTCCGCCAATTTCAAAGAAACTGGACAAACCAATAATATTTTGCAGCCCTTTGTAAACATCCAGTGAAGAAAACTCTGTTCACTGTTTGCTGCTACGTTGGCTACGAGACAGTACAAACCGTGACCTATTTACAATGAACATGTGGGCTTCAATCCCTCAGTTCAAACACCCAAACACAGTCAGTGTCTAATTCACCTCAACCGTCTTCCTCTCTCACCTCTGTTTAACTCTTCCTTCGCTCTCTTTCCCTCCCTCTCTCCACCCATCTCTCCAAACAGGCCGGCAGACAAAGTGTCCAGTGAAGCCCTCTAATCGCCAACTCACATGGCTGACTGGAACCCAACGTGTTCCTCTCTGTCCTATCCACCCCTCTCTCTCCCCCCTCCCTCTTTCATCCATTTTGGAAGGGTGAAGATAGGCCTATAGTTTGTTGACTCTTCGAAGTGAAGCACCACGGCTGTGTTTTTACACTGTACTTTGAGGCAGAGTGTTATCCAATGGCTTCCCAGTACTGTTTGGGAGAGCATGGCTGGGAAAAGGATAGTGGGAACGTCGGGATAGAGTGCCGGGGAGCACAGCGGACCTCTGGCCGGGCACGGCAGGGGCGTAAATCGAGACTTGTCTCTGTGGGATTCTGACCTGCTTCCCAGACAAACATGGCCGCCGGTGAGCGGTGGGATCAGCTCGTTTGAGGAACCCGTGTACGGTTACATCCGGTTGGTCAATCACACCAAAGACAAAAAGGCTTTCGTTTTGCACTAGACTGACATTTATGCCCATTTAAGCCCAAAAGCTCACAGAATGCTAATCTGATTTTGAAGTGTACAAAACAAAATGGTAAGAAATCGTCAGTTCTGTGTGTGTGTGTGTGTGTGTGTGTGTGTGTGTGTGTGTGCCGGATGGTTTCACGAGACTGCCCATTTCTAAATCAAGTGACAAACTCTCTCCAAGACACTCTGCTGTGGAAATCAAATGCTGGAAGCGCAAAGTGGAAATCTGCAATGATATAATTTGGCCCAAGCATCTCCTATGTGGGGGTTGATACTTCACAAGATCCAAGCCTCCATCAGAATTCTTTCCTCTAACCCTTTTCCTCTCCTTCTCTTACACCCAACGGTTTCTTCCTCTCTCCGCCCTCAAAGTGACATCATCAAGTCCCATTAAGGGGATGGTGATTCTGTCTTTCTAGAACGTTCTCAGTCCACTGCTGCTCAAAACAGTCAGGACACACTGTTTTAAGTCGATGAATGTTAGACCTGTGTGACTGCCCGACCAGTACGTGCATTTGTATTTATATGTATAAGCCTCACACACATTACATATATATATATTTTTTCAGAGTAGATTGCTAAATTACCAAGGGACAAAGGCTAAAAGCAGGTCACCAAGGCAACAGGCTGAGAGAGATGCAGTGGATAAGAGTGTGTTTTGGGATGGGGGGACAACGAACTGAGGTTGGTTGTGTGTGTGCGGGGGGGGGGGGGTCTTGTGGCAAGAGCAGCTGTTGCATTAGATTAGTTCAGAATTAGAGAACCCCCCTCTTCCTCCTCCTCTTCGCCAATGCCCTCCCTCCCTAACTACACCTCTCTTCTAGGTCAAACTTCTTCACTCGTTCTCTCCCTAATACCTCTCCCTTGAAGAAAAAACCCTCCTATTTTCCTCTTCCCATTGATTCCAGACAGTTTGTCAACTTTTGGGGGGTCAGTTCAGATCTTCATCCCGTTACAATACTTTTTCTTCTGCCATCACATTTCCCCCCCTTCGCAGTTCTACGAGTTGGTTCTTCTCATTCTCATGCATTCCTCTTCTCTCCTGCAGTTTGAAAACACTTCCCTTCCCGAGTACACCTCTCTCGCTCTCCAGGAGGTGCCTCTTCACTCTCTTCACCCCTCTTTCTCCCCCCTTCCCCCTTTCTCTCTTTTAAGCCATCCCTCTGTCATCCCAGCATGCGTTTGCCTTTCACTGCATTTCATTCAAATAGGCTTAACTGGCTTGAAGAAAAATGGAACAGACGAAGCAACTCAAACAACAGCAACGGGAGCAAAATGGAAGACAGAAATGCTAATATCGATTAGAACTAATGCTGTTGTGTTCCCTCCCTCTTTCCCTCTCTCCTTCACCCCTTTCAACTCGTCTCTGAAATTAGCCACGCTTACCGTGTCTCTTACCCAAATGTGGAATGAGAGAAACAGAAAGAGAAAAGAGAGAGAGAAACAGGGAGACAAATAGGCTGAGAAAACATGAGGGGACATTGAATGAAAAAACCGAGGGCACTTAGAGAAACTTTGTCTGAAGTTGATCTTGGCAAAACGGAGAACAGCTCCTGACTCGAGATATAGAGTACATGTAATGTCATTTGCAGCAACAGCATGTCAACAAACGTGTCTGAACACAGTGCATCATTTACCTTTCCAAACTGGTCAAAGTATTGCTTGACGTCTTCGATGGTTGTGTTCACTGAGAGGCCTCCCACAAAGATCTTCTTTGTCCTGGTCACCAACTAACAACACAGAGAACGAGTACACACGATCATTAACACACAACACATTGAAAAGGCTAGATTACTTAAGATAGTACTGTTAAGCAGTACAAATATATATATTATTTTTATTGAACCTTTATTTAACTAGGCAAGTCAGTCAAGAACAAAATATTATTTACAATGATGGCCTACTTGTAAAGCCCCCCTGGCCAAACCCTCCCCTAACCTGGGCCAATGGTGCGGCGCCCTATGGGACTCCCGATCACGGCCAGTTGTAATACAGCCCGGGATCGAACCCGGGTCTGTAGTGACACCTTGAGTCAGTGCCTTAGACCCCTGCACCACTAGGGAGCTAGGGAGGGGGTTGCCAGCCACTCGGAACCACATAGTACAGCAATAACACAATTTATTTCAATGCAAATACAAAATGTGACTCTGCAAGCAGACTTAATATTAAGACTGTGTGCGTATGTATGTGTGTATGTGTCTTTAGGCTGGCAGAGCCCCCCCCCCCTCCCTTTCTTATGTATAGGGGTAGTAAAGAAGTCGGCTGAGGGTGGGGGGGATTCCTGCCCTTGTTGCCCTAAATCTGGTGCGGCAGGCTCCCGTGATAGGACCTTGGCCTCCAGGGGTAAACCCCATTAAGGATGAGAACTCACCTTGGGTTGGGCTCTACGAGGAAATGCCACCTTGGGATCAATCTGGAGAGAGGGGAGACAGAGAGTGAGAGTGAGAGTGAGAGAGTGAAAGTTAGAAACTGGTAGACAAAAACATTTGGAGACCATACTACCACTCACGAGTAATGGTGACTCACAGTTCAAGGCAACGGACCACAAACTTTAAGGATACAAACGTTTCCGGTATTTGAGAGGTATTACATTCCATTTCTATGACAGCCCCCAAACCTGTGATACACTGGAAACATATTACTTTCTCCAATGCAGTGGCAGACTAGACACCACTAGCCTGGTCCCAGATCTGTTTATTCTGTCTTGCCAAGTCCTATGGTCAGACTATATGAGTTGGAAAGACAGCACAAACAGACCTGGGACCAGGCTAGCATATCGCTGTATAATTGCAGCACAACAACACTTTAAATTCATACAGCATATCAAGGAATAGACTCATGTCGACACTGATATTCACAGGCGCTGTAATTCCGACGGGAGAAAGAAGCTTCCGTGCACAGCATTGTAAGCCATGGAGGATTTGCATAAAGGCTCAGGTTTCTCATGTGTCTTTCTAGTCAAATCATGGTCCGCGGTCTTGGAGGCTCAGTTGGTATGAGCATGGCTCAAACAACGCCAGGGTTGTGGGTTCGATTCCTGCCGGGGTTACATACTGTATACTAAAAGCTATGTACTCACTGTACTGTAAGTCGCTTTGGATAAAAGCATCTGCTAAATGACATATATTATTTATTATATATTATGGTAACAAGCTGAGGAGCAGCAATGGCTGCTGTTTGAGTGAGACGGAAGAGACTCCTCCTCACCCCAGCGGTGTTGGACGGAGAGGAGGACTGTCCTCTCCAGCTGGCTTCAGAGTTGACGAAGGAAGGTGACTACAGAGAGTGGAACAACAGCTCGATTGTTCAGCACCCGGGCACCTTTCGGATTCTGTCTCTTGTTTACTCCAAATGCTGGGACGAAACCATGAACTCAACTGATTATCTCATCCTTGTCACCCAATACATGTGTCTATAATGACACTGATTGGGTCAAACAAGAGCCCGAGCATCCCAGTAGCTAAGTGGCATTTTATTTTTCAAAATATTCCCGTCAAGCGCGCTCATGTCCCCTCTACTGCTCAGAAATCAGTAAAACAAAGCATGTCTGTCACAAAGATAGAAAAACCCAACAAAGAGCCAAGGACCAACACCCCTAAGTCTATTTTGGACAAAGTTTTGAGTACTACAGTAGAGTGCTATAGGCTACATCATGCCATGCGGTTTAGTATCATCACATTATGAAGTAACGACGGGGTACAGATCTACAGCACTGCGAACAGACCGTCGTCCAATAAACAGGAGCACAGGTACAGATAGTACAGTGAGCGTAGGCCTACACCACAGTCTCTATGGAAGACTCAGCATGCTACTCTTTTACATCAGCCCAAATGGGCGTATTCCACAAACCAGGAGCAATGAGCCAGCTAACGTTCATAAATATTCAGAAACAACTCGGCATGTCCTTGACCGCGAAGAACGACTTAAAATGGCATGTGGTATAACTGACTTTTAATAGCTCGTATTCAACGCTCTTTCTTCATAATAACTGATATTAATACCGTTATACTGGAGTGTTTATAAATGTTAGCCGGCTGTCTTGTTCATGCTGCCTTGTGACATACAACCCTGATGGGTTTTAGAGAGCAGAGGAGGATCCCATTGAGCCAGAGCCTATTGGTTTAGTTGTTTGTGTTAAGACAAGACTACATCCGATAGTCACCTCAAACTGCCAAACCCATCCAGACATGTTTAAAACTGAAACAAACAAGCAAAGTGAAGGCATTACAAATCATCATTAGCACATGGTCGCCAACACGTCGCAAAGCAGAGAACCTAAAAAAATCGTAATCTCACAACGTTCACATTATACTCTCACAGCACTTCTGTTAGGCTACACCTTTGGTTTCTTTCCTTTTAAAAAAATGTATTTTCATTGTGTGTATGTGCGGGTTTTAAGGAAAAGGAATGGGGGAAGAGGTTGAATGAACAAGAAAGGAAGAATGAACTAAATAAAGACACAGTGAAGACATAACTAAATCAAAGAGAGGAGTTTGATTAAGTGAAGGAGAGGGCGAAAAACAAGCAAAGAGAGAAGGAGCTAGGTCTAGACCGAGGGAGACAGGGAAAGACGGAGTGAGAGAGGAGAGAGAGAGAGAGAGAGTGGCTATTCATTTTAAAACAAAAACTCCACATGAGAAAGTGGGCCGCCCATTTGTGAGCAGGGAGTCCTGGCCCAGCGGGCAGCCCCTCTGATTTCATTAATTAACAGGACAAAAGGGGACAAAACAGATGGACCCGCAGAGGAACAGGGGCTCGGCCAACTACTCCCCACTCACACACCCTCATCGTGCGGTTAAACACATAAAACACACACACGCACAACATGCACTGCTTTTACTAACACATTCACTCAATAAAAATAATGTGGCCAGGAAAACACAAACGTACACAAATAGTTAACGAAAGTGTGCTATTCTATCCAATCCTAATTCAAAACTTTATAAAATACACCTGTTTAGAAGCAACCGTACTAAGAGGTTTGGAAGGCAGCTAGGCTAGCATGTCACTTTGTGGACGGCAATTTGATTTGGGTCTGGGCCATTGGGGTCAATCTGCACAGCTGAACAATTGCAGAGTAATTAGTTAACGAAGTCCACTAATGAGGCCCCCTACTCTACACAAAGTCTTGGCTAGGACAACCAATGTGTGTGTGCATGTACGCGTGTGCGATTTATCACTTCCTTCAGGAGGGCAGGTACACACTCAGGGATGAGGCTGTACTTCAGAATCGCAATCCGGTTTGTTTCCTTCAATCGGATTAGGTGCCTTTGAGATCCATACTAATTACAGATGTAGTTTCTTAATTTGATCACCCTGTTGAAGGGGAACCTTCCTGCTGCAATGCAGGAAATGTAAAACTCGTAGTGTATTTGATGTTTAAAAATACTTTATTTTCTCTTACGAAAAATGTATCAACCCCCACAAAAAAAATTCCATTAATTAGAATTAACATAATGCCAGATTTTCTGTGTCTGCGGGATTATTTTCCTGCTGTAGCAAACCTGCTCAAATTAAGATCCTACACATGTACAGACCAGGGCTGGGACTCTCTCTTGCTTTTCCCTTCCATCTTCTGCTCCACCCCCCCCTCGTCTCCTCTGCCCCTGTCAGCACCAGAGAGCTAATCTCCATAGAGCCATGACCTGGGACAGCGCTAACTGCTAATGCTAACCTGGTTCCCAACCCATACGGAGTCCAATCAATATTCAGTCCGTGAACAGACAAACAGTCAAATTCAATGATCAGATTTGAATCGTTGCGAAGTGTGGGTTTTGTTGACGTGCTAAATCTCTATTCTTACTCTGAGTCTGGTGATGAGTTTTCCTTTGTGAAAAAAAAATATTATATTCTCGGTGAGCCACTTAGCATTGCTGCCAACTAACTTTAATCAGGCCTAGCACGGTTAACAAGGCCTGTGGTTTCACTAAACTGCTCTATAATTGCTAATTATCAGTAATCTGCCTATTCATGTACAGTACCAGACAAAGGTTTGGACACACCCACTCAAGGGTTTTTCTTTTCTTTTTACTATTTTCTACATTGTAGAATAATAGTGAAAACATCAGAACTATGAAATAACACAATTGGAATCATGTGGAAACCAAAAAACTTTTAAACAAACTTTTTTTGTTTATATTTCAGATTCTTCAAAGTAGCCACCCTTTGCCTTGATGACAGCTTTGCACACTCTTGGCATTCTCTCAACCAGCTTCATGAGGTAATCACCTGGAATGCATTTAAATTAACAGGTGTGCCTTGTTAAAAGTTAATTTGTGGAATTTCTTTCCTTCTCAATGCGTTTAAGCCAATCAATTGTGTTGTGACAAGGTAGGGGTGATATACAAGGGAGAGCCCAATTTGGTAAAATACCAAGTCCAGATTATGACAAGAACAGCTCCAATAAGCAAAGAGAAACAACAGTCCATCATTACTTTAAGACATGAAGGTCAGTCAATGCGGAACATTTCAATAACTTTGAAAGTTTCTTCAAGTGCAGTCGCAAAAACCATTAAGCGCTATGATGAAACTGGCTCTCATGAGGATCGACACAGGAAAGGAAGACCCAAAGTTACCTCTGCTGCAGAGGATACGTTTATTAGAGTTACCAGACTTATAAATTGCAGCCCAAATAAATGCTTCACAGAGTTCAAGTAACAGACACATCTCAACATCTGTTCAGAGGAAACTGCGTGAATCAGGCCTTCATGGTCGAATTGCTGCAAAGAAACCACTACTAAAGGACACAAATAATAAGAAGAGACTTGCTTGGACCAAGAAACACAAACAATGGACATTAGACCGGTAGAAATCTGTCCTTTGGTCTGATGAGTTCAAATTTTCGATTTTTGGTTCCAACCGCCGTGTCTTTGTGAGATGCAGAGTAGAGTAGGTGAACGGATGATCTCCGCATGTGTGGTTCCCACCGTGAAGCATGGAAGAGGAGGTGTGGTGGTGCTTTAATGGTGACACTGTCTGTGATTTATTCAGAATTCAAGGCACACTTAAGCAGCATGGCAACCACAACATTCTGCAGTGATACGCCATTCCATCTGGTTTGCGTTTAGTGTGACTATCATTTGTTTTTCAACAGGACAATGACCCAACACACCTCCAGATTGATGGGGTGCTGCATTAGATGACCTGGCCGCCACAATCACCCGACTTCAACCCAATTTAGATGGTTTTGGATGAGTTGGATCACAGAGTGACGGAAAAGCAGTCAACAAGTGCTCAGCATATGTGGGAATTTCTTCAAGACTGTTAGAAAAGCATTCCAGGTGAAGCTGGTTGAGAGAATGCCAAGAGTGTGCAAAGCTGTCGCCAAGGCAAAGGGTGGCTACTTTGAAGAATCTAAAAAAATATATACAAAATATTTAGATTTTTTAATTGGTTACTACACGATTCCATGTGTTATTTCGTAGTTTTGACATCACTATTACTCTACAACATAGAATAGTAAAAATAAAGAGAAACCCTTGAATGAGTAGGTGTGTCCAAACTTTTGACTGGTACCCTATGTATGAAAATAAGTAAATACATGTATGTATAAAGCAATATTACACAGGCCAGTAAACTGCCTCAAGCATAACCAACATTATCATGTATTAATCTAATGCAATGGTTAACTATGTACATGTAATAACGTTCATGAGCAGTTTATGACTAGACCTTCAAACAAAATAATAAGTGTAACCAAAGATCTTTCTCACACTCTTCGTGAGGTATATTCAACGCAGCAACACTAACATACCCAATCAGCTGATTGGTAGAATTGGCTATGTTGGGCTAGAACAAAAAATATGATAAATTCTAAATAATTTATGTAGGCTTGGAATGTGACTACGTGGATAGGAAATCCATTCAATCCAAACTCACTTTGTACTAGTGACACTGATTTGATGTGATAAAGTCTATTAGTAATAGACTAGATTTGTTTTGCATAGTCAAAATGGAACCAGGGTCGTGTTCATTAGGAACCAAATGGAAGAAAACTGACTGAAACGGGGAGGGACTACCTGGACTATTCCAATAAGAAACACAAATGTTCCATAGCAACAAAAAAAAAGTTCAATCCACTGCGTGCCCTAATGAACACGACCCTGGATTGTTCTAGACCAGACGAAGCACTACATCACACTGCTGCCATATGGTGAAGTCCTCTGAAGCAACCAAACAAGTAGAACTCTGTCTTCATGCTCAAACAACATTACCAATCTGCCTCACTCATAAAAAAAGCATTACATTGGTCAATACTGTCATTGTCAATAACAACATGAAAGTTGTCTAGATGTTGGTTTCTGAGGGCCGAAGGCCTAACTTGAGATATGGGCGAGTAACTCAAATTTTCACGCAAATCTCCCCGTGCCATCCCTGCATAATTTAATCAAATATGTTTCATCCGCACACATCCTGGCCTTATATATGATTAGACAGTGCTATATTTTCCATCCACATTACAAAAAGTAACATAGACTTTCAAAAGAGTAACATAGACGTTCATAATCATGTAGTTGGTAAAAAAATAAAGCACCACTCTTCTGTTTGTCCCTAGCTCTTTGTTTTCACTGTGTCAAACATTTTGTCACCGCTTTTCAGAGTGCTTACACTTGGCCCAAATTCCTACTGCCAAAACGTCTCATTTACCTTGTCCTTTCTCTCTCTCTCTCCGTTTCTTTCTCACCCTCCATGGGGTGAGCATGAAATTAATTCCAGAAAGGAATTTCACTCTCCTTCTCATCTCATGCTGGTCAAACAATAGCCACCGACAAGGGAGAGAGAGGGGGAAACGGTTTGGATGGAGACTGTTGGGAAGGTAAAGGTTAATGAGAAAAGGAGAAGAGATGGTACAAGGGGACAGACTGAAAGATGTGAATAGTCTGTGAAAGAGAAGGTGAGAGTCATTGAGAAATGAAAAAACAATTGAAGAGAAAAAAGTGAGAGATAGAAAGGATCCATTTTTCTTCCAATTACACAGTACCATAATTTATCAATTGACTTACTATATGTTATGCTTCTCCAATACTTAAAAAAAAAACAGCACACTGGACCATTTCAGCACACCAAACATAACACTGTGAGCTGCAGCAAAATATTGTAATCTATCAAAATACAATAGTATTTTTCAATAACGATGTCCCTGCCTAGTCGACCATTCAACCCTATTGACCATCACACCTTTACACATGCATGCGTAGCGTACACACACATCGACATAGTGGAGGCCAGGTCCTCAAAGCTCACCTACCTCATAAGATATTCAAGAATCAGACTTCTGACAATACAAGACCTACTGTAACTAGGATCCACAGATATATTGCCATGACACTCTACTTCTACTGATGTCAAACCAGCTCTGAAGTGTAAAATACTAAAGGGTTACACAAAAACACATTGCCACCTTGGTCAAGCATACAAGAAAATATAAATGGTGCGATATATTTATTGGATATTTAACTTAATAGTATTTGTATCTGTCTTGAACAGGTGATACATTTGGATTAGTGGTTTAGTCGTATGAATCAAACTCAATGCCTTCAAAAACATACGTCTATGTTCTGACAATATGTTGACTGTAAAACTCATTTTACTGTGATTACTCTAGAATCCAGATTGTAGCTATAACATCAGTGCATTTGCTCCTTTCTGAAACATCCTCCTAGGGGTTTTATTACATCATAAAATGGGAACCACATTTAAGCGACTAATTGTAACTGAAAAACTCCAATTCCATATAATTAAGGACCTGTAAAACAACGTAGTACAATCACTGCCATTATTTAAGTTATCGCCACAGATGCTATTGTCCATGGGTTGACTTTGCATTGTTGGTGGCAGTACATTCTGCATTCATCTTCAAATGCTAGAAGAGAGTTGTTATGGAGACATAAGTCCCACAAGGCTGTGGAGTCACCATAATATCCCCTGTGACTGATTTCACCCAGGGCAACAGACCTGCTTCGTGTAACCAAACTAGCCTTTCCATGCTACATCCTCCCCCACTCGCTCTCACCTTTCACTGTCAAATGTTGTCCCTTTAGGGCCAGGCAGTGTGTGTGTATAACAGTACTGTGTGCGCACATATGAGAGTGTGTATTGAGGGGGTTGGGGGATGGAGACACACCCACACGGCTGACAAAGCTGTGTGCTGTAAGCTTCATCAACGATTGTGTTACTCTATGTAGCATCACCGGTATGCTTCAGAGACTATAGTGTTATGCATTGAATTAGAATGACATTGCCATTCAAATCAACATTCTAATTATAAGTTGTTTTTTTTGTTTTTTTAAGTTATTCTATGCCGGGACTGAACTCGGGGACTAGTTGACACCAATCTTCGGGTTAAACTTTTTGTTGTTGTTGAATTAACTTAATCTAAAACAGTTCTTTACTTTTGATGACCCCCTTAAAACTTAATTTAATGGTTTTACAAACGTACAACTCAACTTCTTTAATATGTTTCACAGCCCTAATGTTTTTTAACTCTTTCTTTTTGGAGTGAGAGAGAGCCTCTTCCTCCCCGTCTCGGTCCCCAGGTAATCATGGCGATGAACAGCAAGAAAGAACGCTTTCATGTCACGCACTCTAAACCAGGATTTGGTGGGAGGGGAGGAGAGGGAGGCGTCCATAGACTCTCCTAAACTTTCCTACCAGGGCCAACCTTTTCATACATCACATGGTGTATAACATTATGGCATAACATGGCAGAAGAAAAAAGACTTACCAAGAAAAACGGCATCCATATCAAATATAGACAATGTTATAGATAGATGTATGCCATAACAAACATTTTTAGGACTATTATTTATAGCATGTGAACAATTTCCCCATATGCAATAATGTTGCTTGTGCATTTAGGTGCAAGCATAAACTTACTGTTTTAGAATCCAGCTCATGTCTGTTTTGTGCCAAAACTTTATCCACACCAGCCTGGTCTATGTATGTTACAAACCCGAATCCCCTGGGGGGAAAAAGCACAATGCATTGAATTATAATAACAGTCTGACACAACAAAACTCAACCTCTGACCGCAAAATCATGTTCTTTTTTAAAAGAAAATAAACCCATGAGTGCGCGCCTATGATAGAGATGCTGAGGCGCGCACGCCTCCTTACCTCGATCTCTTCGTAACGGGATCTCGCATCACCATACACTCCTTCACCTCGCCGAATTTACAGAAGTATTCATTCAATCCCTCTATAAAAAAAATGTATGGTCAAACAGTTTTCCAAAGACGAAATGTCCTTTGAGTGTATACGATAATAACTGATTTAGATAAACGAAAACAGACAACGCAAATGAGCAAGACCGCGATGTTGTTCGTCTGTCGCGACGTCATTCATTGAAAACAGGATAAGGGTAGATTAAACTCTGCCTAGGTTGACAGTCCATGGCTATAATATGATGATACGACAATGTTTACTTTACAATTGTGATAACTTAGGGTATACAAATACGATGAATATAGCCTATCATTTGACATCAACCTAAAGGCAACACCGTTAACAAACACTGAGTTTTAGACAACCCGTATTATTTTGAATTGAATGGCGTTACTAACGCTGTAACAAGCGCAACACCGCGATATCACACACACAAAAAACATCCCAATAATTGCAAAAGCAACGAAGTTCTGCTTCAATCAAATATCAAAATAAAAAAAGTTGTTACATCGGGTAACAGACCCTCCAAATAATATACAGTGATTTCAAAATAAAGCTAAATGATTTTATACTGATTTAGAACGTTAATCGCATATTGTCTAGGCTCTCTGTTTCAGCCTAGTCTAAATCATGCGTAGGCTAGGCCTACGGATTCTCGTTGAATGAAAGCTTTGATTTCGGCAGCGTATAGCCTAAACTATAAACTGTCCTTTTTTAACAAATTTACGGAAGCTTCACATAGTAAACAATGGGATTAATGACTGTATAAATAGTATATATGCGAGTAATAATAACAATATACACATATCTATGTATTATATTTGCATCCAGGGACTTTGAAAAGTCGCTCGCGGGACAGCTCACCTTGTGTTGTCTGCCAACTGAGACCCCCGATGAACATTTTGCTGAATGGGAGATAGAGGCGAGAGTAAGTGGTGTATAACAACATATTCCCGTAAAACAGGCATCAGAGATGAAAAGCAAACTACAATTAATAGATATATATAGACCTACAAAATAACATAAATAAAGTAAAAAGAAAATCGGCCATGTTGTGAAGGCACGAGTGGTTAAATCGGGTCGTTATAATTCCCACGAGAAGATAATGAAACCAGCCAGTGCTCTCCAAATGGAAAGGAAAAGTTGTTGCAATCGTAGCCATATCCTTACTCAAAAGAAAATAGCAGAAATAAACAAGAGATAGATCCTGCGCGGTTGAGCGGCAGTAATACACAGTTGAGCGGACCGCATTGGAGAGGTAGAGCACATCAGAACAAGCATGCTTGTCTTTTGTCTCCGCGCTCGGGTGGGCTCCACACAAACCAAACTCCGCGGTTATCTCACATATAGAAGCAAGTAAGGCCGAGACGCAGGTGAGACGGTGTGGGAGCTTTACCAGGGGTCGTGGGGGGAGTTGTCCACGGAGGACAGGCTGATTTGGCTCCCTTCTGTATCCATTCCGTTCCTCTGTTCCCGACTATGAGGTGAGGAAAGGCAGTGAGAGTTGCAGACTCAGTGGCTGAGGGGGGTGGTTTGTCTAGAGGAGGAGGGGCGAGAGGGCACAAACACGCACACACACACACACACACACACACAAAAGCAGGCCCCGCCTCTCCCTCGCTTTTCCGGTACTCCCGCCCCTCACTACACCATCTTCTTGGCGCTCTCTTGTAGCGTTTCCCGCTTTAGGACAATGATGTCCATAGCGGACGTTTTGTGGAAGTCTATTCTATGGGAATAAATTATTTGTAGACAGCATTGGCCTAGTAAAACAAGGTCCCTGCCTTTCCTTATAATTAAGTAATTATGAAGTACATTCAATACCTAATTCTGAGAGTAGGGTGAATAGCCTACAGCGGAGCATGGAAGGTATATTCAAATCAAATCAAAATCAAATGTATTTATATAGGCCTTCATACATCAGCTGATATCTCAAAGTGCTGTACAGAAACCCAGCCTAAAACCCCAAACAGCAAGCAATGCAGGTGTAGAAGCACGGTGGCTAGGAAAAACTCCCTAGAAAGGCCAAAACCTAGGAAGAAACCTAGAGAGGAACCAGGCTATGTGGGGTGGCCAGTCCTCTTCTGGCTGTGCCGGATGGAGATTATAACAGAACATGGCCAAGATGTTCAAATGTTCATAAATGACCAGCATGGTCGAATAATAATAAGGCAGAACAGTTGAAACTGGAGCAGCAGCACAGTCAGGTGGACTGGGGACAGCAAGGAGTCATCATGTCAGGTATTCCTGGGGCATGGTCCTAGGGCTCAGGTCCTCCGAGAGAGAGAAAGAAAGAGAGAATTAGAGAGAGCATATGTGGGATGGCCAGTCCTCTTCTGGCTGTGCCGGGTGGAGATTATAACAGAACATGGCCAAGATGTTCAAATGTTCATAAATGACCAGCATGGTCGAATAATAATAAGGCAGAACAGTTGAAACTGGAGCAGCAGCACGGCCAGGTGGACTGGGGACAGCAAGGAGTCATCATGTCAGGTAGTCCTGGGGCATGGTCCTAGGGCTCAGGTCCTCCGAGAGAGAGAAAGAAAGAGAGAATTAGAGAGAGCATATGTGGGATGGCCAGTCCTCTTCTGGCTGTGCCGGGTGGAGATTATAACAGAACATGGCCAAGATGTTCAAATGTTCATAAATGACCAGCATGGTCGAATAATAATAAGGCAGAACAGTTGAAACTGGAGCAGCAGCACGGCCAGGTGGACTGGGGACAGCAAGGAGTCATCATGTCAGGTAGTCCTGGGGCATGGTCCTAGGGCTCAGGTCCTCCGAGAGAGAGAAAGAGAGAAGGAGAGAATTAGAGAACGCACACTTAGATTCACACAGGACACCGAATAGGACAGGAGAAGTACTCCAGATATAACAAACTGACCCTAGCCCCCCGACACATAAACTACTGCAGCATAAATACTGGAGGCTGAGACAGAAGGGGTCAGGAGACACTGTGGCCCCATCCGAGGACACCCCCGGACAGGGCCAAACAGGAAGGATATAACCCCACCCACTTTGCCAAAGCACAGCCCCCACACCACTAGAGGGATATCTTCAACCACATCAGGATGACCACATCAGTGAATCAACCCACTCAGGTGACGCACCCCCTCCAGGGACGGCATGAGAGAGCCCCAGTAAGCCAGTGACTCAGCCCCTGTAATAGGGTTAGAGGCAGAGAATCCCAGTGGAAAGAGGGGAACCGGCCAGGCAGAGACAGCAAGGGCGGTTCGTTGCTCTCTGTGAGGTGCAGTTAACTCTAATGAACTTGTCCTCTGCACCAGAGGTAACTCTGGGTCTTCCTTTCCTGTGGCGGTCCTCATGAGAGCAAGTTTCATCATAGCGCTTGAAGGTTTTATGGACTGCTCTTGGAGAAACTTTCAAAGTTCTTGAAATGTTCCATATTGACTGACCTTCAAATCAAATCAAATGTTATGTCGCATGTGCCAAATACAACAACCTGACAGTGAAATGCTTACTTACGAGCCCCTAACCAACAATGCAGTTAAATATATATATATATATGCATACATACATACATACATATATATATATGGGGTGGCAGGGTAGCCTAGTGGATAGAGTGTTGGACTAGTAACCGAAAGGTTGCAAATTCAAATCCCCGAACTGACAAGGTACAAATCTGTCGTTCTGCCCCTGAACAAGGCAGGCAGGCAGGAACAAGGCAGTTAACCCTAGGCCGTCATTGAAAATAAGAATTTGTTCTTAACTGACTTGCCTAGTTAAATAAAGGTTAAAAAAATATACATATATACATACATACAGTGTACATTACATACAGTGGGGCAAGAAAGTATTTAGTCAGCCACCAATTGTGCAAGTTCTCCCACTTAAAAAGATGAGAGAGGCCTGTAATTTTCATCATAGGTATGACAAACTATGACAGACAAAATGAGAGAAAAAAAATCCAGGAAATCACATTGTAGGATTTTTAATGAATTTATTTGCAAATTATGGTGGAAAATAAGTATTTGGTCACCTACGAACAAGCAAGATTTCTGGCTCTCACAGACCTGTAAATTCTTCTTTAAGAGGCTCCTCTGTCCTCCACTCGTTATCTGTATTAATGGCACCTGTTTGAACTTGTTATCAGTATAAAAGACACCTGTCCACAACCTCAAACAGTCACACTCCAAACTTCACTATGGCCAAGACCAAAGAGCTGTCAAAGGACAACAGAAACAAAATTGTAGACCTGCACCAGGCTGGGAAGACTGAATCTGCAATAGGTAAGCAGCTTGGTTTGAAGAAATCAACTGTGGGAGCAATTATTAGGAAATGGAAGACATACAAGACCACTGATAATCTCCCTCGATCTGGGGCTCCACGTAAGATCTCACCCCGTGGGGTCAAAATTATCACAAGAACGGTGAGCAAAAATCCCAGAACTACACGGGGGGACCTAGTGAATGACCTGCAGAGAGCTGGGACCAAAGTAAGAAAGCCTACCATCAGTAACACACTATGCCGCCAGGGACTCAAATCCTGCAGTGCCAGACGTGTCCCCCTGCTTAAGCCAGTACATGTCCAGGCCCGTCTGAAGTTTGCTAGAGAGCATTTGGATGATCCAGAAGAAGATTGGGAGAATGTCATATGGTTAGATGAAACCAAAATATAACTTTTTGGTAAACTCAACTTGTCGTGTTTGGAGGACAAAGAATGCTGAGTTGCATCCAAAGAACACCATACCTACTGTGAAGCATGGGGGTGGAAACATCATGCTTTGGGGCTGCTTTTCTGCAAAAGGACCAGGACGACTGATCCGTGTAAAGGAAAGAATGAATGGGGCCATGTATTGTGAGATTTTGAGTGAAAACCTCCTTCCATCAGCAAGGGCATTGAAGATGAAACGTGGCTGGGTCTTTCAGCATGACAATGATCCCAAACACACCGCCTGGGCAACGAAGGAGTGGCTTCGTAAGAAGCATTTCAAGGTCCTGGAGTGGCCTAGCTAGTCTCCAGATCTCAACCCCATAGAAAATCTTTGGAGGGAAAGTCCGTGTTGCCCAGCAACAGCCCCAAAACATCACTGCTCTAGAGGAGATCTGCATGGAGGAATGGGCCAAAATACCAGCAACAGTGTGTGAAAACCTTTAAATAAATTCATTAAAAATCCTACAATGTGATTTTCTGGATTTTTTTTCTTCTCATTTTGTCTGTCATAGTTGAAGTGTACCTATGATGAAAATTACAGGCCTCTCTCATATTTGTAAGTAGGAGAACTTGCACAATTGGTGTCTGACTAAATACATTTTTGCCCCACTGTATATATATTTATGTATGAATAAGAAATAAAAGTAACAAGTAATTAAAGAGCAGCAGTAAAATAACAATAGTGAGACTATATACAGGGGGGTACCGGTACAGAGTCAATGTGCGGGGGCACTGGTTAGTTGAGGTAATATGTACATGTAGGTAGAGTTATTAAAGTGACTATGTATAGATGAAAACAACAGAGAGTAGCAGCAGTGTAAAAGAGGGGGACAATGCAAATAGTCTGGGTAGCCATTTGATTAGGTGTTCAGGAGTCTTATGGCTTGGGGGTAGAAGCTGTTTAGAGGCCTTTTGGACCTAGACTTGGCACTCCGGTACTGCTTGCCGTGCGGTAGCAGAGAGAACAGTCTATGACTAGGGTAGCTGAAGTCTTTGACCATTTTTAGGGCCTTCCTCTGACACCGCCTGGTATAGAGGTCCTGGATTGCAGGAAGGTTGGCCAGAGTGATGTACTGGGCCATTCGCACTATCCTCTGTAGTGCCTTGCGGTTGGAGGTCGAGCAGTTGCCATACTAGGCAGTGATGCAACCAGCAACCATGCTCTCGATGGTGCAGCTGTAGAACCTTTTGAGGATCTGAGGACCCATGCCAAATCTTTTCAGTCTCTGATTGGCTAAAATGCATTATGAAAAAAATAAATTCCACAAATTAACTTTTAACAAGGCATACCTGTTAATTGAAATGCATTCCAGGTGACTACCTCATGAAGTTGGTTGAGAGAATGCCAAAAGGGTGCAAAACTGTCATCAAGGCAAGGGGTGGCTACTTCGAAGAATCTCAAATATAAAATATATTTTTATTTGTTTAACACTTTTTTTGGTTACTACATGATTCCATATGTGTTATTTCATAGTTTTGATGTCTTCACTGTTATTATACAATGTAGAAAATAGTAAAAATAAAGAAAAACCCTTGAATGAGTAGGTGTGTCCAAACCTTTGACTGGTGCTGTATATTTTATTTTCACATCACAGTTCCAGCAACTTATGAATGTCTAACCAGGCTCAACTCAGTACACTCCCCTTAGAACTCTTCCTCCTTGCAGAGACCAATCTAGGTCATGGCACCAATGGTACCGGCTGGGTTCAAAACCTTCAACCCGGGACTCTTGCACACCACCAGACTGTGTTACCCTGCTGAGCTAAAGCCTATAGTAGTCATTCACTTTAGGAACCTCTGTGCTTGGGGGGTGCCAGAGGCCTGGTATGTAAGCCACACAGTACTCTGCCTCTGCTCATTTTGAACTGTACATGCCTGTACTCAGTCGCAGAAGCAGCAGGTTTCTCTCTCTCTCCCTCTCTCCCTCCCTGGGTGCTTCCCAAAAGGTACCCTATTCCCTATATAGTGTACAATTTTCTACCAGGGCCCATAGGGGTCTTGTAGAAAGCAGTGCACTGTGCAGGTAATAGCGTGCCATTTGGGATGCTGAACTTGCTTAGTCCTTATATCCTCTAGTCCTGTCCATGCCCCACACTCCATGCCCATGTGACTGCCTTAACCAACTAAGTGGAAGATTACCAGCTTTTCCCCTAAGTAGGCTACCCTCTTGGCTGGGCCAAGATGGTCACCTGAGGGCTTTAAACGCATTGGTTGAACTGCTCCTATGGTAGAGTGAGGTGCACAATAAGCATGTACTACCCTACCAGCTATGTTTAATGTATTAACTGAACCTTTAAAAGTTTACTGGTCAGAACTGCAGTTTGTTTACTGCTAGTTACTGAGCAGTAATACTAGGTGCAGTTTACAAATGGCATTTATATCAATTGTAGAAAACAAGGGAGGCGGGGTAACTACAAATATGAAATAAGTTGTGCCACAGTATGTCCAGCTTGTCACTGTGAAATGAATTTGAAAGGTGGACCTTGAGCTGTAGCCTACAATACGTGTATTATGGAGACAAGTCGTGGCAAGCTACCTTTTGCCTTTGAAATAGGCAACATCTAATGCATCAAAACACCAAATGGGCGAGAGAGAGGGAGAACGAGAGGGAGAGAGAGAGAGAAAGAGAGAGAGAGAGAGAGAGAGAGAGAGAGAGAGAGAGAGAGAGAGAAAAAGGACAGCAAGAAAGAGAGGGGGCTCCAACAACTGAACATTCTAGTCCAGACTCTCTCCTTTTCCACACACAAACGTGTGTGTTTACAATACCCTCAATGCGTCAAACTGCACTGAATACACATACACACACAATAATGAGTGGTGGCTGTCTGTGTGCAGCCTCACGAGATGTGCTGTGGGGCGTATGTGTGTCAAATGGTTGCGAGAGGGACTGAGTGGCGGGCGGGGGAGTGGGTGAAGGGGGGCGGACGGGGGGGATTGGTGGACCATGGCGAGAGAACAGTATGTAGGACAGAGCCTAGCTAGTGCCCTTCCTATTCTGACTGACTGGAGCCATGGGCCTGCTGAATTTCTGCATGCATGATCAATGTGGCTGAATAAAAAGAGAGAGCAAGATAGAGGGAGAGGGGGAGGGGGAGGGGGAGGAATTAGTTTTGTGGCCTTAGAGACTTGGAACAGTTGAATCAGCTACTTTAGTGATATGTGTGATTCAGTAATTTGGACGTTTCTACGTACTCTGGTTTGTTAACCTCAACAAACCAAAATGGCTTCAGCTTCGATTAAAGAAGCTACGACCTCTCTCTCTCTCTCTCTCAGGGATAGTTTGTCCAATTTGACTTTTCTTTCTCTTTGTTTCCTTGACCACAACTGACCCAGAGTGGGAAGCCTATTGTTCAACCATGACCTTTGACCCTTTAGGTCCTGGGACCTGCTCAGAGAGAGCCTCAAGGGAGTTTGGGGGTGCTGCAGTGGCAACTTTTGGCCATCTGAAAAGATTCACTGGGAGTGGTAGTGGCTAGGCTACAGGTTTTATAAGATATACGGCTTTGGGTGCATCCCTGCTACCCTGTCCAGAACAGATTGCAAGATCATTTGATCATATTATAGAGAATTTGGGGGGTATCCCTGACCGGGACTTGAACCTGGGTCCCAGCGACTATCAAGCCAATACCTTAATCGTTACACCAAGAGGTATGAACCTCTTGAAGAGGTTGCTAGGTGTTGTGTTAACGTCGCGACATTAACCATATTGATGTGGTTGAACTGAGATGTTCCAAACTTCTCAAATCAAATCAAATGTTACGTACACATATTTTGCAGATATTATCACAGGTGCAGCAAAATTCTTGTGTTCTAGCTCCAACAGTGCAGTAATACCTAACAATACATACAAATCCCCAAAATAAAAATAAATATATACAGTGCATTTGGAAAGTATTCAGATCCCTTCACTTTTTCCACATTTCGTTACGTTACAGCCTTATTCTAAAATGTATTTAAAAATAAATTCCCACATCAATCTACACATACGCCCCATAATGACAAAGCAAAAAGTTATTTTGGGATTCTTTGGCAAATGTATTAAAAACAAACAAGGAAATATGACATTTACTTAAGTATTCAAATCAAATCAAATTTTATTATTATTATTATTATATTACGAATGTTTTCTCAGTACTTTGTTGAAATACCTTTGTCAGCGATTACAGCCTCATGTCTTCTTGGATATGACGCTACAAACTTGGTACATCTGTATTTGGGAAGTTTCTCCCATTCTTATCTGTAGATCCTCTCAAGCACTGTCAGGTTGGATGGGGAGCAGCGCTGCACAGCTATTTTCAGGTCTCTCCAGAGAGGGGTCAAGTCTGGGCTCTGGTTGGGCCACTTAAGGACATTCAGAGACCTGTCCTGAAGCCACTCTCCTGTGTTGTCTTGGCTGTGTTCTTAGAGTCGTTGTCCTGTTGGAAGGTGAACCTTCACCCCAGTCTGAGGTCCTGAGCGCTCTGGAACAGGTTTTCATCAATGATCTCTCTATACTTTGCTTCGTTCATCTTTCCCTCAATCCTGACTAGTCTCCCAGTCCCTGCCACAGAAAAACATCCCCACAGCATGATGCTGATGCCACCACCATGTTTCACCGTAGGGAAGGTATTGGCCAGGTGATGAGCGCTGCCTGATTTCCTCCAGACGTGATGCTTGGCTTTCAGGCCAAAGAGTTCCATCTTGGTTTCATCAGACCAGAGAATCTTGTTTCTCATGGTCTAAGAGTCCTTTAGGTACCGTTTGGCAAACTCCTTTCACTGAGTAGTGGCTTCTGTAAAGGCCAGATTGGTGGAGTGCTGCAGACATGGTTGTCCTTCTGGAAGGTTCTCCCATCGCCAAAGAGGAACTCTGGAGCTCTGTCAGAGTGACCATCGGGTTCTTGGTCACCTCCCTGACCAAGGTTCTTCTCCCCCGATTGCTCAGTTAGGCCGGGTAGCCAGCTCTAGGAAGACTCTTGGTGGTTCCAAACGTTTTCCATTTAAGAATGATGGAGGCCACTGTGTTTTTTGGGGACCTTCAATGTTGCAGACATTTTTTGGTACCCTTCCCCAGATCTGTGCCTCGACACAATCCTGTCTCAGAGCTCGGACAATTCCTTCGACCTCATGGCTTGGTTTTTGCTCTGACGTGCACTGTCAACTGTGGGACCTTACATAGACAGGTGTTTGTCTTTCCAAATCATGTCCAATCAATTGAATTTACCACAGGTGGACTCCAATCAAGTTGTAGAAACGTCTCAAGAATGATCAATGGAAACAGGATGCACCTGATGCCAATTTCGAGTCTCATAGCAAAGGGTCTGAATACTTATGTAAATAAGGTGTTTCTGTTTTCATTTTTTATAAATTTGCAAACATTTCTAAAAACCTGTTTCACTTTGTCGTTTTGGGGTATTATGTATAGATTAACGAGGGAAAAAAATAATTTAAAACATTTTAATATAAGGCTGTACCGTAACAAATTTTGGAAAATGGGAAGGTGTCTGAATATATTCCAGAATGCACTGTCCATAGGGCAGCGGTCTCTAACGTGCAGGGATGAGTTCCGGATGGTAGCAGGCTAGTAACAGTGACTGAAGTTCAGGGCAGGGTACTGGGCGGTGGCGAGCTAGTGGTGACTATTAAACAGTCTGATGGCCTGGAGATAGAAGCTGTTCTTCAGGCCGTGTCTGGACTTGACAGTTCATGCAGCTTTAATATACAGATCATAGAGTTCTGATCATGGAATTCCGAACGCGTCATGCATCTACAACTACATTTAAATATGTCCACAGCGTGTCCGGATTCCCTTTTCCAGCACTATATTCAAATGCCAGTATGCATTCCGCAAATGGTGGAATAGGCAAAATATGATAATAACCAAACAACAACTGATAGCAGTAGCTAACTACTATAGCTAACTAGCCAGCGAACCTATGTAGCTAGCCAGCACGCTAGCAAGCAACGCCAAAAGGATTGCAAACGGGTTAGCATAAATACATTATTTTTCTATTAGATAGCTGGCTAGCATTTATGAGGCCAGCAAAAACGTTCCTCACACTTAGCTGTTCTACGAGTGGTCTGAGGCAAGCATTATTTTACGAGCCTTTTCAAGTGCAGCGTTAATAATGATGCATTTGGGAGACAGCTCAGAGATTTATTGATGTTCTTACGAAGGTTCTAACAATGAACTTAGCCTTGAAGATGCTTTTGGGCAACCAGCCCTGATAGTCTGTGCAAGCCTTTCTCGGGATTTTGTACCTTTTGCCGTTTAAATAAACAGAAGCAGGGAAATCTACATTTTTGCTGAGTGAGCGATTTCCCTCCCAAATCACTTGGCCAATGCCACTGTGTTGTACGTTCACCGCACGTCAGGAAGTCTCTGCCTGCTTTGGGTACCTGGGAGGAAGCCAATAGACC
This sequence comes from Oncorhynchus clarkii lewisi, assembly GCF_045791955.1. Classification (NCBI taxonomy): domain Eukaryota; kingdom Metazoa; phylum Chordata; class Actinopteri; order Salmoniformes; family Salmonidae; genus Oncorhynchus; species Oncorhynchus clarkii. The sequence goes on along the minus strand of NC_092163.1, from coordinate 45,930,127 downwards.
AGGGTTACCCAAACTCGGTCCTCGGGTCCCCAAGGGCTGCACATTTTAGTTTTAGCCCAAGCACTACACAGCTGATTCAAATAATAACATAATAATCAAGCTTTGATCACATGAATCAGCTGTGTAGTGTTAGAGCAAAAACCAACATGTACACCCCAAGGACTGAGTCCCAAGAACTGAGTTTGGGAAATGCTGCAATAGACCAAGAAGACAACAAGAGGAAAGAAGCCATTGGCTTTGCTCAGGGTATTTTCACCTGGCTGGTGGCAAGAGGAGGAACTGAAGAGTAGGCTTTAGGAGAAGGAGTGAAAAAAACAAGCACACCTGTGCTGCTGGCGCAAAGAGCTCCACCTCTGTTCTCCTGCTATCACAATCCTCCATCCCCAGGGGAAGGTGTGGCAAGGGAACGAGACAAAGGGAGGAGAGAAAGACAGAGGAAGGGTGAGATTAAGAGGAAGGCTTCAGATAGCTTCAACGGTTGGTAAGGGTTTAATCTCACCAGTACAATATTTATAAACTGGATTGGTATGGGGAGGGAAAGAAAGGGGTTGTTCGCACATTATTTTACAACTAGGTGGTTGTTTTAGTTGCCCATTCTTTCAAAATAAGAGACTGGGAGTAACACACCCAAACACACACTCCCACACAACCACACACACACAACAGAGGCTTCCAGTTACAATGCAGCACATCCCTAATATTTACCTTGAATATATACCACAAAGACAACGGTTATGGGAAACAAGGCACCATTAGGGAAACATTATATCCATCATGGTCTTACTTATTGCATTAGAGTCTCTCCCAACCAACCAATCAACAATGTCATTTCTTTACATTGACCAACCTCATTTGCACTATTAGCTGTCCTTTGAGCATTTTGCACTTGAGCAATAGGCTTGCTATCAGCTACAGTATCTTTGGAAAAGAAGACAATGTCAATAGAACGTGTTTGCTTGTTGAAAAAGGATTTGACATATCCTTAGTTGTGTGGTTCATGATAAATGTCAGGCCTGGGCACGTATTTACCACTAAGGCACCGGCATCTTCAGGTTAAGCAAACATTATACATCAGACCATTTAACTTTGGTTAACCATTGTACTAGAGCAGGAAATTCCCGTTTTCTTGACATAGTAACCATGTTGTAACCATATACAATGTTGCTTAGATGTTAGCCCATCATTATGTACTTGACTTTACAACAATGTCTTTGGTCATTGGTCACATGGTCAATGCAGTCTCAAAATGAGAATATCGGGAAGCATTGGTCTTGACCAATGAACAAGTGACAGATCAACTACCAAACAATGTTAATAATCGGTCAGATCAGAAACTCCTCCCATAGGGACCTTCAGAGGAAAGACTTTGCCCAGTGGCGAAATCCACTCGGTTCATCTACAAAGCACCTCTGCCAAAGACACACACAAGTGAAGTCGGAATAGGGCCCTGTATCTCTTTTAATCCTTTTTCCACCCCACCCCCCCCCCCCCCACTTCCATCCACAGGGCCCATCAACGCCATTCCTCCCTTCTATTTATAGGATACGACTGTCCCCTCGTCCGCTTCACTGCAAAAGCAAAGACATGGGGGTGTATCTCAATAATCAACAGTGGCTACCTCTCCTTGTCTCCTCTCCTTTATCTGCACTGATCCCAACCAGAAGGAATAGGGGTGAAAGCAATGGCGGATGCCTATCAGGAACCATAATAAACAAATCCTGCATAGAAGCCCATGGTTATTGATTTATGGGGAAAGGGCAGATTGAGCTATCTGATTCAGAAGCCTACAGTTTGACCGTGTCCTGCTTTGTTGTTTGATTGATTGTGTGTGTGTGTGTGTGTGTGTGTGTGTGTGTGTGTGTGTGTGTGTGTGTGTGTGTATATACAGTATGAGAGAGAGAGAGAGATGGCATTTAGAAGAGAGCAAGAGAGAAACAAATGCTGTAAATGTTGTGTATTCCAACATGTAGCATGAGCTTGTATATTTACATCTAACCCCTCTCACCTTTCACCATGGTAATGTGGCCCTCAGGCAAAGCCTTTTGTGTGACCTCACCAGTCAGGAAATATCAGATGGCAAAATCAACAAGAACAGAAATTGTCTGGTAATATCACTGACGATTGCAGAAACTCTTCTGCAGTTTAGGTTTTGGTCACTCATTTGGCAAAATGCAGTAATAATATCTATGACCACATTTCAATATTAACAGGAGCAGTTCAGCTGGAGGGGCCATCTTGTGGACCGAACCTGAAGTGCAACATGAAGTTTAATAACTTACCAAACAGACAGAACGAATGTGTGACAATTCACACGCACACATACTAAAATGAAATGAAAACCATTCAACAGAAAGTGACAGGGGAGAGAGTGAAAGAGAGATGCAGAAAAGAGAGAGCTGACAGAGGGAGGTAGGGAGACTAGGGAGAGCTCCATTGTGGGGATTTTGTGAGGCTCAGATTGTCTTCTTCTCTGGGAAAGTGGAAACTCAACACTCCTCTCCAGAGGTCTGGTTACCAGGTGAGAGAGGAAGAAAGAAAGGAAAAACAGAGAGAGAGGAGGAGGGAGGAGCAAAGAGGTGTGGAGAGAGGGCTGGGAGATGAGGGAAGTGGACGAATGAGTTTTGGACATGAGTTAGAGAGGTGGAAAGAGATACAAAGAAAAAGAGAGGGGAACAGAGAAAGGGGAAGATGTAGAGCTGTACATACAGATAAGAAAATAAAGAGTGAGAAAAGGGAGGATTTGTTTAAAGTCCCAGAGGACTAACATAGCTGGGGGTAACTGTTCCACAAAATCACAGAATAATACTTTGTTTAGTATTCCAAAATATGTCATTTTACGAAATTCTCCTGTATCGGGTCTACAACACAATCTGTATTTGCAATCTTATTATAATAATAAGTTACATCTAAATAAAATTGAGTTATGATAGAATTTCGCCGGAGGGGATGGCTGCTGTTCTACGGGCTCCTGATCACCAGCTGTTCCTGACGACTGTGTGATTACGTCTCCGTAGCCGATGTAAGACTTTTAAACAGGTTAACATTCACAAGGTCGCAGGGCCAGATGGATTACCAGGACGCGTACTCTGACCGTGCGCTGAACCAGCTTCACTGACATTTTCAAGCTCTTCCTGACCCAGTCTGTGATACCTACATGTTTCAAGCAGACCACCATAGTCTCTGTGTCCAACAACGCCAAGGTAACCTGCCTATATGGCTAGTCACATATGTAGCCATGAAATGCTTTGGACCTAAGGACCTATCATGGTCAAAACACACCAACAGAGTCGTGAAAAGGGCACGACAACACCTATTCCCCAGGAGGCTGAAAAGATTGGTCATGGAACCTCAAATCCTCCTAAATTATACAGCTGCACCATCGAGAGCATCCTGATTGGTTGCATCACCACTTGGCATGGCAATTGCTCAGCATCCGACCGCAAGGTGATACAGAGTCTAGTGCGTATGGACCAGTACATCACTGAAGCCAAACATTCTGCCATCCAGGACCTCTATACCAGGCAGTGTCAGAGGAAGGCCCTAAACATTGTCAAAGACTTGAGCCACCCAAGTCTAGACTGTTATCTCTGCTACTGCAAGCAGTACCGGAGCGCCAAGTCTGGGACCAAAAGGCGCCTTCACAGGCTTCTATCCCCGAGCCATAAGACAGCTGAACAGTTTATCAAATGGCTACCCAGACTATTTGTATTGACCCCCTTATTTTTTGCACTGACTCTCTTTCACAGGCTTGATGTACACGCACTGGACTCTAACCACACACTCACACATACTAGACTGACACGCCAACACACACACACACATTCCTTCACAGACGCTGCTGCTGTTTATTTTTTACGCAGTCACTTTACCCCTACATACTGTACATGTGCATATTACCTCAGCTAAACCGTACCCCTGAATATTGACTTGGTATCGTTACACCTTGTATATAGCCTTTTTATTGTTATTTTAGTGTGTTACTATTTTTTCTCTAGTTTATTTAGCAAATGTTTCTTAATTACTTTTTTAAAACACTGCATTGTTGGTTAAGGGCTCGATAAGTAAGCTTTCATGGTAAGGAATACCTGTTGTATTCAGTGCATGTGGAAAATACAATTTGGTTTGATGGTTATCAATGGTTATGTTTCATTCATTTAAATGACCTTTCAACAGATTATGCCTTTAGTAATTGTTCTTGTAGTACAGTATGTTTCCATTCGCCAAAACAGACGTCTCCATTGTTTCTTTATTGTCCCATGACACCCCCTCGTGGCCAACACCAGCCGTTACACTGTTCTCTCCCTAGAAAAGGGTGCTGACAATCTGGTAAACACACATCTTACAGGTTGAATGAATGAATGGTATTGCTGAAGCACTGCTGCACCTCATCAAATTAATTTGAAAATGCACATATAGTATATTTATTTTTGACAACATTTTTATTTCATACAACTACACACTTTATCCTGGACACCAGTAGTTAACAGAAGACACAATAATACACTATTTGATTTCTATCTAACAAAGATCAAATCACAAATTCCTTTAAATTTCCACACCACACATACTTTTGGTGTTTCTAGAGGAAACAATCCAAAACACTACAACATTTTACTTTAAAACATAATAAAAGTATCAACCTGACATATTAATACAATCAAGAGTTGAGTAATACACTGTATCCTATATGACTGCATATCTAATTATTGACTGTGAAAAACATTTCTGATCAGAGCTATCTTCTCAGTTTATATAAATAAAATAAAAGCTATATATTTTTTAAGTGCCTTTCAAATCATCCAAAGACACCAAAAAATAAAGGACATTTGTGTACATAAAAATGTAAGTGCTAGTTATTTTACAACCTGTGACTTTCACTGCTTTAGATGTTTTTTCTTGGTTTGAATGTAAACGTACGAGTACACCTTCTGATCACCTTGTTTGTGAAGCAGGGGTTGGAACCAAAATGATTTTCCAATGGTTTTGTTCTGAACAGAATCCACATTTTTTGGGGGTCCATTCCACTATTCCGACCAGCAAAATAAAGTTTGAACCGGTTCGAACCCCAAAAAAGCACCGGATTATATAGTTCCTTTCTGTTCTTTCATTTCGACATCAAATTACCTCACCAATCAGTGTGGACAGAGCAGCTTGCAATGGAGCGGATAAGCTATTTCATCTTTATAGGAAAGTCGTTGAAAGCTAATTGTCTTTTGCCCTAACAGCATGGTTCAATCATAATGAAAGACAAACACACACACTGTGCACTGTGCTGTCAGTCACTATGGACAAGTGTAGGAGGCCTGGCTTGAAGGGCATCTTGTCATGACATGCATTATCTGAATTAGGCCCAAAGAATTATACCTACACAGGAGGTATAATTATACCTACGTTGGGGAACTTTGAAAGTCTTTGAACTTCCGAGAGTTGGCTTAATGTTGGACCAGAAATAACATTAGCTAACAAGCTTGTGTGTGCAGAGCAGCACTAGAATTAAAAACTTGTCTTATCTTTTGTAGTTAATAAATCCAACGTGAAACGGTATAACTATAGTATCCTTAACCAGCATTGAAACAGTTAATCCATTCTTCTCTAATAAAAAAATCTCTCTCCCTAATTTCTGAATCACGCCTAAGTAGGCTACAGTAACCTATGCTTCGGTTGGGAAGTGGCAGGTAGCCTAAACACGCACACAAACTGGCAAAGATTTCCAGCTGGCAGGCAGACACTGGAATACGTTTCTGAGTAACAGAGTGAGGGCTTTGCATAGGTGCTTTGTTGCAATTTTTGTAGGAATGGAAAAAAATGCCCGGAACAAAGAAGAACGTTGTTAACCGGTTCCCATGCTTTTCAAATAATGGTTCTGTTCTGGAACATTATAGATCACTTTCCTTCCTGATTCTGATTCTGTTCCTCGAATAATTACAGTTGAAGTCGGAAATTTAAATACACCTTAGCCAAATACATTTGAACTTATTTATTTGACATTTAATCATAGTACAAATTCCCTGTCTTAGGTCAGTTAGGATCACCACGTTATTTTAAGAATTTGAAATGTCAGAATAATAGTAGAGAGAATGATTTATTTCAGCTTTTATTTCTTTCATCACAATCCCAGGGGGTCAGAAGTTCACATACACTCAATTAGTATTTGGTAGCATTGCCTTTAAATTGTTTAACTTGGGTCAAACGTTTTGGGTAGCCTTCCATAAGCTCCCACAATAAGTTGGGAGAATTTTGGCCCAATCCTCCTGACAGAGCTGGCGTAACTGAGTCAGGTTTGTAGGCCTCCTTGCTTGCACACGCCTTTTCAGTTCTGCCCACAAATTTTCTATGGGATTGAGGTCAGGGCTTTGTGATGGCCACTCCAATACCTTGACTTTGTTGTTCTTAAGCCAGTTTGCCACAACTTTGGAAATACACTTGGGGTCATTGTCCATTTGGAAGACCCATTTGCGACCAAGCTTTAACTTCCTGACTAATGTCTTGAGATTTTGCATCAATATATCCACATAATTTTCCTCCCTCATGATGCCATCTATTTTGTGATGTTCACCAGTCCCTCCTGCAGGAAAGCACCCCCACAACATGTGTATTTGACAGTGAGTGTGTGAGTGCGTGGATGTCTTCCCCATTCCCATCTTAATTATATTTCCAGACTGGAGTGTGGGCCTGAGCACAGCAGGTTACGATAGAGAGAAATAGAAATAGGGAGAGAAAGAGAGAAAGATTGTTTGTCTGCCTGTGTGTGTGGTCATTGTTGGGTCTTTTACGGGTATGACTCACTCCTAAAAAGCTGCATTTGGTGGGAAACTAGTGCTTCTCATGGTTCAACAAAAGTGGGGAATATGCTTTCCCTTAAAAGCCAAGGAGTGCACAGTACATCAACTGTCCAACTACACACTAAAATCAACCATTTGGTTAGTTGAGACACATCATTGGGGTTCAACCTGCTTTCTTTTGGTGGTACAGAGAAAGCACTATTGGCAGAGTTTTGCCATACTACTGCCAGTAGTCTATGTGGCTCTATGTGGCTCTGTCCTGCTGTTTTTAAACTTTTCCATACTATACAGCTTTACCATGACAATAAAGGCTTTTTAACTTACAGTAATCCACATTTGGGGGAGAGTCTGCTGGTGTGAATATAGGCTTGGGCACAGCACGCGCGCACACACACACACACACACACACACACACACACACACACACTCAATGCCTGCCCCCGTTATAAGCGTAGTCTGCCTTGTTGTGCATGACCAGTCTGTTGTCAACAAAGTAGAAGCTGTCTGACCTCGTCTCGTAGGGATGTTCCACCATCTGACAAACTGGAAGGGAACATTTATTATTCTGTATTTCACATGTTATTAATGTTTCACATGTCTGGATAATGTATTCAAAAGGTGATGTGCATTTCATTCAGTAAATGATTTCATTTCCACATACAGTTGAAGTCGGATGTTTACATACACCTTGGCCAAATACATTTAAACTCACAATTCCTCACATTTAATCCTAGTAAATATTCCCTGTCTTCAGTTAGGATCACCACTTTATTTTAAGAATGTGAAATGTCAGAATAATAGTACAGAGAATGATATATTTCAGCTTTTATTTCTTTCATCACATTCCAAGTGGGGCAGAAGTTTACATACACTCAATTAGTCTTTGTTTGTTTTGGCCCAATCCTCCTGACAGAGCTGATGTAACTGAGTCAGGTTTGTAGACCTCCTTGTCGCACACACTTTTTCCAGTTCTGCTCACACATTTTCTATAGGATTGAGGTCAGAGCTTTGTGATGGCCACTCCAATACCTTGACTTTGTTGTCCTTAAGCCATTTTGCCACAACTTTGGAAGTATGCTTGGGGTCATTGTCCATTTGGAGGACCCATTTGCGACCAAGTCTGGAACTGATGTCTTGAGATGTTGCTTCAATATATCCACATAATATTCCTCCCTCATGACGCCATCTATTTTGTGAAGTGCACCAGTCCCCCCTACAGCAAAGCACCCCTACAACATGATGCTGCCACCCCCATGCTTCACGGTTGGGATGATGTTCTTCGGCTTGCAAGCCTCCCCCTTTTTCCTCCAAACATAAAGATGGTCATTATGGCCAAACAGTTCTATTTTTGTTTCATCAGACCAGAGGACATTTCTCCAAGAAGTACGATCTTTGTCCCCATGTGCAATTGCATAACCATATTCTGGCTTTTTTATGGCGGTTTTGGAGCAGTGGCTTCTTCCTTGCTGAGCGGCCTTTCAGGTTATGTCGATATAGGACTCGTTTTACTGTGGATATAGATACTTTTGTACCTGTTTCCTCCAGCATCTTCACAAGGTCCTTTGCTGTTGTTCTGGGATTGATTTGCACTTTTTGCAGCAAAGTACGTTCACCTCTAGGAGACAGAACGCGTCTCCTTCCTGAGTGGTATGACGTCTGTGTGGTCCTATGGTGTTTATACTTGGGTACTATTGTTTGTACAGATGAACGTGGTACCTTCAGGCGTTTGGAAATTACTCCCAAGGATTAACCAGACTTGTGGAGATCTACAATTTTTTTTTCTGAGGTCTTGGCTGATTTCTTTTGATTTTCCCATGATGTCAAGCAGAGGCACTAAGTTTGAAGGTAGGCCTTGAAATACATCCACAGGTACACCTCCAATTGACTCAAATGATGTCAATTAGCCAATCAGAAGCTTCTAAAGTGGGAATTTTGGGAATTTTCCAAGCTGTTTAAAGGCACAGTGAACTTAATGTATGTACATTTCTGACCCACTGGAATTGTGATATGGTGAATTAGAAGTGAAATAATCTGTCTGTAAACAATTGTTGGAAAATGTACTTGTGTCAAGCACAAAGTAGATGTCCTAACCGACTCTTGTTAACAAGAAATTTGTGGAGTGGTTAAAAAACAAGTTTCAATGACTCCAACCTAAGTGGATGTAAACTTCCGACTTCAACTGTAAATGTAATGTACACATTCTACTTATTTACTCCTACATTATTTAATTATGTAGCACTTTTCAAAAAAACATCAGTAACAAAGTGCTTAATTGACTAATGGTTGGGATGTAAAACTCACCCAAGCTCTCGGACAGCTGAGGGAACTCATAGATGTGTTCGCAAGTATTGCGGCTGTTTGGGATACAGAAGCCGAAGTCAAAGTCAAAGCTCTTCAGGAGGTGATCCCTGAAGTAGTGCCTCTCAATCATCCTGAAGCTGTTCAGAGGCCGTGTGCCAACTGTAAACTCCACTCTGACACACAGACAGAGAGAGAGACAGACATACAGACCGACATACAGTAGGTACAACATGCAGTAGGTACAGTACGTGAATAAACGTGTGGATCGAAAAAACTATGCTGTCTGTGCTGTGCTGTGTGTGTGTCCTACAAGAAACATGGTATAGAGGAGATGGACCCACTGGTTGCCCTCTAGGTTACAGAGAGCTGGTAGTCCCATCCAGCAAACTACCAGGTGTGAAACAGGGAAGGGACTCAGGGGTTATGCTAATTTGGTTTAGAGCAGACCTAACTCACTCTATTAAATTAATCAACTGAGGCACATTTTATACTTGGCTAGAAATTCGAAAGTAAGTTATCTCAACAGAGAAAAATGCCTCCTATGTGCTACCTATATCGCCCCACTAGAATATCCATACTTTAATGAAGACAGCTTCTCCATCCTGGAGGGGGAAAATCAATAATTTCCAGACCCAGGGACATGTACTAGTCTGTGGCGACCTAAATGCCAGAACTGGACTTGAACCTGACACCCTCAGCACACAGAAAGACAAACACCTACCTGGAGGTGACATCATTCCCTCCCCCATATGCCCCCTAGGCACAACTACGACAACATAACCAACCAAAACGGGTCACAACTCCTCAGCTGTGTCGCATGCTGGGTATGTACATAGTCAATTGTAGACTTCGAGGGGACTCCTATGGTAGGTACACCTATAGCTCATCTCTTGGCAGTAGTACCTCAGACTACTTTATCACTGACCTCAACCCAGAGTCTCTCATAGCGTTCACAGTCAGTCCACTGACACCTGTATTAGATCACTGCAAAATCATAGTCTACTTGAACAAAGCAATACTCAATCATGAGGCATCAAAGCCAAAGGAAAAAGCTAAACAGTATATTTGACCTCTCAGCTTCCCTATCAAATCTAAACATTTCAAACAGAAAACCGAAGAAAATTAACAAAAATTACAAATAGTTTGATGAAGAATGCAAAAACCTAAGAATGAAATAGAGAAACCTATCCAACCAAAAACATAGGGTGGGTTGCACAAACATGGATTAACTCTTAAACTGGGTTAAATCAAGGTTTATCTATTAATCATGTGGTACCAAATTGTAAACCTAGTTTTAACTTAAATCCTTCCTCTAATGTTAAATTTAGCTTTCACTTTAAACCTAGATTAATATTAAGCATGAATAAAATGATTTTTTAAAATATATAAACTTAGATGGGAGATGAATTCTAAACTGCCACTTTAGGTAATTTAACTGATAAAATTGCAGACCAAAACAAGTTCCTCAGAGAGTAATTAGAGACAGGTTGAATTCTGTTGAGTTTTATGATAATTAACTCATTATTAGCAGGCTATTTACATGCCCATTTTGTACAACAATTGAATTGGGGCTTATGATATGTCCCACCTTGGTACGAATGATGATGTTATGCAACATGCTGTAACGGGCTGATAACGTTAACATTGTAGTGAAGTTGCATTAACATTAGTTTTAACGTGCATTATAGGCATTGATATTTACCAGTTATTTATGCTTACTAAATATTGGTGGGTCAAGTTGTCCGTCGATATCATAGGGGTTATGGAGAGGGGCAAACTGCTGGGGAATCATCTCGCATATCTTCTGGGTGATAGGATCAATTCCCTTGGACGGAGGCCCCCGTCCCGCTCCGGTCTGAAATAGCCCCCCGCCTCTCCTCTGCCGCATCCTTCTTGACTTTCGCTTTTATGTTTTTTCCAGCACTGATCCAGATTCAAAATTAAGTGGTGCAACACATCTCTGATTAATTATAAACCTAGATTTACAAAACCTAGATTTGCTCTAATCCTAGGTTAATTTAAACCATGTTGGTGCAACCCACCCATAGAGACCCAGAAAACCTGAGCCTACGCCATCACTATGGTGAATCACTAAAACAATACAGAAATACCACGGAAAAAGAAGGAACAGCAAGTCAGAAATGAGCTCAATGTAATTGAAGAATCCATAGACTCTCACCACTTCTGAGATAATTGTAAAACACTAAACAAACAACAACATGGAGAGTTATCTATCCAAAATTGAGATGTATGGGTAAACCACATCTCTATAACAAAGAACAAACAGAAAAAACATATACATGATCAAATACAAATCTTAGAATCAACTATTAAAAAGTAGAGGTCGACCGATTAATCGTAATGGCCGATTAATTAGGGCAGATTTAAATTATTATTATTTTTTTTTACACCTTTATTTAATCTTTATTTAACTAGGCAAGTCAGTTAAGAACACATTCTTATTTTCAATGACGGCCTAGGAACGGTGGGTTAACTGCCTCGTTCACAGGGGCAGAACAACAGATTTTCACCTTGTCAGCTCGGGGGATCCAATCTTGCAACCGTACAGTTAACTTGTCCAATGCTATAACCACCTGCCTCTCGTTGCACTCCACGAGGAGACTGCCTGTTACGCGAATGCAGTAAGCCAAGTTAAGTTGCTAGCTAGCATTAAACTTATCTTATAAAAAGCAATCTATCATAATCACTAGTTAACTACACATGGTTGATATTACTAGTTTATCTAGCGTGTCCTACGTTGCATATAATCTGACTGAGCATACAAGTATCTGACTGAGAGGTGGTAGGCAGCAGCAGGCTCGTAAGCATTCATTCAAACAGCACTTTCGTGCATTTTGCCAGCAGCTCTTCGTTGTGCGTCAAGCATTGCGCTGTTTATGACTTCAAGCCTATCAACTCCCGAGATGAGGCTGGTGTAACCAAAGTGAAATGGCTAGCTAGTTAGCGGGGTGCGCGCTAATAGCGTTTCAAACGTCACTCGCTCTGAGACTTGGAGTGGTTGTTCCCCTTGCTTTGCATCGGTAACGCTGCTTCGAGGGTGGCTGTTGTCGTTGTGTTCCTGGTTCGAGCCCAGGAAGGAGCGGGACGGAAGCTGTACTGTTACACTGTCAATACTAAAGTGCATATTAGAACATCAAATAGTCAAAGGTTAATGAAATACAAATGGTATAGCGGGAAATAGTCCTATAATTCCTATAATAACTACAACCTAAAACTTCTTACCTGGGAATATTGAAGACTCGTTAAAAGGAACCACCAGCTTTCATATGTTCTCATGTTCTGAGCAAGGAACTTAAACGTTAGCTTTCTTACATGACACATATTGCACTTTTACTTTCTTTACCAACACTTTTTTTTTGCATTATTTAAACCAAATTTAACATGTTTCATTATTTATTTGAGGCTAAATTGATTTTATTGATATATTATATTAAGTTAAAATAAGTGTTCATTTAGTATTGTTGTAATTGTCATTATTACAAATTATATATATATTTTTTTTTAAATCGGCCGATTAATCGGTATCTGCTTTTTTGGTCATCCAATAATCGGTATCGGCGTTGAAAAATCATAATCGGTCGACCTCTAATTAAAAGACTACCAGAACCCACTGGATTCTCTAATTACATTGAATGAACTACAGGACAAAATACAAACCCTCCAACCCAAAAAGGCCTGTGGTGTTGATGGTATCCTCAATGAAATTATAAAATATACAGACCACACATTTCAATTGGCTATACTTAAACTCTTTAACATCATCCTTAGCTCTGGCATCTTTCCCAATATTTGGAACCAAGGACTGATCACCCCAATCCACGAAAGTGGAGACAAATTTGACCCCAATAACTACCGTGGGATATGCAGCAACCTTGGCAAAATCCTCTGCATTTTCATTAACAGCAGACTGGTACATTTCCTCAGTGAAAACAATGTATTGAGCAAATGTCAAATTGGCTTTTTACGAAATTACCATACGACAGACTACGTATTCACCCTACACACCCTAATGGACAAACAAACAAACCAAAACAAAGGCAAAGTCTTCTGATGCTTTGTTGATTTCAAAAAAGCTTTTTACTCAATTTGGCATGAGGGTCTCCTATACAAATTGATGGAATGCGGTGTTGGGGAAAAACAAACGACATTATAAAATCCATGTACACAAGCAGCTTAAGCCCCACTCCGTTCAACATATATATCAACGAATTGGCGAGAATCTGAGGTCAAATGTTTTGACTGTTTGCTCCCCAACCAAGGAGGGCCTACAGTAGTACCTAGATCTCCTGCACAGATCCTCAGACCTGGGCCCTGACAGTACATCTCAGTAAGACAAAAATAAAAGTGTTCCAAAAAAGGTCCAGTTGCCAGGACCACAAATACAAATTCCATCTAGACACCATTGCCCTAGAGCACACAAAAAAATATACCTCGGCCTAACATCAGCGCCACAGGTAACTTCCACAAAGCTGTGAACGGTCTGAGAGACAAGGCAAGAAGGGCCTTCTATGCCATCAAAGGGAACATAAAATTCGACATACCAATTAGGATCTGGCTAAAAATACTTGAATCAGTTAAAGAACCCATTGCCCTTTATGGTTGTAAGGTCTGGGGTCCGCTCACCAATCAAGAATTCACAAAATGGGAAAAACACCAAATTGAGACTGCATGCAGAATTCTGCAAAAATGTCCTTAGTGTACAACGTAAAACATCAAATAATACATGCATAGCAGAATTAGGCCGATACCCGCTAATTATCAAAATCCCCAAAAAAGGACGTTAAATTCTATTTAGGAAATTCTAAAAGGACGTTAAATTCTACTTTGACTCTGTACAGACTCAGTGAGCATAGCCTTGCTATTGAGAAAGGCCATCGTAGGCTGACCTGGCTCTCAAGAGAAGACAGGCTATGTGCACACTGCCCACAAAATTAGGTGGAAACTGAGCTGCACTTCCTAACCTCCTGCCAAATGTATGACCATATAAGAGACACATATTTCCGTCAGATTACACAGACTCACAAAGAATTTGAAAACAAACCCAATTTTGATGAACTCCCATATTTATTTATTTTACATTCATTTAACTAGGCAAGTCAGTTAAGAACAAATTCTTATTTACAATGACGGCCTACCGGGGAACAAGTGAGTTAACTACCTTGTTCAGGGGCAGAACAACAGATTTCACCTTGTCAGCCTGGGAATTCGATCCAGCAACCTTTCTGGCCCAACGCTCTAACCACTAGGCTACCTTCCGCCCCATTTTAGTGAAATACAACGGTGTGCCATCACAGCAGCAAGATTTGTGACCTGTTGCCACAAGAAAAGGGCAAAAGTGAAGAACAAACAGTATTGTAAATACAACCCATATTTATGTTTATTTATCTTCCCCTTTGTACTTTAACTATTTGCACATAATATGACATTTAAAATGTCTTTATTCTTTTGGAACTTTTGTGAGTGTAATGTTAACTGCACATTTGTATTGTTTTTTCCCACTTTGTTTATTATCTACTTCACTTGCTTTGACAATGTTAACATATGTTTCCCAAGCCAATAAAGCCCTTAAATTGAAATTGAATTGAAAGAGAGAGAAAGTGTTACGCACGTGGCTCCCACTGTCCTCAGTTGTAGGAATGCTGCTGTGAACTGGTAGCGTACGAAACGTCCTGCACTCATGTCTCCCTCTCCATTCTCCTCGTCTTCCTCTGAGGTCAACGACACAACACACACCATTTATTTTTACACCAATGGCACGGTGATGATTTCCAGTACATGCAACAAACACAAACACATGATCATATTAGTCAGACATACTACAGTGGTAATACACAGACACACACACACACTGAGAGAGAATATGGACTGTACCCGTATGAGGTGGTTTGGCAATTTCAAACAACACAGTCTCTGTCTCCAGGTCTCTGATTTTAAAGCGAATGAAATCTATGTTGAAGATGTTGTCCTCTGGTTTACACAGGTACCCTGGGATGGACATACAGGTTATGGGTATTCGGTGGCTGTTTTACAAGATCTAGTGTGCAATAAAATTATCTATCTTCTGATCTATCCATCTATCAGAGCGACTATGCAGGTAAATAGAGAGACATTCGTGAGCTAGTTTTACCCAACGCCACACTCAATGCTCAACGCCACACTCAATTACTGAATGCCACACTCAACTACTCAATGCCACTGTATATAAATGCATCTTTCAGAAAATAGATATATCCTACCCCGTGTAGCAACCCGCAATCCTAGGACCTCTTCAGGGGTGATGTGGCCAACTTGTGTCCGCAGATGGTCTTCTGTGACGGGCCTACTATCAACCTGGCTTCGCCGAGACTTGAGTCTCTTCAGAACCCCTCCACTTGGCTTGCGCTCCCGCGCAGGAGCCGCGGAACTGTGCCCGGCGCTCGAGACATTCTCTGCAGCAACAGGCGGGTCGATGCGCGCTTTAGCTCCGCTCATAATTCCCAGCTATGATGACAACCTTGCCTATCTGTCTCTGTCTCTCTCAACCTTAAAGTAATAAGATGGCGTCGTAGTTGTTGACTGACGAATCTCCGCTTCTCGTTGATGGGTCAAGCACTTGTTTTTTTAGGCACATGCTGTACAGTTGCCATGACAACTGATCAGAGCGCAAGTGTAGGTGAAAGGGGGACTTTCAAAGGAATAACACTAGGTGGCAGGATGTGCACCACACCTGGCATATGTTACATATGCTTGCTTAAACGCACACTCAGACTTTTATGCGCCAAGGTCGTTTGGAGAGATTGCGCCAAAATTGATTTACGCATGCGGTGGGCAAAGGCACTGAACCTTTGCGCCTACTGGTGTTGTGTTTAACCACCACTGATTCACAGTCCCTCAATATTTTAAAGTTACAATCTGTATGATGTATTGCTGTACCATCATTGATTCAGGCAGATCGAGACTCAAAGCGAATGTATGCTTTATCCTCCTATGTGGTCAGAGGCTCTGTATGGAGGGGTGTGACGCAATTGCGGAGACTCCAGAGGCATGCAGAGAACAAAATCAGTACTCGTCAACTATGTGCCTCCCAAATTTTGTAACAATGCAGAGATCCTTATAGCGCAGTATAGCACCGCATTGACATTATTGGTTGACGGTAGGTGGGGGCAGGAGGTCCTGTATAAGCACTAACTCACTTCCTTGACAACTTCAATCACAACAGCTTTGTTCAACAGCGCTGCGCTGCTCCAGGAGACGCACAACGTCTGATGCCATATGTCTACCAAATGCTTATAGTTTTGCTGTATGTTGTTTTTGCCAGATGTCTCGTCCACATTTTCCGTACTCGACACAAGGCTGCAAAAGGTTTGCAGCATGGAGAAAGTCATTTTCGCTGTCTCTGGGTTCCCTGCCGTGTTTGACCAAAGCGCTGATTGCTACCTGGACCTACATGCTAAAAATGTTTCATGGAGACACATTGCTTATACGATTGGATTACCTGGTCATCTGAATTAGCTGGAAAGTGGAAGCTAGGTGCTGGCAATGTTTTAGCTAAACTATCTAGCAAAGTGGTTTACGTCATAGTTAGATAGCTAACTGGATTGACTGTTTTATGAACTTCTGTTTGTACCACCGCAATTTAAAGCAACGCGCGACTTGAAAATATTGAACGTATGCAGTACACAGAACGCACCGCAGTCTAGTGCGGCATCCCAAACGCAGTGCTGCGGACTGCTCCGTTGAAAATGATTGACTTCTGTCGGAACACAAAGAGTTAATCTGGTAGCTATGATGCTTGAAAGCCCTGAAGTCTGCAAAGGCCATATCACCATAAATGCTGCACGGGCAATGCAAATGCCAGATGGACTTTGCAGCTTGCTTTTTCTGAGTTTTAGGATGCTGTACTGTTTACATTAGCCCAAAATCGAAAGTTTTAGGCTATTAGCCTACTTGCCCAAGTTTTTTTGCGCCTAGGCATAGGCCTACTAATTAGACTTTCAAAACTGCAACTACTAGCCTACTTAATAGCAAATTGTGGCCAGAGGCATAGGAAGTATACCAAAATCATCACTCAGCGGGATTTGAGCGTCTTGAATTGTGAAATTAACCCTTTCCCTAATTAGACACAGAGGACTAATTTCCCGAGCCTTTAGTGCCAAGGAATGTGTTTCTCCGCTCATATGGGAGTACTAATGCCCAGTTCACTGATTATATATATATATATATATATATATATACACACAGTGCCTTGCGAAATTATTCGGCCCCCTTGAACTTTGCGACCTTTTGCCACATTTCAGGCTTCAAACATAAAGATATAAAACTGTATTTTTTTGTGAAGAATCAACAACAAGTGGGACACAATCATGAAGTGGAACGACATTTATTGGATATTTCAAACTTTTTGAACAAATCAAAAACTGAAAAATTGGGCGTGCAAAATTATTCAGCCCCCTTAAGTTAATACTTTGTAGCGCCAACTTTTGCTGCGATTACAGCTGTAAATCGCTTGGGGTATGTCTATCAGTTTTGCACATCGAGAGACTGAAATTTTTTCCCATTCCTCCTTGCAAAACAGCTCGAGCTCAGTGAGGTTGGATGGAGAGCATTTGTGAACAGCAGTTTTCAGTTCTTTCCACAGATTCTCGATTGGATTCAGGTCTGGACTTTGACTTGGCCATTCTAACACCTGGATATGTTTATTTTTGAACCATTCCATTGTAGATTTTGCTTTATGTTTTGGATCATTGTCTTGTTGGAAGACAAATCTCCGTCCCAGTCTCAGGTCTTTTGCAGACTCCATCAGGTTTTCTTCCAGAATGGTCCTGTATTTGGCTCCATCCATCTTCCCATCAATTTTAACCATCTTCCCTGTCCCTGCTGAAGAAAAGCAGGCCCAAACCATGATGCTGCCACCACCATGTTTGAAAGTGGGGATGGTGTGTTCAGCTGTGTTGCTTTTACGCCAAACATAACATTTTGCATTGTTGCCAAAAAGTTCAATTTTGGTTTCATCTGACCAGAGCACCTTCTTCCACATGTTTGGTGTGTCTCCCAGGTGGCTTGTGGCAAACTTTAAACAACACTTTTTATGGATATCTTTAAGAAATGGCTTTCTTCTTGCCACTCTTCCATAAAGGCCAGATTTGTGCAATATACGACTGATTGTTGTCCTATGGACAGAGTCTCCCACCTCAGTTGTAGATCTCTGCAGTTCATCCAGAGTGATCATGGGCCTCTTGGCTGCATCTCTGATCAGTCTTTTCCTTGTATGAGCTGAAAGTTTAGAGGGACGGCCAGGTCTTGGTAGATTTGCAGTGGTCTGATACTCCTTCCATTTCAATATTATCGCTTGCACAGTGCTCCTTGGGATGTTTAAAGCTTGGGAAATCTTTTTGTATCCAAATCCGGCTTTAAACTTCTTCACAACAGTATCTCGGACCTGCCTGGTGTGTTCCTTGTTCTTCATGATGCTCTCTGCGCTTTTAACGGACATCTGAGACTATCACAGTGCAGGTGCATTTATACGGAGACTTGATTACACACAGGTGGATTGTATTTATCATCATTCGTCATTTAGGTCAACATTGGATCATTCAGAGATCCTCACTGAACTTCTGGAGAGAGTTTGCTGCACTGAAAGTAAAGGGGCCGAATAATTTTGCACGCCCAATTTTTCAGTTTTTGATTTGTTAAAAAAGGTTGAAATATCCAAGAAATGTTCCACTTCGTTCCACTTCATGATTGTGTCCCACTTGTTGTTGATTCTTCACAAAAAAATACAGTTTTATATCTTTATGTTTGAAGCCTGAAATGTGGCAAAAGGTCGCAAAGTTCAAGGGGGCCGAATACTTTCGCAAGGCACTGTATATATATATACACACACACACACACACACACAGTACCAGGCAAAAGTTTGGACATACCTACTCATTCAAGGGTCTTCCTTATTTTTACTATTTTCAACATAATAGCAATAGTAGTGAAGACATCAAAACTATGAAATAACACAGAAGGAATCATGTAGTAACCAAAAAAGTGTTAAAACAAATCAAAATATATTTTAGATTCTTCAAAGTAGCCACCCTTTGCCTTGATGACAGTTTTGCACACTCTTGGCATTCTCTCAACCAGCTTCACCTGGAATGCTTTTTGAAGGAGTTCCCACATATGCTGAGCACTTGTTGGCTGCTTTTCCTTCACTCTGCGGTCCAACTCATCCCAAACCATCTCAATTGGGTTGAGGTCAGGCGATTGTGGAGGTCAGGTCATCTGAGGCAGCACTCCATCACTCTCACTATGTTAAAATAGCCCTTGCACAGCCTGGAGGTGTATTGGGTCATTGTCCTGTTGAAAAGCAAATTATAGTCCCACTTAGCGCAAACCAGATGGGATGGCGTATCACTTCAGAATGCTGTGGTAGCCATGCTGGTTAAGTGTGCCTTGAATTCTAAATAAATAACTGACAGTGTCACCAGCAAAGCACTCCCACACCATCACACCTCTTCCTCCATGCTTCACGGTGGGAACCACACATGCAGAGATCATTCGTTCACCTACTCTGCGTCTCACAAAGACATGGCAGTTAGAACCAAAAATCTCAAATTTGGACACATCAGACCAAAGGACAGATTTCCACAGGTCCAATGCCCATTGCTTGTGTTTCTTGGTCCAAGCAAGTCTCTTCTTATTATTGGTGTCCTTTAGTAGTGGTTTCTTTGCAGAAATTCAACCACGAAGGCCTGATTCACACAGTCTGCTCTGAGCAGTTGATGCTGAGATGTGTCTGTTACTTGAACTCTGTAAAGCATTTATTTGGCCTGCAGCGAGGGTCCCCAGTCTGAGGCCGGCAGCTAGGGTCCCCAGTTTGGGGCCGGCAGCTAGGGTCCTCAGTCCGGGGCCTCCAGCGACAGTCCCCAGTCCGGGGCCCGCAGCGAGGGTCCCCAGTCCAGAGCCGGCAGCGAGGGTCCCCAGTCCGGGGCAGGCAACAAGGGCCTCCAGTCCGGGGCCAGCAGCGAGGGTCCCCACATCAGAGGCACCACCAAAGTGGGGGGAGCCAGAGGCGGAGGGGGGTCTACGTCCCACACCAGAGCCGCCGCCGTAAGGGATGTCCACCCTGACCCTGTCACGCCCTGGGCATAGAGAGGCTTTTATTCTCTATTTTGGGTAGGCCAGGGTGTGACTAGGGTGGGCATTCTAGTTTCTTTATTTCTATGTTTTCTGTTTCTATGTTTTGGCCTGGGTATGGTTCTCAATCAGGGACAGCTGTTTATCGTTGTCTCTGATTGGGAATCATACTTAGGCAGCCTTTTTTCCATTGCATTTTGTGTGTAGTTATCTTTGTTAGTGGCACTATAGCCCTAGTAAGCTTCACGGTCGTTTCTTTGTTTCTTGTTTTGTTGGCGACATTTACAGAAATAAAGGAAAATGTACGTTCACCACGCTGCACCTTGGTCCGGTCATTTCCATGACGACATCCGTGACAATATGTGTTATTTCATAGTTTTGATGTATTCACTATTATTCTACAATGTAGAAAATAGTAAAAAATTAAGAAAAACCCTTGAATGAGTAGGTGTTCTAAAACTTTTGACCGGTAGTGGATTTATATGTATAAAGGAGAGCTAGAGAGAATGGCGGAAACGGATACCGAGTTAATTAGCAAAGATGAGATTGAGAAGGAAGGTGCTGAGAATACTGGATAGACTAGAGTCACTAAAAGATGGGTAAAGAGTGCTAAAATCACATTTAAAACGCTGTCTTGTAATCCTACTGCCCATGGACCAACTACTTCACAGTTTGTATTAGGAGTGGGGTTTGAGGATAAGAAGATGTACTTGGGAGATTTGTTCGATGTTGCCAGGATGGTGAAGAAAGTCTTGGGTACTGTGGAATCTATCGGGGTGACCAGAAGTGGAATTTTGTAGAATTGTTCTGTCGGGAGAACAAAAGGAGAGCATGTTCGCCTCACTAGAATCAAGATTTTCGTAGTAGTGCACCAATCAGGGGTGTGATTCTGGAGTCTCTGAGAAGATCAAGATACAAATTCCTGGAGTATTTGGGGCATAATGATTGAGGTGTATGTTCAATGGAAAGATGATAGAGACTACGTCTGTGTTACTGTCTTTTGATGAGGAGTCGCTCCACACATGTCAAGATGGGATATGTGAGTTAGCCTGTGAGGGCATTTGTCCCCCGGTTACTGCAGTGTTCCAACTGAAAAGCATTTGGGCATGTGTAAAGTGTTTGCAAAGATAATGACTTGAGGGATTATTTGGTGTTGAATGTCGCAATTGTGGTGGGAAGCATGCGCATGAGTTCCCTGAATGCCCTGTAAGAGTGAGGGAGCCTGAGATTGCTAAAATAAGAGCTGTTCAGCGTGTCTCCTATGCCGCGACGGCAAGAAAAGGTAAAGAATGTTCTAGTGGTTCTGTTGCCATAGAGTCACTGCAGTTTTATTTTTATTTTACCTTTATTTAACTAGGCAAGTCAGTTAAGAACAAATTCTTATTTTCAATGACGGCCTAGGAACAGTGGGTTAACTGCCTGTTCAGGGCAGAACGACAGATTTGTACCTAGTCAGCTCGGGGATTTTTTTAACTTGCAACCTTCCGGTTACTAGTCCAACGCTCTAACCACTAGGCTACCCTGCCGCCCCGTACTGTGTCTGCTGTTCGCAAGGTGCAGGATCCAGATACCCTTGTCGTGAAGAAAGTAGATTTGCTTTGGCATTTATTGCAATGGTGATAAACTACCCTGCAGGAGTGGATAAGAACTCAATATCAATATCATCGTATCTGCAGATGAACGCTTCTTGGGAATGCAGGATGTAATGGGTGAGCAGCTGCGTGGTTCCGTTATCTCAGATCAACCAGATCTGAGTAGGGCTCTGAGTGTATTTAGGGCAAAGTAAAAAATCTGATGTTTTAGTGGATTAAATGTTTTAGTTTATTTCCCTTTTGGATTTCTCCTTTTTTTTCCCCCCCCGCATCCGGTAGTGGGCGGCGATACACTATTTCCAGTGAAGTCTGCCCTAAAACATCACTGAAGAAGAAGACGAAACACATACAGTTGGTGTGCACGAGGCTTGACTGTCTGGACTGCCGCTCTAGGAACTGTCGCGGACCATCGTTCGCTGTGGCACAATAGTGTTCTTGTGTGGGATCTGTGTTGAATGACTTTGGAGAGAGACATATTTGTCAAACAGCTTCTGTTCCACACATGCTGTAATCTGGATATCCTGAAGTTTAAAGTCTTATCATATAAAACATCTGACTTGTCAGTTGGTCACAGCTATAAGTAACAGCTGCGTTATCGTTAAGCGGGCTAGAATGGTCCTTTTGGTTTACATGTTTTCAAAGTAAAAGACTCATAGTCATTATCAAAACAGGTAGATTCTAAGTATATAATTTGTCACTATAGGCTAGGGATATGCAACAAGGAAAAGGGCTATTTCACTACCAGGAGTCAACATATCAGGAGGTCATTCCAGGACTTTTATAATATGATTGTTATTATAGCGCCTTTATGGTTTTGATATGCCTCTGTTTATCCGCTCTACCTGCTGTGAAGGAGAGATTAGACTACGTGAGTTCAACCACAGTAAGGACATTGTGTGCTGCATTTATTGGTCACATATTAACACCAACTGAAGGTTACAGAGTCAAACAAGGGGTTTGTTTCGTTTGGTTGTTCTTACAACCAAACATTATTTTCCAAAAACGTTTAGCACGTTGCTAAACTTTGTTATATGTTCTGTATAAAATAACACGTCTTCAACATCAGTCTGCAAAGGATACACTCGGGCAGGTAAAGTGTATTTTTGTATTTTCTTTTGTGGACTGACTGCAAACACATAAAACGTTTTGAGACTAGGGGACACTGAGTTGCAGGTGTTTTGGAATTGCAAATACAAGAAGTATAAACAACATTTGACACAGGAATATTTTGGGATCTATTACATGGGGTGGAATAGACCACTAGCACATTAGAGGCTTCTGCCTATATACATAGACTTGAAATCACTGGCCTCTTTAATAAATGGGACACTAGTCACTTTAATAATGTTTACATATTTTACTCATCTCATAGGTATATACTGTATTCTATTCTACTGTATTTTAGTAGATGCCGCTCTGACATTGCATATATTTATATATTTTTAATTCCATTCCTTTACTTAGATTCGTGTGTATTGGGTATATGTTGTGAAATTGTTAGATATTGCTTGTTAGATATTACTGCACTGTCAGAGCTAGAAACACAAGCATTTTGCTACACCCGCGATAACATCTGCTAAACACGTGTATGTGACCAATACAATTTGAATTGATTTGATCATAGATAATGCCAATATCAGAATTGACTGCTAGGTATTTGTCAGAAAATGGTGACAGTCACCATTTGTTTATAACAACAAGTGATTAGGTTGCAAACATTTACCAATAGATCGTATCTAACTATGTGACAAGAGTCCTATTCAATTGAAACATATCCTGTCCTTAAAAGTGGAAACCCGGTTGATTGATGAGAGCCCTGAGTGCCACTACTATTATGACGGGGCTAGAAAGGGCTAGTCCCATAGGGCTCAAAAGTAGTGCACTTTATAGGGAATTAGAGTGCCATTTGGAACGTCAACCCTTTGCCTCCCAGTCAGACCTTGGAGCTCCTCACATGATTTTAAAGAGCTTCATATGTGGAGCAGTGGTGTGTGGTTGGACTGGTTTATACTACACTCTGACAGCTGACAGGAAAGACCAGACAGGATGTACAACATGCAACTGGGACACATTTGTGTTTTGTTCCATTCAAATTTAGATGACATCACTCACAAATCAACCAAACAACCTGTCTTGACTCACTAGTGTCAATCTAAGTATGGTTAGAAATCAGAACAGCTTCCTTTAAACAACTCAAACAACTTGATAGTATAGAGATTTTGTGCAATCAGCTATCGTAGTATCAATCAGAGATAAAAAATAAAAAAAATTAAAAGCTATTTGGATTTGAGATTAAGGGCTCTATTAAATCCGTATCACGGAAGTTCAGCATTACGGCAAGATTTCAATTTAAAGGCAATGTTCCTGTGTTAGCGAAGACTGCATTCACTGTAAACGCTGCATATGTCATCTCAATCGGAAATTAAATTATACAAATGTATAATTCTTTAGTTTACAGATTGAACAGAGCCCTAGATCATGAATATCAGGCCAAGGAACAGTATCTCACTGGGCAAAGATGTCAGTTCAACGTCTATTTTTTAAAATTTACATTTGGTTGAGTTATCAACTAACGTGAATTCAACTTGAAATCAACCAAAAATGACCATGCCATTGTATTTAGGCTAAAAGTTGGGTGATAAAAATTGTGCTATATTCCCTTACGTTGATAACTTTTAGCAAATACAATCAGTTTTCAACATTGATTCAATGTCATTACAGCGATTTTATATTGTTGAAATGACGTGGAAACAACGTTGATTCAACCAGTTTTTGCCCAGTGGGATGTTTATTTAAGCAACAGCACTTTTTGCAACAGCACTTTTTTTAGACAATCCCCGTATTTCAAGTGATCATAAGTATACGATTTATCATCTTTAAGTGAATATAGTGCTAAAGGTTTGCATTTGGTGGCAAATCCCTCACAAAAATAAGTGAGTGGCCTGAATCAGAGTTGCCATGTTCATCCAGTTCAGATTCACTGACTTGATTTGCCTCCGAGGTTCCAGTTCGGTCAGATATGGTACTAGCCGGTGGCCTAGATGTTAGGGCAGTAAGGGAGCTGGATGTGGAAAAAGCAGCTTGGTTCTGTTCAGTGGTGTGGTGTTGTACATAATGTAGAATTGGATGTCAAACAAAATGTAAACAACAGTCAGTCCATTGACATTTATTTGACTGACATAACAATAATACTGTTCAGTTGCGGTGTAAGAGGTAGCTTGTAGTATGTCTCACTCAGCGTTTAGTTTTAGAGGTAGGTATTTTTCCTCTGTAAAAATCTAATCCAACCAGCCTCTTCTAGCTTGGCCTTAGAGCCAAACCGACTGGCTTTTAACCCAGAGTATCACCAGAATATGTGAAAGTGATACGTTATGGTGAAAGTATTTGTCAGAGAGCAGAGTGACAGCTAAATGTGAAGTAAAGGAAATTATTTGTTTTCTTCCTGGCTTCATGTAGCACCAGTAGCCTAAAAGGGCCTTTCTTCTTCTCGCCTCTCTGTTCACTTCTTCCTCTCCCTCCCCTTCTGTCCCTTCTCCTCCCCTGCTCACCTCTCCCTTTCTCCCCACCATTCTCCTTTTCCACCCATTCTCCACTCCTCCCTTCGGTTTTTCTCTTCTCAAGAACAAAGTGAGGGCATGGCAGCTCGTATGGACATTGCCTCTGGTGAGGTGGGCCAAGCAAGAGGGGCTGGCTTCAAACCTGTGCCCGGCCCCAAACCTCGCCTGACTCCCAAACCCTTCTCACTGCAGAGGAACACCACCCTACGCTCCATCCTAGCCCCAAAGACACTCACAAGGACTCCACAGCCGTCTCAGACCACTTCCACTACACCCACTACCTCCAGAAAACCGGAGCCTAATCAGCCTATCAGTGGCCCTGTGTCTGACTCAAGCGGAGCTGTGAAACACGATACAGAGAGCACCATGACACCTGAACCGACCAATGCTCTCAAAGCTCCTTCAGCCATAACACCCCACACTGACTCAACCCACACCACTGAACAAAACCACGCTGCTCTTTCCACATCCAGCTCCCTTACTGCCCCAACATCTGAGCCACCGGCTAGTACCATATCTGACCGAACTGGAACCTCGGAGGCAAATCAAGTCAGTGAATCTGAACTGGATGAACATGGCAACTCTTATTCAGGCCACTCCGCTACTGGAACTGAGGCTGTACCATTACCATTGGTCACCTCAGCTCCCCTTCAACCCCAGTCTGAAGACACTGTGAGCGAGCTCACCTCTGCGATCGTCAGATGTCACGCCGTGGAGGATCAGACAGCCCGCTGGGGAGGATGCAGGAAGCGGCTGTCCATGGGGCTCACCTCCAGGTTTGAGTCGGCCGGCCTCTCGTGCCCCTCACAGCCACCAGCCAAAGAAAACAACCAGAAGCAGGAACAGGCGACCAAGAGAGAGACTGCAGTCCTCAAAGTGTCGGTCCTCAGGACCAAGGAGGAAGAGAAGATAACAGATTCACCAGAGACACCGTCTGACCCGGAGTGCAGACTCAAGCACTCAGCACCGCTGAAGGAAGAGAGGTTTGGAGAAGGGGTAAAGGAGACAGGAGAAGAGAAAGTGTTCAGCATACAACGGAGGATCAGTTTGCTGCTGGACTCCTCCTCGAGGCCAGAGCCTCTGACCAAGAGGGAGGAAGTTCCTGGTCCAATTAAACAAGCAGACGGTTCTGGGGGTGTGAAACAGCGAATTAAAGACTGGGCATTAGACACACCTCCTGTTCAGGCATCCAATCAGAGGGTGGATGTTGCCCCTCAACCAATCCCTGGCAGAGTTCACTGTGTGTTGAGTGTCACTGGGGGGTCATTGGCGACGAGCGAAAGCGTTCAGCTAGCTCCCCGAGAGGACAAGGCTTCCACCCTATGTCGCTCAGGACGTTCTGGGATAAAGGTTAATAGTGAGGAGATAGAAGATGAGGAAGAGGAGGGAGAGGATAAGGGGGCCCAGGTGCCACTCTACAAACCAGTAGGAAGACTTCTTCGGATGGAAGATGGAGGGAAAAAACAAGAGCTAGTGATTGATCAAATAGAGAAAGATATGGAGACCAAGGTGCAAGAGGAGGAAAAACTTAAACAGCTGGAGCTAGAAGAGAGACAAGCAGAGAAGGAGAGGGAGAAAGAGAGGAAACAAGAAGTTGAGTTAGAGATAGAAAGACAAAAAAAAGTGGAGAAAGAAAAGGAAAGGGAGAGACGGAGCGAGAAAGAAGAGAGAAAGATGAAAGAAGAGGGGAGAGAAAGACAAAGAGAAATAGAGAGGGAACAGGATATACAGAGACAGAGGGAGGAGAGAGAGAGGGAGAGAAAGAGGAAGGAAGAGGATAGGGAGAGAGAAAGACAAAGAGGGGAGGAGCGGGATAGGGAGAGACAGAGAGAGGACGAAGAGAGGGAGAACACGAGGAAAGAAGTAGAGAAGGAGAGAGAAAGACAGATAGAACTTGAGAGGGAAAAGGAGATACCGAGAGAGGAAAAAGAGAGGGAGAGGAGGAAAGAAGAGGATAGGGAGAGAGAAAGACAAAGAGGGGAGGAGCGGGATAGGGAGAGACAGAGAGAGGACGAAGAGAGGGAGAACACGAGGAAAGAAGTAGAGAAGGAGAGAGAAAGACAGATAGAACTTGAGAGGGAAAAGGAGATACTGAGAGAGGAAGAAGAGAGGGAGAGGAGGAAAGAAGAGAGGGAGACAGAAAGACAGATAGAACTAGAGAGGGAAAAGGAGATACTGAGAGAGGAAGAAGAGAGGGAGATGTTTAGAGTAGAAGAGGAGGACAGGGAAAAACTTATAGAAGAGGAGAGGAAAAGAAAGAGAGAGGAGGAAAAGATGAAGGAAGATGAGAGACAGAGAGAAAAAGAGCAGGCAAGAGAAAGACAAAGAGAGGAAGAGAGGGAGAAAGAACAAGTAGAGTCCCCAGTCCAATTGATCACTCTTGAACCTGACCACTCTCCCAAGCCAGAGCTTCCTTCTCGTTCCCCTACCATCCCCATCATAGAACCCATACTGAAGGATGAGGAGCATCCTCACATCAAGGTGGTCTACAGCTTTTCTAACAAAGAGGAGAAACCTCTTCTCGAGGTGGTCAATGATAATTTCTCCATCAAGCTCGGGAGGTGGGGGTCTCAGACCAGGCTCCTCGCCGACTGTGCCCAGGATGAGACATCTTCCCCTGGAAGGTTACTGGGCCTCCAGAAAACCGTTGTTAACACCCAGGAAGCACTCAACGTCAAATCTCACCCAGCCGAGGGGAACATAGAGTGGGTAGTCCCCACCCCAGAGAATAGGATGGAGAAGGTGGATGAAGAAGAGGAAGCAAATGTGGACACAGAGGAGGTAAGCAAAGGGAAGGTGGGAGGGGGAGGGAGAGAACTTGAAAATGATCTCCACAAAAAATTGTATTTCATGGCCTTTTTCCTTTGCAACACTAGTATGGGCAGACTTACCATGGGCTTAAAACCTGGTGTTATACTAGGGAAATTGTGTTTCCATAGCTAGGGCTGACACCATGGACAAGCAGAAACCACAAGCTCTGAATATTCCAACAGTTGCTTCTGAGGATTAAGCTCAGTGACATGAGAATCCACATAAAGGTAGATACAGTGGCAAGAAAAAGTATGTGAGCCCTTTGGAAATACCTGGATTTCTGCATAAATTGGTCATAAAATTTCCTCTGATCGTCATCTAGGTCACAACAATAGACAAACACAGTCTGCGTAAACTAATAATACAAAAAATGTATACGTTTTCATGTCTTTATTGTTCACACAGTGTAAACACGGTTCACACCGAAAAAGTATGTGAATCCTTGGATTTATTAACTGGTTGACCCTCCTTTGGCAGCAATTAACCTCAACCAATTGTTTTCTGTAGTTGCGTATGAGATCTGCACAACGGTCAGGAGGAATTTTGGGCCGTTCCTCTTTACAAAACTGTTTAGGTTCAGCAATATTATTGGGGTGTCTGGTGTGAACTGCTCTCAAGGTCATGCCACAGCATCTCAATCGGGTTGAGGTCAGGACTCTGTTTTGGCCATTCCAGAAGGCATATTTTCTTCTGTTGAAGCCCTTCTGTTGTTGATTTACTTCTGTGTTTTGGGTCGTTGTCCTGTTCCATCACCCAACTTCTGTCGAGCTTCTATTAGGCGGACAGATAGCCTAACATTCTCCTGCAAAATGTCTTGATAAACTTGGGAATTAATTTTTCCGTCGATGATAGCAAGCTGTCCAGGCCCTGAGGCAGCAAAGCAGCCCCAAACCATGATGCTCCCTCCACCATACTTTACAGTTGGGATGAGGTTTTGATGTTGGTGTGCTGTGCCTTTTTTTCTCCACACATAGTGTTGTGTGTTCCTTCCAAACAACTGAACTGTAGTGTCATCTGTCCACAGAATATTTTGCCAGTAGCACTGTGGAATATCCAGGTGCACTTTTGCAAACTTGGGAAGTGCAGCTTTGTTTTTTTTAACAGCAGTGGCTTCTTCTGTGGTGTCCTCCCATGAACACCATTCTTGTTCAGTGTTTTACGCATCGTAGACTCATCAACAGATGTTAGCATGTTCCAGAGATTTCTGTAAGTCTTTAGCTGACACTCTAGGATTCTTCTAAACCTCATTGAGCATACTGCACTGTGCTCTTGCAGTCATCTCGGCAGGACGGCCACTCCTAGGGAGAGTAGCAACAGTACTGAACTTTTTCCATTTATAAACAATTTTTCTTATCGTGGACTGATGAACATCAAGGCTTTTAGAGATACTTTTGTAAGCCTTTCCAGCTTTATGCAAGTCAACAATTCTTAAACTTTGGTCTTCTGAGATCTTTTGTTCGAGGCATGGTTCACATCAGGCAATGCTTCTTGTGAATAGCAAACTCAAATTTTGTGAGTGTTTTTATAGGGCAAGGCAGCTCTAAACAATATCTCCAATCTCGTCTCATTGATTGGACTCCAGTTTGACTCCTGACTCCAATTAGCTTTTGGAGAAGTCATTAGCCTAGGGGTTCTTTTTCCAACCTACACTGTGAATGTTTAAATTCTGTATTCAATATAGACAAGAAAAATAAAATAATTTGTGTGTTATTAGTTTAAGCACACTATGTTGGTCTATTGTTGTGACTTGGATGAAGATCAGATTAAATTTGATGACCAATTTATGCAGAAATCCAGGTAATTCCAAAGGGTTCACATACTTTTTCTTGCCTCTGTATATTGTTTTATTTAATTATGCCATACAAGCCATTATGAGATCAAGGCAGCCCACATTAAAAAAAATACTATGGTCTAAATACTGTAGTACTAGATACTATAGTATTCACTGCAGTGTTTTTGTGCACGACTGTAGTTTACTATAGCATTCACTGTTGTGTTTTTGCTGAAGTATTCACTGTAGAGGTGTTGCAGACATGATTGTAGTATACCATAGTATTCACTAGTATTTTTGCAGACTTTATTGTAGTATTCACTATAGTGTTTCAGTATTTACTGTAGTTGTTTGCGCACATGACTGTAGTATTTCTGCAGACATGACTTTAGCACATCGTAGTAGCACTCGACAACTAGCGTTAGCTAAAATGGCAGAACTTCCAGACTATGTGTCTGTAGTAACGGTTTAATGAGGGGAACGCCTCAACTACAGACACAGGTTCGTGACAGGAAACCTATTGAGTTGGGTCAACAGCTCTGAGCAATGCAACAATATATTATTTAATACATCAGACAGGTTCGATGCCCATTAAAGAGAAACAGTGCCGAGGCAGATAAAGAACAAACAAAGTTTGAAGCTTAGAGGATTAGGTTTGCTTGTTTGACACAGAAATAACACATTAAGAGTACACCAAAATGACTTAGATCTCTTACTTCCACTAGACAACTTGCTGAAATATAACAGTGCTTTCACAGAGATTCAGCTGACCAAGTTCACAAGATGACCAAAAACAGTTACAAACACTAATTTGGATGGTGGAAAATAAATGCATTTACATAAACAAATATTTTAGAAATACAAATGACTACAAAGCCAGTTGCCTTATTGCAGGGCACTGCCAATAAACTGCCTGGACCTAAGTTGTTGTAGTTGCTTTACATAATGATTCTCTTGAATATTGTCACAGGTAAATAAACTCACTGATGGTCAAACTCAACACATACCATTCAGAACAATCAACCACACAAACATTTCTTCAAGACAGTATGGTCAAAAAATGGTTGCTCACAGAAAAAAACAGCAACAGTGCACAACCTACACAAACAAATAACTTTCCAGGAACAATGCACTCACCTGAACATGACCAATGGGTGCTTTTATACATTTCCTGCATTTCTCCCTAATAATCGTGCCCAGGGAAACACTGACCAAAACGTTAGTTCCTAGCCTGTCACAATATTCTTCAGTTATAAGATCATAACGGATCAAGGTTGAGGTGAGGGTTATGGTGAAGCCCAGCTACTGTGGGACTCCAGTTAAAAGAGCAGGCAGAGGCAGAGATGCAGTTCAGTTTAAGAGTCTTTATAGATTCAGGTAATGGAGACGATACATGGTAGGGAATGATTGAAAGTTGTTAACATGAGAGTCTTGACTTGACTTGGTTGACTTTGCATGGAGCACGGTTGATCTAAAAGGAGACACAGAAAGGTGCAAACAATAACGAGCAATAATAGTAATGAACATACAATGAATCAGCTGTTAATGGCAATTGTGTATTTATTTTTATTTCACCTTCACTTTTTTAACCAGGTAGGCAAGTTGAGAACAAGTTCTCATTTACAATTGCGACCTGGCCAAGATAAAGCAAAGCAGTTCGACACATACAACAGAGTTACACATGGAGTAAAACAAACATACAGTCAATAATACAGTAGAAAAATAAGTGGTAAAATAAATAGTGCTGCTATGGTGACCAGCGAGCTGAGATAAGGGGGGAGTTTACCTAGCAGGGTCCTGTAGATGACTTGGAGCCAGTGGGTTTGGCAATGAGTATGAAGCGAGGGCCAGCCAACGAGAGTGTACAGGTCGCAGTGGTGGGTAGTATATGGGGCTTTGGTGACAAAACGGATGGCACTGTGATAGACTGCATCCAATTTATTGAGTAGGGTATTGGAGGCTATTTTGTAAATGACATCGCCGAAGTCGAGGATCGGTAGGATGGTCAGTTTTACACGGATATGTTTGGCAGCATGGGTGAAGGATGCTTTGTTGCGAAATAGGAAGCCAATTCTAGATTTAACTTTGGATTGGAGATGTTTGATGTGAGTCTGGAAGGAGAGTTTACAGTCTAACCAGAAACCTAGGTATTTGTAGTTGTCCACATATTCTAAGTCAAAACCGTCCAGAGTAGTGATGTTGGACAGGCTGGCAGGTGCAGGCAGCGATCGGTTGAAGAGCATGCATTTAGTTTTACTTGTATTCAAGAGAATTTGGAGGCCACGGAAGGAGAGTTGTATGCCATTGAAGCTCGCCTGGAGTGTTGTTAACATAGTGTCCAAAGAAGGGCCAGAAGTATACAGAATGGTGTCGTCTGCGAAGAGGTGGATCAGAGACTCACCAGCAGCAAGAGCGACATAATTGATGTGAGAGTCGATCCAAGAATTGAATCCAGTGGCACTCCCATAGAGACTGCCAGAGGCCCGGACAACAGACCCTCCGATTTGACACACTGAACTATATCAGAGAAGTAGTTGGTGAACCAGGCGAGGCAATCATTTGAGAAACCAAGGCTGTCGAGTCTGCCGATGATGATGTGGTGATTAACAGAGTCGAAAGCCTTGGCCAGGTCAATGAATACGGCTGCACAGTATTGTTTCTTATCGATGGCGGTTAAGATATCGTTTAGGACCTTGAGCGTGGCTTAGGTGCACCCACGACCAGCTCCGAGACCAGATTGCATAGCGGAGAAGGTATGGTGGGATTCGAAATGGTCGGTAATCTGTTTGTTGACTTGGCTTTCGAAGACTTTAGAAAGGCAGGGTAGGATAGATATAGGTCTGTAGCAGTTTGGGTCAAGAGTGTCCCCCCCCTTTGAAGAGGGGGATGACTGCAGCTGCTTTCCAATCTTTGGGAATCTCAGACAACATGAAAGAGAGGTTGAACAGGCTAGTAATAGGGGTGGCAACAATTTCAGCCTATAATTTTAGAAAGAAAGGGTCCAGATTGTCTAGCCCGGCTGATTTGTAGGGGTCCAGATTTTGCAGCTCTTTCAGAACATCAGCTGACTGGATTTGGGAGAAGGAGAAATGGGGAAGGCTTGGGCGAGTTGCTGTGGGGAGTGCAGTGCTGTTGACCAGAGTAGGGGTAGCCAGGTGGAAAGCATCGCCAGCCGTAGAAAAATGCTTGTTGAAATTCTCAATTATAGTGGATTTATCGGTGGTGACAGTGTTTCCTATCTTCAGTGCAGTGGGCAGCTGGGAGGAGATGTTCTTATTCTCCTTGGGACTTGTTCCAGAACTTTCTTGAGTTTGTGTTGCAGGAAGCAAATTTCTGCTTGAAGAAGCTAGCCTTGGCTTTTCTAACTGCCTGTGTATATTGGTTTCTAGCTTCCCTGAAAAGTTGCATATCACGGGGGCTGTTCAATTCTAATGCAGAAAGCCATAGAATGTTTTTGTGTTACAATATGCAATTGCATTAAGCATATAAATTGGTAACGTTCTGCATGAATGGCCAGAAAGGGGGTGCAATAGCATGCGGCGGCATAGTAGGCCGAAGCTTTTGCAGGCTAATTTATTAATGGCTACATAGCATAGCATTGCAAGCAAACAGACAATAAAAAGCTAACAAAAGTAGTAAGCATAGCCATTAAGCAGGCCTAGTTAAATTAACAAAGCAATGCACAAAAACAGCAACAATTATTAATGTCTCCATTAACACAAGTAGCAGGGAGAACAGATCAATTGACTCAAAATGGCTGTTTGACTGACCCGTTAGCATTTCGCAGCCATTAGCGGTCAATGTCAACTATACAAAACAAACAATGTTACAGGAGTCCTCTTCTTATCCTCTTCTATAAGATAAAGGACTGTACTCACATTTCAATGATGCATACTGGTTGTTCGTCGTGCTCAACTACTCAATCCTGTCTGAGTGAAGGACCCGGATTGAAAGGAGGCACCCTCGAACCTGATAATATAAATACCTTGCCATAGAGTTATATAGATGGCACACCTGCCACGAATGTCCTCCATCCTCGCTAGGGTTGAACACTTTCCCGGTATTTTACAAATGTTCTTATACCGAGAATTGTCATTAGGAAGTGTCATTCAAAAGCATTATAAAGTTTATGTCACAACTTCCGCCGAAGTCGGTCCCTCTCCTTGTTCGGGCGGGGTTCGGCAGTCGACGTCACCGACTTTCTTGCCATCACTGATCCATTTTTCATTTTCCATGGTTTTGTCTTGTCTTCCTTCACACCCGGTTCCAATCCCATCAATTACATGTTGTGTATTTAACCCTCTGTTTCCCCTCATGTCCTTGTCGGAGATTGTTCTATTGTATGTTATGTGCAAGTCATGTGTCGATGTGCGATGGGTTTTGTACCCAGTTATATTATTTTTTGTATATTTTGGTTTTTGGAGTTTTATGAACACTTATTTTATTTATTTAACACTCCGTTTATACCAAGTTCGTTTTCCTGCGCCTGACTTCCCTGCCACCGACATGCACCCATTACAAAATCTCTGACCATAACTATAGAGTCAGCAGGAGAGGGTATGCCAACCATTGAGGTGGAGGAGCGTGTCCAGAAGCATGCAGTTATGCTCTACCATCTTGGCGCCGCCATGGATCACATTGTCCAGAAAATGGACCACTGGGAGAGACAGGGAGTTCTTCCAGCGCCTCCACCAACACAACCGGGGTCTCCCCTGAGCACCCCTTTCCCGCCTGAACCCAGTGGGATCCGTCTCTCCTTGCCCCAGGAGTACGACGGGAGGGCTGCGAACTGCCAGGGGTTCATGTTGCAGTTAGACCTCTATTTGGCCACCATCCACTCGGCTCCATCGGACCGTGAGAGTGTGTCCGCCCTCGTCTCGTGCCTCACCGGGAGAGCCCTGGAGTGGGCCAACGCCATGTGGAGAGAGGGAGATGTGGCGTTGGACCAGTTTGAGGAGTTCACCCGCCATTTCCGGGCAGTCTTCGATCATCACCCACCCGAGGGTAGAGTGGCGGGTGAGCGCCTCTACCATCTGAGGCAGGAGACGAGGAGCGCCCAGGAGTTCGCCCTGGAGTTTAGGACCCTGGCTGCCGGTGAGGGATGGAACAACAGGGCCCTGATCGACCATTACCGCTGCAGTCTGCGTGAGGATGTCCGTCGGGAGCTGGACCTGTCCATCCGGCTGGACAACCTGCTGGCTACTCGCGGACGTTCAGATCGGGGTCTGGTGGTTCCATCCTCCCGCACTCCCTCTCCAATACCCATGGAGCTGGGCGGGGCGGTGCACAGGGAGACCGGAGGGGGTTCACGCTCGTGTACCATCTGTGGCCTCAGAGGTCACACTGCCGGTCTGTGCCGGGTTGGTTCCTATGGGAAGCGAGGCAGCAGGCAGGGCGCTCTGGAGTCACCCCAGGTGAGCTGGCACCACTCTCACCCAGAGCCCTCTGTTGTTCATATGTTTGTGTCTGTCACGTTTCCTGAGTTTTCCCCGCATTCCCAGCATAAGGTGCTCATTGATTCAGGCGAGGCTGGGAATTTTATTGATAGAGCTTTAGCCTATAGTTTAGGGATCCCCATCGTTCCCGTGGATGTGCCCTTCCCCGTTCATGCCTTAGATAGTCGATCATTAGGGTCAGGGTTGATTAAGGAGGTCACCGCGCCTTTGGGCATGGTGACGCAGGGGGGTCATACGGAGAGAATTAGTATCTTCCTCATTGACCCTCCTGCGTTTCCCGTGGTGCTGGGCCTACCCTGGTTAGCTTGTCATAACCCCACTGTTTCTTGGCCACAGAAGGCGAGTGGTCACGAGAGTGCTCAGGTAGGTGTTTAGGGGTTTCCGTTGGTGCTACAACGGTGGAGAGTCCAGACCAGGTCTCCACCGTGCGCATCCCCCCCGAATATGCCGATTTGGCTCTCGCCTTCTCCAAACAGAAGGCGACACAATTACCACCTCATCGACAGGGCGATTGTGCGATAGACCTCCTGGTAGACGCTGCACTTCCCAGGAGTCATGTGTATCCCCTCTCACAGGCGGAGACGGAGGCTATGGAAACATATGTCTCCGAATCCCTGCGTTAGGGGTACATTCGGTCCTCCACTTCACCCGCCTCCTCAAATTATTTTTTTGTGAAGAAGGAGGGAGGTCTGCGCCCGTGTATTGACTACCAAGGCCTAAATCAGATCACGATGAGGTACAGTTACCCGCTACCTCTTTTTACCATGGCGATTGAGTCAATGCACGGGGCAAGCTTCTTCAACAAACTAGATCTCAGGAGCGCTTACAACCTGGTGCGTATCCGAGAGGGAGACGAGTGGAAGACGGCTTTCAGTACCACCTCTGGGCACTATGAGTACCTCGTCATGCCGTACAGGTTGATGAATGTGCCATCAGTCTTCCAAGCCTTTGTAGACAAGATTTTCAGGGACCTGCACGGGCAGGGTGTAGTGGTGTATATTGATGACATTTTGATATACTCCGCTACACGCGCTGAGCATGTGTCCCTGGTGCGCAGAGTGCTTGGTCGCCTGTTGGAGCATGACCTGTACGTCAAGGCTGAGAAATTCCTGTTCTTCCAACAGTCCGTCTCCTTCCTAGGGTATCGCATTTCCACTTCAGGGGTAGAGATGGAGAGTGACCGCATTGCAGCTGTGCCGTAATTGGCCGACTCCCACCACGGTAAAGGAGGTGCAGCGGTTCTTAGGGTTTGCCAACTACTACCGGAGGTTTATCCAGGGTTTTGGTCAGGTCGCGGCTCCCATTACCTCACTGCTGAAGGGGGGCCTGGTGTGCTTGCAGTGGTCAGCTGAGGTGGACAGGGCTTTTAGTCACCTGAGGGCTCTGTTTACCTTGGCTCCCGTGTTGGCCCATCCGGATCCCTCTTTGGCGTTCATAGTGGAGGTATACGCGTCCGAGGTTGGGATAGGAGCGGTGCTCTCTCAGTGCTCGGGTTCCCACCGAATCTCCGCCCCTGTACCTTCTTCTCGAAGAGGCTCAGCCCGGCGGAGCAAAACTATGATGTGGGGGACCGGGAGCTGTTGGCTGTCGTCAAGGCCTTGAAGGCGTGGAGACATTGACTTGAGGGGGCTAAACACAGTCCTGGAAATTCGTGTTTGTGCGCACTATGAAGACAATATGTACCTGCTAAAATCGGTTTCCTATTGAACATACTTCTTTCTGTAATTAATATTATAGTTTGATTACATTTTAGGGTATCTGAGGAGTAAATAGAAATGTATTTTGACTTGTTGAAACAAAGTTTAGGGGTAGATTTTCAGATTCCTTTCTCTGCATGTTGAACGACTAGATTACTGAAATCGATGCTGCCAATTAAACGTTTTGGGTTATAAAGAAGGATTTTATCTAACAAACCGACACTACATGTCATAGCTGGGACCCTTGGGATGACAAATCAGAGGAAGGATTTCAAAAAGTAAGTGAATATTTAATCGTTATTTGTGAATGTATGAAACCTGTGCCCGTGGAAAAATATTTTGATGTAGGACGCCGTCCTCAAACAACCGCATGGCATGTTTTCACTGTAACGGCTACTGTAAATCGGACAGTGCAGTTAGATTAACAAGAATTTAAGCTTTCAGCCGATATACGATACTTATATGTACATAAATGTTTAAAATCCATATTATTTATGATCATTTATTTGAATTGTGTGCCCTCCAGTATCACCGAAGTTGCGTGACCCCTAGCCCTAAGAAGTACATTAAACTTTCATATAGCTCTTTGTTGACTATTGCTTGGAATTATCGTCCACCATCATCACCGGCCTGTACCCTACCTGCCCTATGCTCTCCCCTGGCCCCTTGCTCTAAGTCTGAATTTGTCCTGCCAGGGGACCTAAACTGGGACATGCTTAAACCAGTCCTAAAGCAATGGGACTCCCTAAATCTATTTCAGATTATTACCAATCCCACAAGGTATGACTCCAAACACTCATAAAATGCTACTATCTTTGATGTTATCCTCACAAATAAATCTGATAGGTATCAGTCTGGTGTTTTCTGTAATGACTTTAGTGATCACTGTTTTACAGCCTGTGTTCGCAATGGCTGCTCAGTGAAACGACGCGTCCTAATTTGTCATAGATGCCTGCTAAAAAATGTCATGAGCAAGCCTTCCTTCATGACCTGGCCTCTTTAAATCAGGTTGATCCCCTCTGTCAAAGATGCTTGGACCTTCTTTTTTGATATGTTTAGTGATATTGTTAACAAACACGCCACCATAAAGAAAACGAGAATTAAAAAAAGGTTCAGCCCCTGGTTCGATCATGATCTGGCAGAGTTACTCCACCTCAATAATTCCATTTGGCAAAAGGCTCGGTACACGCATACTCAGGCTGACTGGCTCTCGTTCAGGCAAATGAGAAATAAGTGCACTCAGGCTATTCGGATGGCCAAAGTTAGTTACTTTAAGGAGCAGTTCTCTGTCTGTGGGTCTAACCCCAATAAGTTCTGGAAAACGGTCAAAGACTTGGAGAATAAAGCCTCCTGCTCACAGCTGCCTATGTCCCTTAATGTTGATTAATGTTGTTACTGACAAGGAGCACATGGCTGAGCTCTTTAAGGTTGCAGCCCCTATCATCGCCAAGCCTATCTCTGACCTTTTTAACCTGTCTCTCCTCTCTGGGGAGGTTCCCATTGCTTGGAAGGCAGCCACAATGCGTCCTTTATTTAAAGGGGGAGACCAAGCTGATCCTAACTGTTATAGGCCAATTTCTATCTAGAACTCAAAAGTGTTGGAAAAACGTGTCCATAATCAACTGCCTGGCTTTCTTAAAACATGCCAATTATCAACTGAATGGCTTTCTTAATGTTTATTGTACTCTCTTGTATGCAATCTGGTTTCCACTCAGGTTATGGATGTGTCACTGCAACCTTAAATGATGTCACCATTGCCTTTGATTCTAAGCAATGTTATGATGCTATTTTTATTGACGGCCAAAGCTTTTTATACGGTAGACCATTCCATTCTTGTGGGTCAGCTAAGGAGTATTGATGTCTCTGAGGGGTCTTTGGCCTGGTTTGCTACCTGCCTCTCTCAAAGTGTATAAAGTCAAACATCTGCTGTCTCAGTCACTGCCTGTCACCAAGGGAGTACCCCAAGGCATGATCCTAGGCCCCAAGCTCTTCTCAATTTACATCAACAATATAGCTCAGGCAGTGGGAAGCTCTCTCTTCCATTTATATGAAGATGATACAGTCTTATACTCAGCTGGCCCCTCCCTGGATTTTGTGTTAAATGTTCTACAACAAAGCTTTCTTAGTGTCCAACAAGCTTTCTCTGCCCTTAACCTTGTTCTGAACACCTCCAAAACAAAGATCATGTGGTTTGGTAAGAAGAATACCCCTCTCCCCACTGGTGTGATTACTACCTCTGAGGGTTTAGAGCTTGAGGTAGTCACCTCATACAAGTACTTGGGAATATGGCTAGATGGTACACTGTCCTTCTCTCAGCACATATCAAAGCTTCAGTCTAAGGTTAAATCTAGACTTTATTTCCTCTGTTGTAATCGCTCCTCTTTCACCCCAGCTGCCAAACTAACCCTGATTCAGATGACCATCCTACCCATGCTAGATTACGGAGACATAATTTATAGATCGGCAGGTAAGGGTGCTCTCGAGCGACTAGATGTTCTTTACCATTCGGCCATCAGATTTGCCTCCAGTGCTCCTTATAGGACACACCACTGCACTCTATACTCCTCTGTAAACTGGTCATCTCTGTATACCCGTCGCAAGACCCACTGGTTGATGGTTATTTATAAAACCCTCTTAGGTCTCACTCCCCCTTATCTGAGATACCTACTGCAGCCCTCATCCTCCACATACAACACCCCTTCTGCCAGTCACATTCTGTTAAAGGTCCCCAAAGCACACACATCCCTGGGTCCCTCCTCTTTTCAGTTCGCTGCAGCTAGTGTTGTGGAATTATTGTAATCAAAAGGAGAGACTTTTAACTTTTTTCAAAACAATCAAATTCTATTATTTAATTACTGCAGTAATGGAGCTAATCCCGTAGGTGATTAGTTGTGAGCCCAACGAGCGGCATTTTATAGCAAAGTCCATCCTCTTGGATGTTCATGACAAACAACAGATGTATGGAATGGGTCACAAGGTTAGGATTCGTATGAAAGATACTAATAATTCACAGCAAACAGTATCTGCTGTAAAGACTGTTCTCATTGATTAGAGACCATGGTCTGGCCCCCAACTCCATACTGGAGCCATCTCCCCTTGGTACCACAGTACAGAAACATTAACTCATGCTATGGAATGTGGTCTTGTTAGCCTTATCATCCAAAGACATCGCAAATCTCCCAGAGGTCCACTTTCAGTTCACACAGACACAATAGAGTTATAAGAATCCGCTATTCTGTTGCATAAAACAACCATTTGCAATTACAGTATTATAACATAATCTTGAATTTTTTCCCCCACACTAGCGACTGGAACGAGCTGCAAAAAACACTCAAACTGGACAGTTTTATCTATTCATTTAAAGACTCCATCATAGACACTCTTATTGAGAGTTGGGGCTGCTTCGCATTATGTATTGTTGTCTCTACCTTGCCTTTGTGCCGTTGTCTGTGCCCAATAATGTTTGTACCATGTTTTGTGCTGCTACCATGTTGTGCTGCTGCCATGTTGTGTTGCTACCATGTTGTTGTCATGTTGTTTTCCTACCATGCTGTGTTGTCATGTATTGCTGCCATGCCTTGTTGTCTTAGGTCTCTCTTTATGTAGTGTTGTGGTGTCTCTCTTGTCATGATGTGTGTTTTGTCCCATATTTATATTGTATTTTTAATCCCAGCCCCCGTCCCCGCAGGAAGCCTTTTGCCTTTTGGTAGGCATCATTGTAAAAAAAGAATTTGTTCTTAACTGACTTGTCTAATTAAATAAAGGGAGGGTAAAAAGACTAATCATTGTCACATTTTGCTATGTAAAAATTATAATAAATGCGATTAAATTTAATTCGTGTTGGCTCTTCATTAATTCTCGTTTAGAGAAGACTCTAAACTGTCAACTGTAGGCTACCAAAATATTTGATCAACTTCCAAATATTGAGAGAGAGAGGCTTTTTTCACGAGCGCATATGCCATCACCAGCGAGTGAGCTGCACGCCATTGGGTGAGTCAGTGAAACTGGAAAGTATTTTTAGGACCGTCATTTCCTCCTCATATTGTAGCCTACAATATGTCTCCTCACACCTAGGCTATTGATGGATTCAAGACAAGGTTGTTTTCATTGATCTCAGATTCTCAGTTTGTCAGTGTCAAAGTAGCCTGTCATTTCGATCTTTTGTGCGGTATTATGGTGCTTTCAAGACAACTGGGAACTCTGTAAAAAAAACGAGGGCCAATCATGACGTCTCAATCTTCAGGTCGGAAAGTCGGAGCTCTAGAAAGAGGCCAAACTTCCCAACTTGGAATTCCATGTTGGATGACCGTTCAAAATAAATTTTCCCAGTTGGAGTTCGTTTTTTCCCGATTTTCCAGTTGTCTTGATCCAAGCTCCGAGTTCCCAGTTGTTTTGAAGGTTGCATTTTTAAAAATGATGCCAAAGTCTCCAGTCATGTGTTTATAAAAGGCCAAACATTTCCTGGACCCTAGGCCACAAAAAAATGTTTCCCATGTGTGCAACTTCTGTAAGTGGCTCTACTCTCTGCCACTACGGAAATGTGATGATATTATTATAAAGGTGATTTTTTGTCCTTCTCATGCGTTCTGGTACCTCAGAACTCCTCAGGTCACCCCCCTCTCGCGCTCACTTTTTGTTCCAGCACCTCTCGATTTACAAATTACGCACTGGGCATGAAGACATACAATCAAATCATATTTTATTGGTCACATACAGATATTTAGCCGATATTATCGCGGGTGTAGCGCAATGCTTGTGTTCCTAGTTCCAACAGTGCAGTTGGAGTCCTGATATAGTATTTCTTAGTCATTGAGAACATTTTCTACACATTCATTTTCACTTTGAAAAAGTGGACTACGTTGTGTAGATTGATAGGGAGGAAAAAAATCGAATTTAATCCCTTTTTAGATTAGTTTTTTAAGGCAGCAAACAGTAAATGTGAAGACTGTGCAACGGGTGTAGATATGAAAAAGGAAAGGAAATTGAGAGTTACAGGAAGGACATACCGACCTAAGTGAGAGATAGAGGAGGAAGAGAGGATAGATTGTGTTCGGAGACAGAGTGATAAACTGGTGAAGGGGAATAAGAGAGAAGCAATGTGTCTGTCGTACCTGAGGCTTCTATGGGTGAGTGATCTTTTTTTCCTCATAGAAGAACAAACAGCTACATTGAAAGCGGTCACACTTTCCGTCAGTGTAAAAGAGAACTAGAGAATTCAGGCCAGGTGACATGGTTAAATATGAATGTAATCTCTATTGATCCACCCGCACCACACAAAGAATGTAGCTTTAATTTTGAATATCAATCTGGTTCTACCCGCTAGGAAGAGTCACTGCTAAAAAAGTTATGACATTCCATGCACATTGGTGGGATTGAGAAGTATCAATTAGCCACACGATCTAGTTTAGTATTTTGATTATGCAAACACCAAAGATTTTGAATTTGAATTAAGGGTTTGAGTGACAGATGTATATGAAAGCAATTCTAGAGCTATGCAATGTTTTGAACAAACATATGGAGACTGCTCCTGTTGCTTTGTATTGACATTACCACCGCATTTATGTGTAGCAAATGCTGTTCTGCTTCAATGTGGTATTTTTAGTAGGCTGACTAATGCAGAACTATTATTTTCAATGAGTCATGTTCTAAGTATTTTCCCTTCATCAGTGATTCACACTTTCTTTGTTGTTGTGTGGCGTACTTCCTTGTTCTATTGTCCTACACTCTTGTGTTTACATGAAAGTGCAGAGAGAATTTTTGTGTGCAAAACAGATTTGTGATTCATAGAGTTGGATTGTGGGCTCTGCTTTGCATTTTTGCCATAATGGTTTCTGTGACAGGGGAAGGTAACGCTATATAGGTCATTCTCCATTTT
The DNA here is from genome assembly GCF_045791955.1 of Oncorhynchus clarkii lewisi. NCBI lineage: Eukaryota > Metazoa > Chordata > Actinopteri > Salmoniformes > Salmonidae > Oncorhynchus > Oncorhynchus clarkii. The sequence goes on along the minus strand of NC_092163.1, from coordinate 45,887,161 downwards.
AAAGCCCTCAATGGCGCTACCTATGCTGAAACAGGCTTTGTGTCATGTGAGAAGTTTATCCAAGTCTATGTTAGCCTTATATTTATCTCACTTCCTTAATTCCCTTTTCTTTGAATGAGTGGGTTGCCATTTAGTCCACTAAGTGGTGCTAAATAACCAAACTACATTTACTGGAATAAAAACTGAAGTTACCTTTCAGTGAATCCAGTCATATTTCCTGCACGTCATGGCAATCCGTCACACATTTCACTGGTTTCATGCAGATTTGAAAAGCTCAAAATGAACAAGTAAGCTAGAGTAGAGTCAGCTAGAACTAAAGTAGAGCAGAGTAAGCTAGAGCTAGAGTAGAGTCAGCTAGAGCTAGAGTAGTCAGCTAGAGCTAAAGTAGAGCAGAGTAAGCTAGAGCTAGAGTACAGTCAGCTAGAGCTAAAGTAGAGCAGAGTAAGCTAGAGCTAGACTGGAGCTAGGGCTAAAGTAGAGTAAGCTAGAGCTAGAGCTAAAGTAGAGTACAGTAAGCTAGAGCTAGAGTAGAGTAAGCTAGAACTAAAGTAGTGCAGAGTAAGCAAGAGCTAGAGCTAAAGTAGAGTACAGTAAGCTAGAGCTAGACCTAGAGCTAAAGCAGAGTAAGCTAGAGCTAGACTGGAGCTAGGGATAAAGTAGAGTAAGCTAGAGCTAGAGCTAGACCTAGAGCTAAAGCAGAGTAAGCTAGAGCTAGAGCTACAGAAGAGTAAGCTAGAGCTAGACTGGAGCTAGGGCTAAAGTAGAGTAAGCTAGAGCTAGAGATAAACTAGAGCTAAAGTAGAGTAGAGTAAGCTAGAGCTAGAGGAAGTCTGTTACTGGTCTCCCACATGAAAAAAATACTATATCATGCATACAGTACTATAGTATTCACTGTAGAGTTTTGCGGACTTTACTGTACTGTTTACAGTTAACTATATTATAAATACTGTAGTAATGGAACTGTAGTATATTCACTATAATAATTAACATAGTGTTTTTGCAGATTGTGGTATACTGTAGTATTTACTGCAGTATTTTTGTGGACTGTACTGTACTGTAGTATTTACTGTAGTGTTTTTGCAGATATTACTTTCCATGGATACAATATATGGTCTATACTTGGCATGTAGGTTTCTCACTTATGGGTGGCACAAATTGTGATATGGGGGAGGGGAATGAGCAGGGTATATGCAAATTAAATACTGTAGTATTTACTATAGTTAAAAAAGTGTAGTGTCACTGTGGACTATAGTGTTTTTGCGAAGAATACTGTTTTTTTGCGGATAATACTGTAGTATTAACTATAGTATTCTATAGTATACTACAACACGCTATAGTACTACACATGATCGAGGGATACTACAGTGTGTAGTATAGTATTCTACAGTATAATACAGTTCACTATAGAATTCTATAGTAAGTACTGTAGTATTCTATAGTAAACTGTAGTATTTTTTAATGTGGGCTGAGAGAGCATAGTGTCAAAGGGTCTTGAGTATTTGCTATCCAAGCCCCAGGCTGAGCAGCCAACCATGAGAGGCCCGTTCAGACTGACTGATTGATGGATTGACTGTCGGACTGACTGACAGATAGATGGGCAGTATGTAGTAGTGTAAGGCATGCTAGCATAACTTAATAATAGATTAGAATCCTCCCCCCGCCCTCCCATCTATCAACACTGTTCAACAACCTCACTTCTCTCAAGACAGCAATTCATAAATACCATACATGGTACTTCAAGCTAGCTCTTGCTCTCTGTCTCTCTCCCTCCGTCCCTTGTCACCCCACCCCTTGCTGAGAGAGTGTCGCCTTCACTCTTGCTCTCTCTCTCTCTCTCTCTCTCTCTCTCTCTCTCTCTCACAAACACACACACAAAGACGTACACAGCAAGAGAAGGAGGGCTCATGGACTGACAGAAAAGTTCCCCCTTCTCTCCTTTTCCTCTTCCCCCTTTGTCTTTCTCACACAAACACTGTTCTCCTTTCCTCTCTCTCCCTCCTTCTACCTCACATACTCTCTCCATATAACTCTTTCTCTCTCCCTGTTTCTCTCTCTCTCTCTGTTGTCTCTCTCTCCCTCCTACCTCACATACTCTCTCCACATAACTCTCTTTCTCTCTACCTGTCTCTTCCTGTGTCTCTCTCTCTCTCTCTCTCTCCCTCCCCTAGCCTGAAAAAGGTAGGCTTTTCACTCCGGCACCTGCCCTTACCTATAGCACAGAGAGAGGGCGAGAGGGAGGCGAGAGCAGAGCAGCACCTTGGCCCAGCCTCACCTTCCTGTGGGATTTTCCACCTTACTTCTTAGCACAGAGCCCAGCTTTGTTTGTTGTTCTCTGGGAACGTTGGGAACATTCCCTCAGCTCTGTGGAGATCAAAGCAGAGAATGAAGCTCATCTCACCTGGCTGTGCATGGATGGATACCCGAAGCGGTCAAGATTCCCATCTGATTTTCCCATTTGAACCCATTTTCCGAAAATAAGTTTGAGGAAGGGTCAAAGAGAACCTGGGAGTTCAGGGGGTTTTAACTGCAGGAGAGACGGACAGGTTTGGTGTGTGTGTGAACGAGGGAATGTGCCAGACCAAGAGAGAGAAAGAGACTTAATAGACAAAGAACATAAGTGAGAGCTAAAATAGTTCTACGTAGTCCGTTTTTAAGGCTGGCTGGGCATTGAACAAGAACAATACATACAATAAGGAAAATAGTCTATCAGCTGCAACAGGAGTCATAGATTTATAACTTAGTACGTTTTCACTTTCAGGCTGTTTCTTAGTGTTTGTCAGTCTAGTTGTCACTGTGTGTGCTCAGATCCATTGTAAGTGAGCCCTGTGGTGTCATTGGAGGATTTTGTTGTATTCTGAGCACACTGTTGGCCAGTTCAAATGATTGACAGGGCTAAAGAAGAAGAGTTGTTTCAGGAAGCGGGAGTGAGGTTTATACAGGAGGACATGGGGAGATAAGATGGATCCTGCCCTAGCAGCACACTTTGGACCTAAGTCAGACTTTGATGAACTCAACCTGTACTGGCTCCTGTCGACTATCCTGGAGGAGGACAATTTCTACCACCGCCATCTTTGAACTTTGGCACCAGGAAGTAAAACACTGTCAGGGGAGAGGGTTATCTCCACCTCAAACCTTAATCCAATTTTTTTTAAAGTATTGACTCTTGGTTACCTCATTTCACTGGTTTCCATGGTGACCCCGTCAGCACGGGGACCTGTCAGCATCATCACGTGGTAGCCAACAGCCATGCAGTACCTGGGTGGTAAACTGTCCTCCGCCCAGGTCCATGTCTCTGGCTGGGTGGGCAGCGTGCGTCGTTCCCTACAGGGGGCACTGAACTTAGTCTGGGGAGATGAGGAGGAGGTGGTGGTGGTAAAAGAAGAAGAGGAGGAGAAGGAAGAGGAGGATGAGGGAGAAGGTGGGGGAGGGGGCAGGAGGTTTGACAGGGCTGTGTCACCTCTGCGTAGCTTTGCCTCCCGGAGCCGGCAATCCCTGAGGTTGTTGTCTGTCCGGAGTCGCCAGCGGATGACACTGCGTAGACGGGCAGCAGACACCAGCGCTGTAAGAGAACCTGTCTGAACAATGTCATTATCTGCACTTTAACCAATTTTTTTTCTCGAATGAACATGAACATAAAAGTGATACTTAGCCGAACAGCTTCTTTCTCTCCATAGTGAGTAGGGCCACTAATTACACGTCTTTCTCCACCTCTATCCCTCCAACACCTTTCTACCTATTGTTGCTTATTCCAATCCTTCTTCTTGACCCCTCAGAGGCTGTGTGTGTGTGTGTGTGTGTGTGTGTGTGTGTGTGTGTGTGTGTGTGTGTGTGTGTGTGTGTGTGTGTGTGTGTGTGTGTGTGTGTGTGTGTGTGTGTGTGTGTGTGTGTGTGTGTGTGTGTGTGTGTGTGTGTGTGTTGTTTATCAGTATGCATACGGTTGGCATTTCCCTCTGTCAGTGGTGTGAACATGGGGACACAATGCCTGAGGGATAGCGATAAGGCCCATGGAAACACTGCTGTGTGTGTTTGTTCCCTGCTATGAATTTACTCATAATGCGTCTGCTCATGCTAATCTCACTTTTAGCCAGTGATAGGGAAGCTTCTCTGAAAATATAGTTTACCAAGCTACCAATTGCTTCACACTGGAAAAAGTTAAGCTACACTAAACCTACCCTTGAGAAAAATATAGTTTACTTAACGAAAGTTACTTTGAAAAAGTAGTTCACTGCATACAAAGTACTTTATGATTATGACATCTAAATCTGAAATGTCATAGACTACAAATTGCAAGAACAGTTTGCTCTGGAGTCAAATGTTAACAGAATGTGTAATTTAGCCTATTAAACACAAAAACTGTTTCAAGTGAGAACTAGGCCGGTCTGATGCCAAAAAAGAAAGGAAATGCTTGCCTACTTCACCCATATTTTATTTCCTTTGTGGAAAAAAGGTAGTGTGTATTTCCAGTAGTTAGCTACACTGCTACATGGCAAAAAAAAGTCATTAACTACTGAAAACACTACCTAGATTTGAATTTAGTTTAATTATCACCAAGCTACAGCAAAAGGGAGTGAAATTACTATACTGAACAAAAACATAAACGCAACAACTTCAACGATTTTACTGAGTTAAAGTGTCTGGTCTCAGACGATCTTGAAATAGGAGAAATGCTCTTAGTGAGGATATAAGGATACAAGGATATAAACAAGGATAAACAAGGATATAAACAAATGTAGAGAAATAAGCTTTTTGTGCTTATTTTTTTTGGAACATTTCTGAGATCTTTTATTTCAGCTCATGAAACACTTCACATGCGGCATTTATATTTTTGTCCAGCATAGTCGACCTACACATAGTTCTCTATTCCCCAACAGAGCTTTAAGCCACACCGCTTAGCGAGATGTGTCTGTGCCTGTGTAATTTATCGCTGCATGTTTTCGAGGACATGCTAGCTAGCATTAGGTTGTATTTCAGTCTGGATGGCTTTAAGCCCCCCAATACTATACTGTAAAGAGGTTCAAATGAGGTGTGACTGCAGAGCACTACCAGGAATCCTGCTCTGTCTTGACTTGTAACCCTCGCCCCACCCCCACCTATTATACTCATGCTGTTTGGATCCCCGCGAAAATAGTTTGGTTGTGTCATAACATCTCTCCCCAAGATGTGAACATTATTCCCAGTGGTGCCACCCATACGATAACATCTGCGTATACTACTTTAAGTCGCTTTGAATTGGAGCGTCTGCTAAATGTATTATATTTGTTATTATAGAATGACTCCTTGTTGTGAAGGAGAATGGTTATGATATAATCGCTGTACACGTGGATGACTTGCCCTTGATGTAAAAAAAAAGGGACTTTAATTTTTTTTATTTTCATACCACATTGCTAGGTCTACTCACTATAGCATATAGTACGAAGTTGTCCTAAATTCCTAATTTGGTTACATATTACTGCCCAACTTATACACAGGAAGCTTTCTATGTACAACGGTGGAGATTTGTGAGCCTGCTAGGCTAGCTGCCTTCTGGACTGCAATACAGCTGCCGGTGTAACACCAACAATTTAACTCAGCTACTGTACATACCAGACAGGGTTGTGAAGACAAAGTCAAAAGTAGTGCACTATATAGGGAATAGGGTGTCATTTGAGACAGGGCCGAAGTAGACCCAGTCCTCCTGTCGGCGACTGTGCTTACTCTATGAGGACATAGCCTGCTGTACTGTAGGCAAATCTCCTGATAGAGGTTGATTCATCTCCACAGTGACAAGGCCAGCCAGGCCAGATGCATTGTGCAAATTAAGTCAGACAGAGAAAATAGCTCCTGCTCTCTCTCTGTGTGTGTGTGTGTGTGTGTGTGTGTGTGTAGCCCGACTCACCCAATCAATCTGCAATCAAGGCAGTAAAGGAGTTATGAAGAAAGATGTTTTCCAAATCAAAAGCTGTTCCTCTCCCACTGTATTAACACCGGGTTGGTTTCAGTGGAGGCTGGTGGGAGGAGCTATAGGAGGACGGGAATGGATTGGAATTAATGGAACGGTATCAAACAGATCAAACATATGGAAACCACATGTTTGACTCCGTTCCATTGATTCCATTCCAGCCATTACAATGAGCCCGTCCTCCTATAGCTCCACCCACTGGTCTCAACTGGTTGGTTTTGTTGCTGGGTAACATAAAAACGACAATAGATTGGCATGTGCGCCTTGACAAACACTAGAGTGAGGTGAGGTCAAAGAATGTGTGTGACTGTCAGTGTGTCTGTTAATGTGTGTGTGTCTGTGTGTGTGTGTGTGTGTGTGTGTGTGTGTGCGTGTGTGTGTAATCGTGTGTGTGAGGGTGGTGTTTTTTGAGGACAGTGTACCCTCTGTGACCAGCTCATTAAAATATTAATGCTTGGCTGGTTGTTTGACCTCTTTCTTTCTCTGTTGTGATGAACTCTCTTGGATTCACGTGCTCTCTTCAACACTGTTCTCTTGCAACCCCCTCTCCTAGTCACCCCACACATTTAGGGGAATGCTCCTTACATTAACATTATATAGGCCCTCTAAAAGTGTCAGCTGAGTATTGGTATCTGTTTTGCTCCCTGCATAGTGTCCCTCTTCATGAAATTTACCTAAAGTTTTGATAACTCTCTCTTTCTCACTCTCATCAGGAGCAGTTGAAGTGCTGTGTGGGGGCGGGAGAGGGACATGACACAGAGGCTCTGATTGGTGGAGAGCCAGACAAGCAGTATGGGGGATGTGACACTAGACTGTCTGAGGATGACAGGTGGGTACAGGAGAACCACCGTACAATAGCCCTATTCTACTGATAACTACACTATGGGTGCATGTCAATAGTCTTAAAGATCCCACACACCAGTAAGATTGTCAAATGTTTGCTTGCTGAGAGCACTCAGCACCTCTGAACAGAGTGTCGGCGGTCAGTCTCTTTTGTGTTCACACCGCACAGACTTTGAAGCCATCCGCCTTGTTAAAATACTCCAAACCAGAAGGTGGCAGTAGTGTTGCATTTTTAAGCCTAGTTTGGCAATGCTAGTCCCTGTGTATTTTGCTTTTTAGGTATCCAATGTTAGCTAACTAGCTAGCTGCACTAATGTTGCTATTGTTGTAGAAAGCCCTTGTTGATACTAGCCAGATGGCCACAGCTAGATAACTAGCTAGCAAGATGGCAAAAAACAATTTCATTCACTCTCCATAATCCCAAACTGCCAGTGTCAGCCCATAGACATTTTTTTTCCTAGCTAGCTAATGTTAAATAAACCGTTAGCATGTCATTCGCTAGATAGCGTAAGATATTTTTTAGCTTTTTGTTGTCACTCCTGTCTGGTCCCCCACATGGAGATTTGTGCACTCTGGCTCAAAGTCAAGCTGTCGGCCACTGAGGAGCATTGCGATTCTATAGGTAGGTAGCCTACCAGGTCGGTACGCAGAAGGTAGTTAATTTGTTCTACCAAGACAAAGTGAAGGTAGTATACTTCTTCTGACATCTGCTGGTTAATAAAACATATTGCAGGGGGACACATGGATTGTGTGAACCCACATTGGAGCAGTACCAGATTAAGTGGACAAAGGTTTTCCATGTTTATGCCCACATTTTAATTGTTGGGATCTGTTTTTTTATCCCCCACATCCTAAGTCTGCAGACGACCGTGGAACAGATCTCCCCTGTCACACCAGATGAGCCTAACAGCACATCTCCACTAGAAGAAACAGAGGAGCTATTAGCCTTTCCTGATGTAAGTCTCTTGTCAAGGCCTATCTGGTACTTTCACTATGCATTTGTAGGCTACGATATTTGACTTTGCTTGTCCCTGCGTGTGTGTACACTGTGTGTGTGCGTGCACAGATTTCTCCTCTATTGGACACCAGTGCTCAGCGTGCAAGGGCAAAGCTGAGGAAGAGTCGGAGGACCCGCCCCCCTCGAGCTGTCCATCAGAACTCTACCACAGCAACGCTTGAGGAAAACCGCATCCACGACTGGAGGTTCTGTGACTCCTCAGGTTAGTAGACAATTCAATTTGTCTACTACCTACCCCTATTTTTTTTATTTTGTATTTAACCTTTATTTAATTGGGCAAGTCAGTTAAGAACAAATTATTTTTTACAATGACGGCCCACAATCTCATTCTTTGAGATACACAAGTGGCTAGGAGGTAGAGGTTAAGGGTCATTGCAACCATCCCTCATTAAAAGTCATTCACACAAGACCAAACATCTGTTATACCCCTTTTTCAGATAAGGTGGACTCTCTAACAAGGGGAGATTGTGAGTCTGATGAGGAGCAGCCCAGAGGGAGGGAGGTATGTTCACCACCTTCCCAGCCCCAGAGAATACCCCTCTTTTCTGGAATGGACCCGTCCGCTCTCAAGGTACAGTATGTAGATGCTCTCAATCCACCGATGCTCTATGTTACACCCTGAAAGATTGACTGAGGCTAAGTGTGCATCCCAAATGGTACCCTATTTCCTATTAAGGGTTCATAGGACCATAGGGTTCCGGTCAAAAGTAGTGAACAATATAGGGAATAGGGTGCCCTTTGGGACCTAATCTTAGATGCAATCAAACCTGCACTGCTGGACATGCTGCATGACAAAGTTCCTAAACCATAAAAAGTGCATATTGGGTGATAAGTGATTGTTTACTGCAGGATTTTTCTTAGTAAGGAGTTCCCTGCACTATCAAAAACGTTTAGAACATGACTTGTTCTTACCTTCACTGCCTCTCCTAGGCCCAGTTAAAGAAGCGAACAGGGGGAGGAGTTAAAGGAGCCGATACAGACAGTCAGACAGACAGTCTTGCTCTGTCCCCCTCTCAGCTCTCTCGCTCTCCCGGATGTTCCTCCTTCCTCCCCGGGACGTCACAGATGCTACCCCCTGTAGGGAACAAAGATGGAGGGTATGTTTAGTCCCAACATGCTGCTCTTATCTTACTAGCATAAAACCACAGTTTCAGCATTGTAAGTTATTTTAGTAGTTTTAAAATGTTATTCAACATGAATCAACAAAATGTGATGAATGAGAACAACTAGCAACGCAGATGACTGAAATAGTTAGCTGGGTAAATTAGTTAGATGTTAGTACAAGGCAAACCATTTGATCTATGTTTGTGTGACCCTCAGGGGGGACTCGTCTCCTTCATGGCTGCAAGAACTCAAGTCTAAGAAGCGCTTGAGTCAATACAACAGTGAGGACTAGCTGAGTGGATGGACCTCATTTTTACACCAGCTATTACAATCAAAATACCTATCTGATCACATTACCCTTCCATACACACCTTAAAGTGTTAGTTAACTCCAAAGAAAGCCTATAGCTTGTTAAAAGTTTGCAGTCTGACGTTGTCAGACACACTTTGATTTGAGTGAACTATCACTTTAAAATATGCCCTGTATCTGTCATGTAAATGAGCTTTTATTCCTGTTTACCTCTAGGAGATACCACCCAGCAAGCACATTCAGTTCCTTGGAACTTGTAGGAACGTACGTTTTTGGTTTCCCATTGGTTCTGGGAACAAAGCCATAAGAATCTTGACCGGTAAAACGAAAAGTTCTGAGAAAGGAAGTGAAAACGTGGTCTGTTCTGGAAACTTACATTTTTAGGTTGCAGAGAGATTCTGAGAAGCTTTCCTGGGAGGTTTTATTAACGTTCTGAGAACGTAAATTATAGGTTATGTGAAGGTATTTATATAACGTCCTGAGAAAGTGTTTCAATATGACTTTTAATAACACTGATAGTTTAGTTTGAACTCCAAGAACATATAGGACACATGGAAATGCATTTTTTTTTATTGTGCCAGAGTCTAACCTATGATCTTCTGTTTTCTATCTATGGAATTAGTCAACTGCGCCACCAGGATGGAGCTAGCATGCCATGTTTGTTTTTTACTCATACAAAGCTGATCATTTTAATCTATTCAAATAGACCCCATTTCAAAGGAAACAAGCACTAATTAAGTCCCGGTATGGCCAATTAGTGGGCGCAACCAACACAGTTAACAAGATAGAGGATAGAGAGTTTTGTTAATGCTGAGAACAGAATGTATATGTTTTTAAATAACATTCTTTAGAACGTTCTCTGAATGTTAGTAAAGTTTTTGTGTTTTTTATGGAAAATGTTCTTAAGGTTCTCTGAACAATTTGAGATCATGAATTTAACTAGAACCTGTAGGAAACGTTATGCTGAAGTACCAAAATTACCACAGAAAAATGTTGTTTCTTAATGTTCTTTGAACTATTGGAGAATATTCGCAATGTCAAACCAGTTGGAGAACATTCTTAGAATGTTACCAAAATTGTAGTGAATTATAACCATGTTTGAACATTTTGGAAACATTCTGTTAAAGTAATGAAATTCCAAGGAAACAATGTTTTCTTGTGAAGTTCCTTAAATGTGCTGAGAATGTTCCAAAGCCAAGCAACTACGCTGCACCATTCCCAAAAAGTTGCGAGAAGGATGCATGCAAAATAACCAACCACGCTCTCACCAAGCTCTAAGAAACATATGGTTCTCAGAACATTGTGTGCTAGCTGGGCATTGACTTGGAGATCATCCAACTGATGCTGCTGTTGTTGCTGACAAACACCCCTGTGACAAACACAGCAGTGACCTGGACTCCCTCCAATTGTGTGCCTTTCCAGAAACTCCCTTTTTTTATTGACAAACTATGCAAGACAATGGAGAAGCATTGGATACTTTCCTGCCCTGCGTTGTGACCATCTCTTCGACTTTTCTATTCGTCAAAGGAATTATAAGCATGTAGACTATTTGCAACACAGAAACACACACACACACACACAGAGAATATTTGCAACATTTGGACAAGTGCCTCTCATCCCAGGCCACTATATGTTCTAGACTGTATCTTTCCATCCATCCAAACTTGCATGCCAGATTCTGTGTGGGACTGTTTAGGTCATGCACACAAATATCCACAATGCCACAAGGTTCACATACATACTTGAATTGTACATCTTTTGGCACCTAGCCAATGGAACTTTCCTTCTTTCTCAATTGATCTCTTGTTTTGAACTAACCCGGCGTTTTCTTTTCTCTGTTATGTGATGCACTCACTCGCTGCTCTGATGAGCTGCTCTTGATAAAAGTATCTGGGAGATACAACGATATTATCTCTACTCTGTCCAAACAAGAAAAGGAGAGGAATAGCTATGTCTGCACCCTTGTTGTGGTTTGATTAGAGACAATGTCTCAACACCTGTGTACAACAGGCCTTTCATCTGATCTCAGCCAATAACAAACCAATACACATGTGCTTACTCTGCCTGCCATGATGCCCACATCCTGCAATAGTGCCATAAAGCACTTTAAGAGGGATCCATTTACAGTAACAATGACAGGTGCACTAGAAAATAATTGTATACAATACCATTCCCCGTCCATAGGTGCAGACTGACATTGACAAAATGATGTCTATCAAATAATAAGTACCAATTTTACACATTCAGATTCAAGTATATTTGGGCAAGGTCCTATTGTAATTGCATTAGTAATAAACATGTTGATCTGATATGTCTGTATGTATTGCTGTCAGCCACAGATAAGATCTTGTTTCTTCTGAGTGTTGATCAGCTGATGTTGTTCATTGCTGCCAGATCAATTAAGGAGTATTTTCTATCCGTGTTTTTCGAAAGGGTGCAAATCTCTTAACATTTTCCCTTTCATATTATCTTCATAACGTTCACTGGAATAATAGAAAACACAAACAATGCACACACTCATAAATGCATATACTGTAGGCCTATATACAGTAAGAAACATGTTTTGAATGGCACCATAGTGTTTTTGACACCTACACCACCTACTTGTCTACATTGACTGTGTGAAAAGTGGGTAACACCACTTGACACCCAAGGTCATAACACGTTATGATATGGCCATAACCATGTCATAACAGCTGACATAACTTGTCATAACTTGTCACAATATATATATATATATATATATATATGTCACAGCAGCTGTAAATATATATTTACACATTTATTCAAATAACTTTTTTTGCATGCCAAGAGGTTTCCTTTCGTTTGAAAGTTTGTTTCTTAAATCCTTTGATGTTGTTGTAATGAATTATTTTTAAAATAACTTGTAGAAAATAAACTTTATGACACTGTCATGAAGAATTGTGACCATCTTGTGTAACTTTACTTAGACTAAGAAAATACACTTCATGACACTGTGAAGAAGCACTATGACCATCGTAATCATATAAGCCAGATTGGCCTATCACGTACATGCCCTTATATCAGTCATTAGTCAAAAAGAGGGTGTCTTGTCCTGCTCCTGCATTCATCTCAGTCATCAGCAACAGAGCATTGGGGTAGGTGCATGTCTGACATCAATGTGTGTGCAATTACAATGATAATTTAATATGGTCAATATTTTTTTATATATACAGTACCAGTCAAAGGTTTGGACACACCTACTCATTCAAGATTTTTATTTTATTATTTTCTACATTGTAGAATAATAGTGAAGACGTCAAATCTATGAAATAACACATACGGGAATCATGTCGTAACCAAAAAACTGTTAAACAAATCTAAATGTATTTTATATTTTTCAATGTAGCCACCCTTTGCCTTGATGACAGCTTTGGACACTTTTGGCATTCTCTCAACCAGCTTCACCTGGAATGCTTTTCCAACAGTCTTGAAGGAGTTCCCACGTATGCTGAGGTCATTAGCTGCTTTTCCTTCACTCTGCGGTCCAACTCATCTTCAACCATCTCAATTGGGTTGAGGTCGGGTGATTATGGAGGCCAGGTCATCTGATGCAGCATCACGCATGTAGGAACCACACATGTGGAGATAATCCGTTCACCTACTCTGCGTCTCATAAAGACACGGCGGTTGAAACCATAAATCTCAAATTTGGACTCATGAGACCAAAGGACAGATTTCCACCGGTCTAATGTCCACTGCTGTGTTTCTTGGACCAAGCAAGTCTCTTCTTCTTATTGGTGTCCTTTAGTAGTGGTTTCTTTGCAGCAATTCAACCATGCAGGCCTGATTCACGCAGTCTCCTCTGAACAGTTGATGTTGAGATGTGTCTGTTACTTGAACTCTGTGAAGCAATTATTTGGGCTGAAATTTATGAGGCTGATAACTTACAGCGCTTAATGGTCTTTGCGACAGCACTTGAAGAAACGTTCAAAGTTCTTGAAATTCTCCATACTGGCTGACCTTCATGTTTTAAAGTAATGATGGACTGTCATTTCTCTTTTCTTATTTGAACTGTTCTTGACATAATATGGACTTGGTCTTTTACCAAATAGGGATATCTTCTGTATCCCAACCCTACCTAGTCACAACACAACTGATTTGCTCAAACACATTAAGAAGGAAAGAAGTTCCACAAATTAACTTTTAACAAGGCACACTTGTTAATTGAAATGCATTCCAGGTGACTAACTCATGAAGCTGGTTGAGAGAATGCCAAGAGTTTGCAATGCTGTCATCAAAGTAAAGGGTGGCTACTTTGAAGATGAACACTTTTTTGATTACCACATGATTCCGTATGTGTTATTTTATAGTTTTGATGTCTTCACTATTATTCTACAATGTAAAAGATAAAGAAAAACCCTTGCATGAGTAGGTGTGTCCAAACTTTGGACTGGTACTGTATAACATAAACACACTGTTGACACGCAGACTAATGAAATGTTTTGCCATGTGTGGTAGGTTTTGTGCATTTTGAAACACTTATGTAGGTGTCATAACCAGCCATAAAACAACTACCGAGGTAGGTTTTGTGGGTTTTTACACTCTTATGTAGGTGTCATAACCAGCCATAAAATAATGCAATATATGTCACAACAGGTGATGTGTCATGTGTCATGACAGTATTATGACCCTATTATAACAGGTTATAACAAGTTATGTCAGCTGTTACGCCATATTATGACATGGTTATGACCGTGTCATAACGTGTCATGACGCTGGGTGTCAAGCAAAGTGCTACCAAAAAGTGTGTGATAGGAGCATGTTGGTTCCATGCACCAGGTGTCAATAGACAATATGATTACTGTATAGTAAGGAAGGCCTTCTCTAGATTCCCCCTGGAAAGTGAGCTTGCGAAAATGTCCAGTGCGTCAAGGGAGGCTTGTAAGAAGATTTTTCAGGGTTTGCATGGCAAAGACAGATGTTTGACTGGGATCCTACTGATATAGTACTGACACCTGGTGCATTGGAGAGTGTCACACATAGATTAGAGAAAGAGGTGAATAGTGGGATGCAAGGAGAGAAAAAGGGCAGGAGGAAAGAAACTTAAAGGATGAAGAAAGGACTGAAAGTGAAAGAGGAGTGATGATGTAATAAAATGCACGAGGGAGGAGTGAAGGTAGAAGAAGACGAAGGAGAGTAAATAGAAAGCAACAATAGAAAGCGGAAAGTGCGGGTGAGATGGCGGGGCAGTGGACAGGCGGACGGATGGAAAGCTGGACAGACAGATGGGCAGTTGGGTGTGGCCAGTAGTGCTGAGTGGAGTTGATCTCGCTCAATCCTCTTGGCTCGCTGTCTGTGTGTGCCCACCATCGGGCCACTGGCAGGGTGGCAGCGTGAGCGTGGTCGGCCCGGGTGGAAGCGGGTGCCAATATACCCCGACCGAGGGCACGCAGCCCTATTGAGAGGCAATGTGATGGACACAATGCGAGCGACAGACTTGCTGCATCAACAGCATCACCCGCCCCTGTTTTTTTTGCTGCTGTGTGCCATTTATAAACCATAAATACCCCCCTGGCTCCTAGTGCCTTCTCACCAGGCCTCCACACTCACACACCCTCATACAGAGACAGAAAGAGGGAGAGAAAAAGAAAAAAGAAAACAAGGAAAAACGGAGAGAGTGTGGCTCGTACGTGGTGCAGTGAAGCACAAGCCATCCAGGTAAAAATAGACAGATCCCTCTCTTTCCTTGGTGCTCTGACTGTCTTATGCTGCAACTCTTGCTGTTTTCAATTATCCCCATTTATCTCTCTCCATAACCATGTATGCACTGTTATTTTGCCTGGAACTGAATATGCATCAATGTGTCAAACGTAAAAGTCCCTTTGTGGAATCAGAATATGTATGATTTTTTTTTAATGTAAGAATGTTTTGGAATGTAGATGGTCAAACAATAATGCAATGGGTAAAAACCAACATCTCGGGCAAACAGTGCCTTCTTCTCCATCATGAAGTTACCATTCCGTTAGTCAGCACCTCTCAAACATTTTTGGAGGTTTGTCAACTTTTCTTTGGAATGCAGAGGGAACATGTCAGAGCAGCAGGGTGCACCGGAGCAGCTAGCAGCTGGAAAGAGCCAAGGAGGGGCAGGAGCCACCTACAAGGTGGGTGTAGGGTGAAGTTGCCTCTAGATGCTGATCTTGGGTCAATTTTGTATTTTCCCCACTAAAAGCTGATCTTAGTTCTGTACCTACTATCCTTTGGTGGTGAAACAGCGTATTCTTAGAATATTTTAGTGGTAAAAGGATTCCACGTAAAACCTTGTATTAGCAAAAGGGCATCCTCATGGAACCAGAAATAGTTACATTCAAAGGGTTCTCCTATGGAGGCAATTGAACAATCCTTTATGGTTCTAGGGAGCACCTTCTTTCTTTTTGTAGGGAAAAATTCACCCTAGAGCTACAAGGGGCCCGACATCCGTTGGACCTTATTATAATCTTATTATATCTTAGCCTAAGATTCACTTGGTCTGACTTTTTATGAAATGTCACTGATACTACTAGTATGTATTTACAATGACATAAGCAAAATAACGCACAACAACACGGCAGTATAGTACAACACATTGTTAAATTACAACGGTGCAATCTTCATGCAGTTTCTGCCTATGTTAATGTTGTTGTTAAGCCTATTGTGTACTAATGTAATTACTTACCATTGACCCATGCCTCTTCCTGACTTATCTTGTAGGTGGTGGTGTTTGAGTTTGAGAACTTCTGTGGGAAGAAAGTGGAGCTGTCTGCAGAGTGTAAGAATGTGATCGAAAAGGGATGTGAGAAGGTGGGATCTATCATCGTGGAATCAGGACCGTAAGTGTCACCAATATTGATTTTCTACATTTTCCATCATGCCTCACTCTTGCCCCCTTCCTGTTTACCTGTGTCTCCAATACTCTCCAACACTGCCCTTATTTAAACGTTAAAACGTTTATGAATCCAACTTCAGTCTCTAGACAATGAAATTTCATTCTTATTCAACTGTGTATACATTTTGATCACAGTTCTTATCAATCACCTTTCATGCAGGGGAGACCAAGGTTGGTTGTCTCGTGGGTTGGTTTTCACAGTGCTAATTACTCACCATCTAAATGGTGCTGTGTAATAATTTTAAGGTTAAAATCTCTGAACTATTTGAAAGAACTCATCCACCTGGTCAATTCATGTCAGCATGATAAAACACTGAGGTTAGGAGAATTTGTGTTTTTCATAGGTGAAAGTAAAAATATATATTGGTGTGTTCTTAGTAAATGTTTATTATGGAAGTATCCATGAAGGATTATGTTTTTTGAAAAGAGGAAAGGGAACGCTATATTTCAAACCAATTTCTGAGTTCCTAGGCCAAGCCATGTGGTAACTAACATATACATTAGCATTGGCGGGTGGTTGGGGATGGATTTGAAAAAAGTTATGTTTTGAGGTTAACATTTTAACCACAGGATTATGTCATCATGGTAACCACTTTCAACATTGACAAACCTTGCATAAAATATGTTGAATTTGTACCTTTGAAACAACGTCAGATCTTCAATGTAATATCCACTAAAATAAAAAAGCAATAGGCTGGGCAGCGCCTCCTACTGGAGAGTTTATCTATCTACAACTACCCTGCGGTTTTCCATCCAGGCCCTGCTTATCTTTGAGATTTGTCACTGTCTGTTACCAATGTGCTATTGTGAGAATTTGGATGTGCTTTTAGATGGTTAAAAGCATAGTGGTAACACATTGGGAATTCAACAAACTTTCAACTGTCTTTTTGAGTGGGTGAAAAAAAGTTGTAATCACATTGATCAACGTATCAACCAAATATTACCCAATTCTCCAAGTTGAAGTGACGAGGTGTGCACAGTGGGATTTTATTCTCGCTGAAGTTTGTTAGGAATATCATTCTAGCGAAGAAAGGCTTGGCTACTTCTAAGACTGTTGGCTATATTGCTTCATTCCCTGTTACAAAAGGAATAAGTTACTAGAAAACATTGACAACCAACCCCATACTGTGACAACAAACCCAGCGATGGGGCTGGTTGTCATAAGTGGACAGAGTTTGTTTGATGCCTTATAACTCCATGTTGAAAAACGATAATGATCAAAAAAAGGTCCCAGTTTCAACCCAAGACCTTGGTCTTTCTCCTAAAAGAGTCTTGTAAGATATACTGCTGCTGAGAGAAACACACAAGAGTAAAAAGTGTGACAACCAACCCTGGTCTCTCCTACCATCTCACTACTACTGTTTATGTACAAGAAATTGGTAAAGCGTAATTACCTTTGTGTTCTCAGCTGGGTGGCATTTGAGCGCCAGGCATTTGGCGGGGAGCAGTTTGTGCTGGAGAAGGGCGAGTATCCTCGTTGGAGCACCTGGACCAATAGCCAGACTAATAACTACCTGCTGTCCCTCAGGCCACTCAAAGTGGTCAGTATATCCCTGTAACTATAATTAGAATCATCATCGTTTAACTGGGTATATTTACATGTACCAGGAATCTGACATGGTGCAATGGTGCTGACAACCCCTTACAATAAACAGAATACACAGACAGAATTTAGCCAAAATTATTTACACATAATCTACGTATAGTATATAAGGATGTAGCCTACTGACCATAGCAACCTACAGTGGACAGGCATCCAACTGTCATGTCAATGAGAGAAGACTAACCTGTCGAGCTAAAGGGCAAATCCCTTTTGTTTCCTAAGTTAACAGAATTCCACATAAGAAACCTATTTGTACCAAATGATTTGTGCTCCCAAGCCACCAAAAGTATTTATTTGATCATTATTTAGTTATTTGAAACTGCACTTTTCTAAGTAGGGTTACCAGCCCTGGAGTAGTAGCTACCTTCCTTAAAAGTAAACACCAAGTAAACAGCAGACATGAAAACATAGTGTAACCACCACCCATTCCTGTTCCTGCCCAGGACAGTGCGGATCACAAACTCCACCTGTTCGAGAACCCAGGCTTCGCCGGGAGGAAGATGGAGATTGTGGATGACGACGTCCCCAGCCTGTGGGTCCATGGCTTTCAGGACCGCGTGGCCAGCATCAAGGCTACGAATGGAGCGTAAGTTCAACACCTTTACACATCATTGAGATCAGGCATACAGTATCTGTCTACAGCTAGGTTACTGCAAGGTTATCTCTCATGCAAGTATGGCTCTGAATTGCAACCGATTCTGTTCCATAAATGTCATTATAGCTGTATGTCCCCTTGCCCTCCCTAGGTGGGTGGGCTACATGTTCCCAGGCTACAGGGGCCGCCAGTACATCTTTGAGCATGGAGACTACAAACACTGGAATGACTGGGGAGCATCAACACCTCAGATCCAGTCTGTCCGACGCGTGCGTGACATGCAGTGGCACAAGAGAGGCTGCTTCATTGCCCCCACTCCCACCCCCGCACCCAACCCCACACCACCTGCCCCCCCTAACGCCACTGGCACCAGCTGAAAGAGAGTGGCTGTGGCCCCAGGCAGCCTAAGAAGCCAAATCCGGGCCTCCCATCCATCCAGGGCTCCACCGAACCTCACCTCCTCGTCACAGAGGGTCAGCAAGAAACGACGAACTCGGAAGTGAAGTAACCATCTCTGACTTACCTATGTGTCTGGGGTGGAAATAATAAAGGCTTTGAACCCGATTTGGTTTGACCCAACTGGATGTTTTTGTCAGTCCCTCTTACAGAGTTGCTATGAAAACTTCTCTGAGGTTGTTAGAATAATATTATTTAGTGTGCCAACATCATACAATAGCAGTAATAATATTTGGTTAATGGTGCTGGTTTACATCTCCTTCTTTAGAATGGTTGTAAGGTAAAACACTGACCAGTAGATGGTAACATGGAAGCAGAAGATAAACTTGCATGGGAAGTTGAGTTGGGTGTCTAGGAGACGTCCAAGACTAAATAAAACATTCAAATTTATCATCACCATAAAAAGTATGCACGTTCACCCAACAAAGTTAATGTAGACTACGGGACATTCCATTGAAATGTTACATGCACCGGTCAACAGGTACAGTACACCTTGTAGTTTTCTGTCAATTGAGATTTGAGTAAGCACTAATGTCTTCAGAGTGTATTGGAACATGAGTCATGACATAGTGCACAAATGTGTTTTATTAGAATCATCAACACATGACTTAGATCATTTACAAAACCCAAAATATGAAATCAGTAACCAACAAGGCAACAGTAAACATGCTGGCCCCCACGAATGATGCAGCACCCCCCTAATCAGTGTCATTTTGTAAATGAAGGATCTCTATGCCAACAAGCATCATTCACTCAAATTTTGTCAAAATCGGGCCAGTGCTGTCTGAGATATCGCGTGGGTTAGCTAGACTCACATCCCTGAGCAAGTGTGCCATATTTCATCACTGAGTCAAACAGATCAAGAGCTATAAACATGTGCCCGTATTATAGCGCCACCGTGTGGTCGATATGAACGTTCTTGCATATGTTGAGTCTTTACAGTGTTTGCAACTTGTGTACCAAATGTTGTTACAATACGAATATACTGACTGATTTATATCGAATTGCGCCAGACCACGCCCACATGAATGTTTACTGGTCAATAGCAGCCATGCTGTTTTAGCTACTAGTCTGAAAAATGGTGTGTTTGGAGACCTTTCTCCATAGATGCCACACATCAAGTTTAATGCAGATCGGTCATTTGATGACAGAAGAGTAGAGTTGTTTTTCACAAAATTCTAAATGACGAAAAATCCATCGTGGCAGAACTTATGGGTCCCTGAGGCAAATTTGTTCCTTGTGAGTAGCGGGACCTATGTACCAAATTTCATGACTTTAAGGTCAAACGTGGTGAGGGGCGAGACCTTCCAAAGCTTGCATTTTCAATCTTGTGTTATAGCGCCATCATCTGGCCAATCAGTGTAATTTTCTAAATACCGGATCTTTATGGCTAGATGCATCATTCACCAAAGTTTTGTCAAAATCGGGCCAGTGCTTACAGATATTGCATGCGACTAACGTTCGTTCGTACAAATGTACAGAGACAGATCCATAGTCCCCTCCCTGATTTCATCGTGGGGGACAATTCCCTTTTCAGCGTACATGTATTCTAATGACTTTCCGACACTGTGCAGAATAAGCTGCAAAGGTCTATTGCTGTGTTCATAACCAACTTGAACGCCCCTCCAACTGATAATTACAAGTGGGGAACTTGTCTATCATCCATGAGCTCCTATTTCTCCCACATGCTGACCTCTGACAACACCTACTAAGGAAAGGACTTCAATAACAGCCTTTTCAGCAGTTAAATGCAGCAACAACATATTATTTATACAATGAAAACTATTAATATGGTTTTTGAGTACTATAATTTGTTAAAAATAATGATATCTGTACTTTTAGTTATGGATGACGCTGGCCAATAGCCAAGCGGTGTTTCTCAACAAGTCCAAGCACGTGAATGCATCCAACTGGTATTTATGAGTTCACAAAGAGTAATTACCACCTTCCCACTTCATTATGAAAGCAGCATATGCCCCAGAAGTTGGGAAGGCTTTTTCAAATTCGGGAGTTATTTTATGCTGACCCGGGTTGATCCAAGCAAGGGCAGGGGCTTTTGTAGGATTTGAAGACATTTGGGGCTTAGCCACAAAGCCACTAGGGGGGTCCGGGGACATTCTCCCCCAGCAGAAAAAAGAGAGAAAGAATTTCAACAGCTAAATGAATGAATTTGGTGCACTTTAAGATGAAGATTGAAAGATTAGAACATTGAGAGATTAGATATGTTTCAGGTAACTTGCACCTTCCACAGCAGACACTGCCCGTACTCAATTATAGTTGCTACTGTGGGTCTCCTCTACTCTGGAGCACTCTCTACTCCCGAACAGGTACATTTACAGTGTATTGTCAAAAACCACTAAACAACTTCAAACATGGACTATGACCTGTCCAATGAGCCAAACTGATCAAACAATCCCACAGTACCCAAACACACACACAGACATGCACACACACACTCTGCAGTAATTAGAATACATAGAGCAGTGTGCCCACCCCTTCTCTGCCTCTCTCCTCTCAAGGCTCAGGAGAAGACTCAGATGCAGACAGTTTCAAAGTAACAAAAGTTTATTACAAAAACATGGGGGGCAGTCAAACAACAGGTCAATGGCAGGCAGAGGTCAATAGTCCAGAACAGAGTCCTAAAGATACTGAATGGCAGGCAGGCTCAGGGTCAGCGCAGGCAGAGGTCAGTAATCCAGCGTGGCATGAGAAGGTACAGAACGACAGGCAGGCTCTGGGTCAAGGCAGAAAGAATGGTCAAAAACCAGGAAAGATAGAAAACAGGAACTAGAGACAGACAGGAGCATGGTAAAAACCGCTGGTAGGCTTGACGAAACAAAACAAACTGGCAACAGACAAACAGACAACACTGTATAAGTACACTGGGGATAACGGGGAAGATGGGCGACACATCTAGGGGGGTAGAGACAAGCCCAAAGACAGGTGAAACAGATCAGGGTGTGACAGTCTCGGGATCCGAGGGTGTAGATGGGGGGCTATAGCGGCGTGAGCGCATCCGGCTTGATATTCTTGGATCCCGGTTGGTAGGAAAGGGAGAAGTTAAACCGAGTGACCTAGCTTGCCTGGAATTGAGAACCTTGGCGGTGTGGAGATATTCCAGGTTCTTGTGATCCGTCCAAACAATGAACAGATGTTCCACCCCATCCGCCCCATCCCAGGGGTGGTGTGATGCCTAGGAGAAGATCGATCCTGCAGTCATAGGGTCAGTGCGGAGGAAGTGAAGTGGCCCGGGCTTTACTGAAAACCTCCCGGAGGTTCTGGTACTCCGAGGGAATGGTGGTGAAGTCCGGGGCAACCTCCGAGCCCACTGGAAGACGTCCCGGGGCAGGCTGCGCTGACTTCAGGCAATGGGCGTGGCAGAATGGGCTCCAGCCCATGATGGCACCAGCAGTCCAGTCAATAAGGGGATTGTGTCGCTGGAGCCAAGATAATCCCAATACCACAGGAACTTGAGGAGACTTAATCAGCAGGAATTGAATAGCCTCGCTGTGGTTCCCTAACACTCGTATGGTTGATGAGAGTGGTATTCGTGTGAAGCCGGTGTAGACGTTCAGCTGGGGACAGCCTAGCTCTGCCTAGTTGCATCAGCTGTGGTGAATCGGCAGACTTCGGAGACTCTCGGGGGAACTCGGGTAGCCTCAGGTCCTCTTAGCAACGGAGACATCGGGGACTTTCGGGATGCCTCGGAGGCGAGGAGGAATCCTACGTTTCCGTAGCCGCCAGTCAACCTGGAGGGTCAGGGGATGAGTGAGTCGAAATCCGTCCGTAGTTCCCGGGCTGCTAGTTCGTCCTTAACATCCTCTGATATTCCGTGCAGGAACATGTCGAACAGTGATTCTGGGTTCCAGGCACTCTCAGCTGCCATCGTGCGAAAATCCACAGCATAGTCTACCACACTGCGGGAGTCTTCCCGAAGCTGGAGTAACTTCCTTGCAGCCTCTCTCCCGAACAATGGAGAATCAAAAACCTTCTTCACCTCCGCCATGAACTCCTCCAGACTGAAGCATATGGCCGACTGTTGTTCCCACATGACCGTAGCCCAGGCGAGAGCCCTCCCAGACATCAGCGTGATGAGGTACGTTATCTTTGAGCGGTCCGAGGGGAAGGAGGAGGGCTGCAGCTCGATGATGAGAGAACACTGAGGGAGAATTGCCAGACAGGTTTTAATAATAATTTTACAGGCTTCTTCACCTCACCTGCAAATTATTCGTAAACCGTGTTTTACTTTTTCACTGTCTGTATTTCACCTCTTATAATTTGTGCAAATAAAATGAATTAGAATCTATAGAGAAGTTTGAAGTGACAGTCTACTGTGTGCTCAGTCCACCTCTGTTCTATCTCCATCTGCCCTCTTCTGTCACTTTCTCTCTGTCTTGTCTGTTGCTGTCTGTGTCTTGTACGTTGCCGTCTCAGGTTCTTGTTTGTTACTGTGTCCTTTGTCTATCGTCTTCTGTTATGGCCCGTTTTGTTCTTCTCCTGTCTCTCTCCATCATATCCTATTTCTCTGTTGCTGTCTCTTTTTCTTGTCTGGTGTGTCTCTTTAGTTTAGCAATCCAAAACGATCAAGGGGATACTGGGGTAGCTTATTTTGTTTTGGGCTTGTGTCTGGGTCACCCAAATCATCCTCTACTCTACTATTCGCCCCTGGCTGCTGTTGTTCAAAGTGCTCCA
Organism: Oncorhynchus clarkii lewisi; assembly: GCF_045791955.1. NCBI lineage: Eukaryota > Metazoa > Chordata > Actinopteri > Salmoniformes > Salmonidae > Oncorhynchus > Oncorhynchus clarkii. The sequence goes on along the minus strand of NC_092163.1, from coordinate 45,863,717 downwards.
CCGGCCTGCTGTTCTCATCTGTCCTCCTCCTTGGCTCATCTGAATGGTAACATGGTAGAGGTGCAACATGCCATTGGTTAGTTTTAAAGGGCGACTGCACTTCCTGATTTGGCCTCATTTTAGATTTGGTTGTTTAAGAAATGCTAGCAGCCATGAATGAATTCAGACGTAAGTTGGTTTTGGGGTCTGGATAGATGTGAGTTTCCCGTGTGTTTGTTTACAGGTGAGAAGAGTTAGCCAAATAATTTAGCCAATTGGCTGGTGTGCGACTTGACTGACTTCGGATAGCCTATGTCCGGGGCTAGTTAGGGACCGTCAATAAATTACACAAAGTAAACAGGACAATATTTTCACGTTGCACACCTTTAATTCCTCATTCAATTATTTCAATATTTGTATATAATTTTTTACAATTTATAGTTGGTTTGAGGTGTTTAAGTAATGCATTTTGGAGCTATTGGAATTTTAACATTGTTCCATGTACATTTTGCAATTTACAGATGGTCCCTATCTAGCCCCATAGGGATATCCAAAGCCAACCCAAATTTACCACAGGCATTATGATCAGGCGGCATGCAGCTGCATTCCGAATTGATGATTACATCACTGCACTCTATACTCCTTTGTAAACTGGTCATCTCTGTATACCCGTCACAAGACCCACTGGTTGATGCTTATTTATAAAAACCCTCTTAAGCCTTACTCCCCCCTATCTGAGATATCTACTGCGGCCCTCATTCTCCACATACAACACCCGTTCTGCCAGTCACATTCTGTTAAAGGTCTCCAAAGCACACACATCTCTGGGTCGCTCCCCTTTTCAGTTTGCTGCAGCTAGTGGCTGGAACAAGCTGCAACAAACACTCAAACTGGACAGTTTTATCTCAATCTCTTCATTCGAACATTCAGTCATGGACACCCTTACAACAGTTGTGGCTGCTTTGTATGATGTATTGTTGTCTCTACCTTCTTGACCTTTGTGCTGTTGACTTTGCTCAATAATGTTTGTACCATGTTTTTGTGATGCTACCATGTTGTGGTGCTACCATGTTGTTGTCATGTTGTGTTGCTACCATGCTGTGTTGTCATGTTTTGCTGTTATGTTGTTGTCTTAGGTCTCTCTTTATGTAGTGTTGTCTCGTTGTGATGTGTGTTTTGTCCTATATTTATATTGTATTTTTTTATAGCATTTTTTAATCCCAGGCCTCCATCCCCGCAGGATGACACTAGAATAAATGACTTATATTGATGCCACAAAGGCTTTTTTTCTAGATGAGAAGTTTTCTAGGGGCTGATGCTCTTTAAAGTTACTGTATACGAACTTGACCAGGGCAACTCAACTGTAAAGAAAAATTAAAGTGTTCACATAACAGTGCAACACAACTCCAAACAGGACAGATACAACTATGTAGCTTCTTATCTGTCTTGTTTGGAATGTGTTAGTGACATGAGCGAAAAACATACCTGTAGAATGGAGTTGTAAGACTGCTATGATTAATTTCATAACATGAGTTCTACCAGCTGATGTCTATTAGCTAATGTGGTGTTGGTTTGGTAGTGGTATCATGGAAGATTCCCATTCTTTTGACCCAGGTTCGATTCCCGGGCGGCGCACTCCTTTTGGGCTCCCGAGTGGCGCAGCGGTATAGGGCAATGCGTCTCAATGTCAAAGGTATCAGACCCTACAGACCCTGGTTCGATTCCAGGCTGTATCACAACCGGACGTGATTGTGTGTCCCATAGGGCGGCACACAATTGGCCCAGCGTCATCCAGGTTAGGCTTTGGCCGGGGTAGGCTGTCAAACCCGTCATTGTAAATAAAAAAATATTATTATGTTTCTGGCTTCCCTCCCCAAGTTTATTATATACACATGATATACATGGCGTGCACAGTGCAATGAAATGCTAACCTGCAGGTTAACCACTCGAGAATGCAACAATACAAAGTAAGTAGCCAAGTGAATAAAAAGTCATACAAATAAAAGCACAATTAAATATTTGCAGTTTTAACAAATACTTACATAGCCTATATGGAAAAAAAAAACAAGCATGTTTAACAGTAGAATCAAATAAAATCTAATTGTATTTGTCACATGCACCGAATACAACAGGTGTAGACCCTACAGTGAAATGCTTACTTACAAACCCTTAACCAACAATGCCGTTTAAAAAAAAAGAATTAAGTAAAAAATTGATAAGTAAAAAATAAAATAACTGATAATTAAAGAGCAGAAGTAAAATAACAGTAGCGAGGCTATATACAGTGTCAATGTGTGGGGGCACAGGTTAGTTGAGGTATTTGAGGTAATATGTACATGTAGATAGAGTTAAAGTGACTATGCATAGATAATAACAGAGAGTAGCAGCGGCGTAAAAAGAGGGGGGACAATGCAAATAGTCTTGGTAGCCATTTGATTAGCTATTCAGGACTCTTATGGCTTGGGGGTAGAAGCCTTTTGGACCTAGACTTGGCGCTCTGGTACCCCTTTCCGTGCGGTACGGAATAGGTTATAAGACCTCTATGATTAATTTAATTTGGTCAGTTCTATCACATCAACATTGCTCATTTTAAAAAGGGTTAAATATAATGTTGTAGTAAAGTTCGGCTTCAATCCACAGGGGGGCACTGCATCATTGTCAGAAAATATGTGCTCCAGTCAGAAAAACGTCTATAATTTCTTCTGTCTCAGCTACCTAGCCAGCCAGTAGCTACCGAAGTGGCTAGCCAGCCAAGCTAGCTTCAGAAACGAAATCCATCAAATACACTCGCTGGAAATAAACACTTTTCCTAATAACATGACTTATATAAATATCCTTAGCTTTCCCATTCACTAAATATACTGTTAAATAACTCTGACACAATAGCTGTTTAAGGATGCTGAGCGCTAAACGCTAGTTTATTAGTATTAGCCAACCCTTATGGTGGGGAGACAAGCTAGTTAGCTACACCAAACCCTGCACAAACCAATAATTTATATATACACACTAGATGACAATTTGGGGTCGCAGTGTTGAAGCCACATGCCTCCATCTTGGCATTCCACCACCGTAAAAAAAATATTTTGGAAGCTATAGAAATGCATTTATTAAATGTCCAAATTTGTTTTTGACACATTTTTATAATACAAACACCTTAATGCATACTTTGAACTTATATTATGTGAGCTAAACATACATATATATATATTTTTACAATATGAAAACTTCCCTTAAAGTATAATTTGTTGAGTTTACAAATTTTACTGTCCCCACTACAACAACAAAAATACACGTAATTTGTCCTTAAAACATTTAATTGAAATACTGCAGAATTCCATTCAGCCGCTCCTACTGGGGAGTGCCAATGTGGCCGACCGGTGGCTTCAAAGCCTTTCAATGGCCAATACATAGCATCAACAACCCAGAGCTTATATACACTGAACAAAACTATAAATGCAGCATGCAACAAGTTCTAAGATTTTACTGAGTTACATATAAGGAATTCAGTCTATTGAAAAATTCAATAGGACCTAATATATGGATTTCACATGACTGGGAATTTAGATATGCATCTGATCTATATGCATATATTTGATCAGGCTGTTGATTGTGGCCTGTGGAATGTTGTCCTACTCCGAACTGGGACAAGCTGTCATACACGTCAATCCAGAGCATCCCAAATATGCTCAATGGGTGACAGGTCTGGTGAGTGTGCAGGCCATGGAAGAACTGGGAAATTTTCAGCTTCCAGGAATTGTGTACAGATCCTTGCGACTTGAAGCCGTGCATTATCGTGCTGAAACATCCGGTGATGGCAGCGGATGAATGGCACCACAAAGGGCCTCAGGATCTCATTAAAATTGTTGTCCGTAGCTTATGCCTGCCCCATACCATAACCCCACCGCCACCATGGGGCACTCTATACACAACGTTGACATCAGCAAACCGCTCACCCACATGACGCCAAGCACGCTGTCTGACATCTGCCCGGTACAGTTATAACTGGGATTCATCCGTGAAAAGCACACTATTCCAGAGTTCCAGTGGCCATGGAAGGTGAGCATTTGCCCACTGAAGTCAGTTACAATGCCAAACTGAAGTAAGGTCAAGACCCTGGTGAGGACGAAGAGCATGCAGGTGAGCTTCCCTGAGACGGTTACTGACAGTTTGTACAGAGATTCTTCGGTTCTGCAAACCCACAGTTTCATCAGCTGTCCATGTGGCTGGTCTCAGATGATCCCGCAGGTGAAGAAGCTGGAGGTGGAGGTCCTGGGCTGGCGTGGTTACACATGGTCTGCGGTTGTAAGGCCGGTTGGACGTACTGTGGCATTGTGTTGCGTGACAAAACTGCACATTTTAGAGTGGCCTTTTATTGTCCCCCAGCACAAGGTGCACCTGTGTAATGATCATGCTGTTTAATCAGTTTCTTGATATGCCACATCTGTCAGGTGGATGGATTCTCTTGGCAAAGGAGACATGCTCACAAACAGGGATGTAAACAAATGAATGCACAAAATTTGAGAGCAATAAGCTTTTTTGTGCATCTGGAAATTTCCTGGGATCTTTTATTGAATCTCATAATCGGGCATGCTCACGATTGCAACATGAAGTGCATTATCATGCTCAAACAGGCGGTGATGGCGGCGGATGAATGGCCCGACAATGGGTCTCAGGATCTCATTAAAATTGCCATCGATAAAATGCATGGGACCAACACTTTACATGCTGAGTTTATATTTTTGTTCAGTATACATCATTGGCACAAACCTGTGGCTAACTCTGCTGCTGCTGCACTTTGACTTTCTGGCTGTTCTGTCCTCTCCACCTCATTCAATGGCTCTTTTTTTGCCACTCTTCGGAAGAAGTTCCAAATATCCATACTGACTCAGAGGCGTTTTGCTGAGTGATGACATTGACGTCTAACCAGTGTTGTAGGGGTGGGGGAGGGGTCAATGGATGTGATCAGTCCACTGCATTGTGAAATCTCAACCAATCCCAGCATCACTCCAGGGGCTTCTTGCAGTGCCTGCTACTCATTAACATATGTCAGTAAAACATAAATAAATACTGCATAGCGCAAGTGATGTGCAGTGGCGATTTTAGCATGTAAATCTTGGTAGGGCAAAACATTTTTAAAGTGGGATGCATGCCAGCAAAGCCACTACACAACACAACACAACACTAAACAATACATGAATTTCACTATAATGGTAACAAACAGTGCCCACAAACTGTTAGGGCCTACATAAAGCTGTCCCAACAGCAGTCCCAACATCTTACCACTGCTAAACCTGGCTATCAGTGGAGCCTTGTCTGGTAGCGAAACAGTTAATTCAGCCTCATTTACTGCCTTTAAAAAAACATAGTTGATATGTCTGTCTTGCTTAAACAATTGTGGTTTCTAATGAATATTAAGATGTTCAAACTATGGCATAAGCGGATAAAAGGCAATCCGTAATTTCGATTAAGACATTCATGAGCGAGCTAGGACGGATGTATTCAATATAACTATTTGTTTAGCACTTTTGAAATGTACAGCGACAGAATTCAGAACATGGGCCGTTCTTACAGTGTTCTCCCTGTACCCCAAGTCAGCACGGTAGGATAAATAAAGGGGGGCATATAAGCAGACAATGGAAGCTCTTACAATATTCAATGATTACATTTCTCTAAAACAGGTTATAGGCTACATGTGGACCACCAAGTTAGAACAGCAGGCGAAATTAAGAGGGGTAAATAGACCATCTTATTAGGGTGATGCACATAAGCTACTAACATCTTACTACACAACATACACTTAGTATTACTTTCTTAGCTACAGTATACATACAGTGCCATGCGAAAGTATTCGGCCCCCTTGAACTTTGCGACCTTTTGCCACATTTCAGGCTTCAAACATAAAGATATAAAACTGTATTTTTTTGCGAAGAATCAACAACAAGTGGGACACAATCATGAAGTGGAACGACATTTATTGGATATTTCAAACTTTTTTAACAAATCAAAAACTGAAAAATTGGGCGTGCAAAATCATTCAGCCCCCTTAAGTTAATACTTTGTAGCGCCACCTTTTGCTGCGATTACAGCTGTAAGTCGCTTGGGGTATGTCTCTATCAGTTTTGCACATCGAGAGACTGACATTTTTTCCCATTCCTCCTTGCAAAACAGCTCGAGCTCAGTGAGGTTGGATGGAGAGCATTTGTGAACAGCAGTTTTCAGTTCTTTCCACAGATTCTCGATTGGATTCAGGTCTGGACTTTGACTTGGCCATTCTAACACCTGGATATGTTTATTTTTGAACCATTCCATTGTAGATTTTGCTTTATGTTTTGGATCATTGTCTTGTTGGAAGACAAATCTCCGTCCCAGTCTCAGGTCTTTTGCAGACTCCATCAGGTTTTCTTCCAGAATGGTCCTGTATTTGGCTCCATCCATCTTCCCATCAATTTTAACCATCTTCCCTGTCCCTGCTGAAGAAAAGCAGGCCCAAACCATGATGCTGCCACCACCATGTTTGACAGTGGGGATGGTGTGTTCAGGGTGATGAGCTGTGTTGCTTTTACGCCAAACATAACGTTTTGCATTGTTGCCAAAAAGTTCAATTTTGGTTTCATCTGACCAGAGCACCTTCTTCCACATGTTTGGCGTGTCTCCCAGGTGGCTTGTGGCAAACTTTAAACAACACTTTTTATGGATATCTTTAAGAAATGGCTTTCTTCTTGCCACTCTTCCATAAAGGCCAGATTTGTGCAATATACGACTGATTGTTGTCCTATGGACAGAGTCTCCCACCTCAGCTGTAGATCTCTGCAGTTCATCCAGAGTGATCATGGGCCTCTTGGCTGCATCTCTGATCAGTCTTCTCCTTGTATGAGCTGAAAGTTTAGAGGAACGGCCAGGTCTTGGTAGATTTGCAGTGGTCTGATACACCTTCCATTTCAATATTATCGCTTGCACAGTGCTCATTGGGATGTTTAAAGCTTGGGAAATCTTTTTGTATCCAAATCCGGCTTTAAACTTCTTCACAACAGTATCTCGGACCTGCCTGGTGTGTTCCTTGTTCTTCATGATGCTCTCTGCGCTTTTAACGGACCTCTGAGACTATCACAGCGCAGGTGCTTTTATACGGAGATTTGATTACACACAGGTGGATTGTATTTATCATCATTAGTCATTTAGGTCAACATTGGATCATTCAGAGATCCTCACTGAACTTCTGGAGAGAGTTTGCTGCACTGAAAGTAAAGGGGCTGAATAATTTTGCACGCCCAATTTTTCAGTTTCTGATTTGTTAAAAAAGTTTGAAATATCCAATAAATGTCGTTCCACTTCATGATTGTGTCCCACTTGTTGTTGATTCTTCACAAAAAATACAGTTTTATATCTTTATGTTTGAAGCCTGAAATGTGGCAAAAGGTCGCAAAGTTCAAGGGGGCCGAATACTTTCGCAAGGCACTGTATCTCCCTGGCATATTACATAATTTATGCAGCAGCATAAAGAAAAAAACAAGGTTGAATCATAATGATGTCATTGATCTTCAAGTCGTAGCCTTAGAAAGAGGATGGATTTACAATTCCGAGTTGGATGACCGTTCAAAGCATATTTCCCAGTGGGAGCTCATTTATTCCTGACTTCCCAGTTTTCTTGAACTTACTGAAGTCAAGTTTTCGCAGTTCTGAGTTAACAATTGTTTTGAGCGCAGCACATTGACAGCATGGCAAATGTTGACTGTTTATCATTTTAAACTTGGAAAAGATTTGGGACCACACAGCCACTGTCACTGATTCCTTCTAAACCATTCATTGGGGAATTTGCGATTTCCTACTTGTTGTGTAATGAGCACCGATACGTTTTATCTATAATTTCTCTTCATTATTTATCTTCGTGTGACAAGGATTAAAAGGGATTTGACAGTAGATTGTCGACCTGATTAATGATGATGACTGCTAGCTAAGATTTTGAAAGTATGATGTTGACATGATCAGTCAACTAAAAGCTACAGTACATATAACATGATTTGACATCATTTTGTCTGCTGCCAATGACCTTGAGCCCTCTTAGATGTGCACTTCTAATGTAACTCTATGGCAGCACCCAAGGGGCTATACTTTTTTAGGGTCTCCCCTTAGACTTGGCGGTGACGTATTGTCCCCATGAGTGACAGAACACTGAGCCAATCATGGCGCAAGGCTCCGTATTTTCTGCTGGCTTGCCCCACCACCACAGAAAGCACTGAGCTAGGCTGAAACACCTGGATTTTGGAGCTGCCTTACTCAAGAAAACAAAAAAGAGACCATGTATGTATGTGGCTTTATTAACTGATATATATATATATATATATATATATATGTTTACATTGTTTGCAAATTGATATGTGACAGTATGAATGCCAAAATAACATGCTAAACAGACAAGGCCCCCAATATATATATATACAGTGCCTTGCGAAAGTATTCGGCCCCCTTGAACTTTGCGACCTTTTGCCACATTTCAGGCTTCAAACATAAAGATATAAAACTGTATTTTTTTGTGAAGAATCAGCAACAAGTGGGACACAATCATGAAGTGGAACGACATTTATTGGATATTTCAAACTTTTTTAACAAATCAAAAACTGAAAAATTGGGCGTGCAAAATTATTCAGCCCCCTTAAGTTAATACTTTGTAGCGCCACCTTTTGCTGCGATTACAGCTGTAAGTCGCTTGGGGTATGTCTCTATCAGTTTTGCACATCGAGAGACTGACATTTTTTCCCATTCCTCCTTGCAAAACAGCTCGAGCTCAGTGAGGTTGGATGGAGAGCATTTGTGAACAGCAGTTTTCAGTTCTTGCCACAGATTCTCGATTGGATTCAGGTCTGGACTTTGACTTGGCCATTCTAACACCTGGATATGTTTATTTTTGAACCATTCCATTGTAGATTTTGCTTTATGTTTTGGATCATTGTCTTGTTGGAAGACAAATCTCGGTCCCAGTCTCAGGTCTTTTGCAGACTCCATCAGGTTTTCATCCAGAATGGTCCTGTATTTGGCTCCATCCATCTTCCCATCAATTTTAACCATCTTCCCTGTCCCTGCTGAAGAAAAGCAGGCCCAAACCATGATGCTGCCACCACCATGTTTGACAATGGGGATGGTGTGTTCAGCTGTGTTGCTTTTACGCCAAACATAACGTTTTGCATTGTTGCCAAAAAGTTCAATTTTGGTTTCATCTGACCAGAGCACCTTCTTCCACATGTTTGGTGTGTCTCCCAGGTGGCTTGTGGCAAACTTTAAACAACACTTTTTATGGATATCTTTAAGAAATGGCTTTCTTCTTGCCACTCTTCCATAAAGGCCAGATTTGTGCAATATACGACTGATTGTTGTCCTATGGACAGAGTCTCCCACCTCAGCTGTAGATCTCTGCAGTTCATCCAGAGTGATCATGGGCCTCTTGGCTGCATCTCTGATCAGTCTTCTCCTTGTATGAGCTGAAAGTTTAGAGGGACGGCCAGGTCTTGGTAGATTTGCAGTGGTCTGATACTCCTTCCATTTCAATATTATCGCTTGCACAGTGCTCCTTGGGATGTTTAAAGCTTGGGAAATCTTTTTGTATCCAAATCCGGCTTTAAACTTCTTCACAACAGTATCTCGGACCTGCCTGGTGTGTTCCTTGTTCTTCATGATGCTCTCTGCGCTTTTAACGGACCTCTGAGACTATCACAGTGCAGGTGCATTTATACGGAGACTTGATTACACACATGTGGATTGTATTTGTCATCATTAGTCATTTAGGTCAACATTGGATCATTCAGAGATTCTCACTGAACTTCTGGAGAGAGTTTGCTGCACTGAAAGTAAAGGGGCTGAATAATTTTGCACGCCTAATTTTTCAGTTTTTGATTTGTTAAAAAAGTTTGAAATATCCAATAAATGTCGTTCCACTTCATGATTGTGTCCCACTTGTTGTTGATTCTTCACAAAAAAATACAGTTTTATATCTTTATGTTTGAAGCCTGAAATGTGGCAAAAGGTCGAAAGTTCAAGGGGGCCGAATACTTTCGCAAGGCACTGTATTTGTGCTAAAAATGTGGGGCTCAGAACATGTGGCTCTGCCCCACCTGCCCTGAATGTTGTTGTTTTTTCTTCCTTTATTTAACTAGGCAAGTTAGTTAAAAACAAATTCTTATTTTCAATGACAGCCTAGGAACAGTGGGTTAACTGTCTGTTCAAGGGCAGAATGACAGATTTGTACCTTGTCATCTCAGGGATTTGAACTTGCAAAAAGTCCAATGCTCTAACCACTAGCCTACCCTGCCGCACCAATGACGGGTTGCCACTGGTGATGTGTGGTTATGGAACATCAAAAGGTTCCTGCTCGATCAAAAAACATTTGGGGCTGAAGCCCTCGAAGCCCAGCCCTAGAGATGCCACTGGACAATGACCCATCACATCGGAGCTGCTCCGTCATTTTGTCAACAAGGCAGCATGGTGATCATTCAGAAACATACATCTCTTTTCCATAAAATACATTTTTGCATTTTCAAACTTGTTTTCATTGGGAAGGCAGATAAAGCGTTTATCAAAAGCAATCACCTTTGCAAGAAAAACACATAATCCTACTCATTAATACACATGCGTAAATTAGGCTGCATCACTTTTGTTTTGAGTCGATATAGCCTTTGAATAATAGGCTCACGTCTGGGAGGCGGTGCGGTTCCAAATTTTATGCAGTCAACTTTCGTCTACACGGCGCCGTTCCTCTTGGAATGTGCTGGTTCTGAGACAGAGGCGGAGTTGAGGACAAAGGTTTTATGGGAAAAACGGAGGACATCAACAACTTTTCAACGGGACTATAAACTATTAAAGCACTAGGTCTACATTAAGGTAAACAAATACTTTATTTGTTGAAGGTGGTTATCGCTTTACACTGCAATAGGATTTGGAGTTGCTCAGATGGTATTATATTAGTGAACTGGCTATTTCTTTGGTGGATATGAACATATTTTAAGGCGCTACTCTAAAGTAAATAGTTCAAGGATGACACGAATTAGAAACGATGTATTATGCCAGTAAATTCAGTTGATTTGCACATAGTGTAAAGTGCAGAGCGGGCGTTGTTTTTTTTTATACCAGCAGGAGATCACGAGTTGTCCTCAAGATGCCTGGGTTTGAGCTGTAGATCAGACGTTCCCCGCAAGTGTCGCTCAGTATTCCGAAACATTGTTGCCAACACATTATATGGTTCTACAATAGTGAGTGGCAATTCCAGTCCTCGGTGGACTGAGTGGTGTCATTTCTCGTGTGGCCTCAAATTGATAGCCTGGTCCCAGATCTGTTTGTGTTATCATGTCAAAGCCTTGTCACTCCGGAGTGGTATACTACGAAGTAAGCTAGATCTACTCAGGATTTTATAATACTAGCCAGGTTCACTTAGCTTAATATTCCAGGTCAGGCTTCATCCATACTACGACGGTAGATATTGCTTTTCTACGGATTCACGGCCTGTTCACCCCACCCGGCTACCGCCTAGAAGGCGGAGACAGTACAGGTGCATCAAAACTGGGATTTAGAGACAGACAAACAGCTTTTTATTTTTGATTGTGTGTATTGCTGTAGTGTTGGACCTCCACTGAACACAAATTACCGTAAAATATGGGTCCCATGTTTCATGAGCTGAAAAAAAGAGCCCATCCAGGCATTTTCCATATGCACAAACAACGTATTTCTCTTAAACTTTGTGCACACATTTGTTTATATCCCTGTTAAAGCATTACTCTTTGCCAACTTAATCCATCCACCTGACAGGTGTGGTATATCAAGAAGCTGATTAAACAGTATGATCATTACAAAGGTCAAATAAATCAAATTGTAATGGTCGCATACACATATTTAGTAGATGATATTACTGGTGTAGCGAAATCCTTGTGTTCCTGCACCACTTTAAAATGTGCAGTTTTGTCACACAACACAATGCAGCAGATGTATCAAGTTTTGAGGGAGCATGCAATTGGCATGCGGCCTGCAGGAATTTGCACCAGAGCTGTTGCCAGAGAATTGAATGTTCATTTATCTACCATAAGATGTCGTTTTTAGAGAATTTGGCAGTACGTCTAACCGGCCTCACGTCTAACCGGCCTCACAACCACAAGCCGCGTGTGGGTTAGCGGTTTGCTGATGTCAATGTTGTGAACAGAGTGCCCCATGGTGGCGGTGGGGTTATGGTATGGGCAGGCATAAGCTACGAACAACAATCACAATTGCATTTTATTGATGGCAATTTGAATTCACAAAGATGCCATGATGAGATCCTGAGGCCCATTGTCGTGCCATTAATCCGCCGCCATCACCTCATGGTTCAGCATGATAATGCACTGCCCCATGTTGTAAGGACCTGTACACAATCCCTAGAAGCTGAAAATGTCCCATTTCTTCCATAGCCTGCATACCAGAAATCACCCATTGAGCATGTTTGGTGTGCTCTGGATCGACGTGTGTTCCAGTTCCCAACAATATCCCGCAACTTCGCACAGCCATTGAAGAGGAGTGGGACAACATTCCACACAATCAACAGCCTGATCAACTCTATGCGAAGGAGATACAGTGCCTTGCGAAAGTATTCGGCCCCCTTGAACTTTGCGACCTTTTGCCACATTTCAGGCTTCAAACATAAAGATATAAAACTGTATTTTTTTGTGAAGAATCAACAACAAGTGGGACACAATCATGAAGTGGAACGACATTTATTGGATATTTCAAACTTTTTTAACAAATCAAAAACTGAAAAATTGGGCGTGCAAAATTATTCAGCCCCTTTACTTTCAGTGCAGCAAACTCTCTCCAGAAGTTCAGTGAGGATCTCTGAATGATTCAATGTTGACCTAAATGACTAATGATGATAAAGACAATCCACCTGTGTGTAATCAAGTCTCCGTATAAATGCACCTGCACTGTGATAGTCTCAGAGGTCCGTCAAAAGCGCAGAGAGCATCATGAAGAACAAGGAACACACCAGGCAGGTCCGAGATACTGTTGTGAAGAAGTTTAAAGCCGGATTTTGATACAAAAAGATTTCCCAAGCTTTAAACATCCCAAGGAGCACTGTGCAAGCGATAATATTGAAATGGAAGGAGTATCAGACCACTGCAAATCTACCAAGACCTGGCCGTCCCTCTAAACTTTCAGCTCATACAAGGAGAAGACTGATCAGAGATGCAGCCAAGAGGCCCATGATCACTCTGGATGAACTGCAGAGATCTACAGCTGAGGTGGGAGACTCTGTCCATAGGACAACAATCAGTTGTATATTGCACAAATCTGGCCTTTATGGAAGAGTGGCAAGAAGAAAGCCATTTCTTAAAGATATCCATAAAAAGTGTCGTTTAAAGTTTGCCACAAGCCACCTGGGAGACACACCAAACATGTGGAAGAAGGTGCTCTGGTCAGATGAAACCAAAATTGAACTTTTTGGCAACAATGCAAAACGTTATGTTTGGCGTAAAAGCAACACAGCTGAACACACCATCCCCACTGTCAAACATGGTAGTGGCAGCATCATGGTTTGGGCCTGCTTTTCTTCAGCAGGGACAGGGAAGATGGTTAAAATTGATGGGAAGATGGATGGAGCCAAATACAGGACCATTCTGGAAGAAAACCTGATGGAGTCTGCAAAAGACCTGAGACTGGGACGGAGATTTGTCTTCCAACAAGACAATGATCCAAAACATAAAGCAAAATCTACAATGGAATGGTTCAAAAATAAACATATCCAGGTGTTAGAATGGCCAAGTCAAAGTCCAGACCTGAATCCAATCGAGAATCTGTGGAAAGAACTGAAAACTGCTGTTCACAAATGCTCTCCATCCAACCTCACTGCGCTCGAGCTGTTTTGCAAGGAGGAATGGGAAAAAATTTCAGTCTCTCGATGTGCAAAACTGATAGAGACATACCCCAAGCGACTTACAGCTGTAATCGCAGCAAAAGGTGGCGCTACAAAGTATTAACTTAAGGGGGCTGAATAATTTTGCACGCCCAATTTTTCAGTTTTTGATTTGTTAAAAAAGTTTGAAATATCCAATAAATGTCGTTCCACTTCATGATTGTGTCCCACTTGTTGTTGATTCTTCACAAAAAAATACAGTTTTATATCTTTATGTTTGAAGCCTGAAATGTGGCAAAAGGTCGCAAAGTTCAAGGGGGCCGAATACTTTCGCAAGGCACTGTATATCGCGCTGCACACCAGATACGGACTGCTTTTCTGACCCACACCCCTACCTTTTAAAAATAAGTATCTGCGACCAACCGATTCATATCTGTATTCCCAGGCATGTGAAATTGATAGATTTGGGCCTAAATCGACTGATTTCCTTATGAACATTTACTCATTAAAATCTTTGAAATTGTTGCATGTTGCATTTTTATATATTTTTTATTCAGTATAGAAACACAAACTTTTCGCTGCACCTGGGTTATCTGCATACCTCTGTACGCGACCAATAAACTTTGATTTGAACCTGCTACGTTTATTCTCCTAACCTGCTATGTTTGTTTCTAACCTTCCACCTTAATGATCCTACTCTGCCTAACTGGCTTAGCTAAAATATTGTTAGGTTTCGACACACACCCACTGGTATTGATGATCCCACTTGTTTCGCAATGTTCACTTTCAGACACACCCCAAGTAGGCCTATGCAGTTCCCCATACTTGCGTCCACCTGCCACAAGCACACTTTTTACTGTGCGTGCATGTTGCAAATGGCTAGCAGCATTTCCCAAACTCTGAGCACATTTTGGTTTTTGACCTAACACTACATAGCTGATTCAAATTATCAAATCTTGATGATTAGTTGATTTGAATCAGTTTTGTGGTGCTAGGGCAAAAACCAAACATATACCCATTGTGGTCCCGAGGACCGAGTTTGGGAAACCCTGGAGCTAGTGGAATGCCGGAACATCAATAACCCATGGGACAAGTCCGTGCCACATTTTCATTTGTGTCAAAATGAAATACAAGTTATCTTGCAAATTCATCAGAAAGTAGGCTTTATTTTAATACTTATTGTTAATGCCATCTTGTTGTGTGATTATCAATGCACAAGCATCATTTTCCCACGGCTATCGCTCCTTCTTCTACATGTGGAACAGCTTGTTGCATTGTGGCCATAGACTTACCATCCATAGAAGGGTTTTGGAATCTCAATTTGACTTTAAAACGAATGTGCTAGCAGTGGCTGCCAGTCTTAACTTGAATGGAAACTGCCATCAATGGATTATAGAGTATGTCTATGGTTGGTTGCAGCTGTGTTTGCCTATCGCAAATTTCAAAGTACAATCTCGTGAAAAACGTACAGTTTGGAATGCAAATGCTGTCATTACTAAATGTGTAATGTGATAGGTATTAACAATTTGTGACCCACCACCTGTATTCGATTCTATGTAGCAAAATTTGAAATTAAGTTTTTTACATTGGATAAAATTAGAGACTCTGAGCCAGAAAATGGTATGGTACACTGCAGTTGAGGAACAATTACAAAGTAAACCTGTAACCCTACTGTTGAGAAAATGGCCTGGTTCGAGTACAGGCTCTGTCGCAGCAGGCTGCGACTGGGAGACCCATGGGACGGCGCACAATTTGCCCAGCGTCGTCCAGGTTAGGGGAGGGTTGGGCTGGCAGGGATGTCCTTGTCCCATCGCGCTCTAGTGACTCCTGTCGCGGGCCGGGGGCAAGCATGCTGACACAGTCGCCAGGTGTACAGTGTTTCCTCCGACACATTGGTGTGGCTGGCTTCCGGGTTAAGCAGGCATTGTGTCAAGAAGCAGTGCAGCTTGGTTGGGTCGTGTTTCGAAGGACGGATGGCTCTCGACCTTCGCCTCTCCCGAGTTCGTACGGGAGTGGCAGAGATGAGACAAGACTGGGGAGAAAAAGGGGTCAAAGTAAAAAATCAAATCCAACTTGATCTAGTCCTTGGCCTATATCCTAATTTGACTTTGGTGCAGGTTATGTGGTTCTTCACATTACCGTCTCTGGAAAACACACACTATATCAAATCTAAGTTTGTCACATGCACAGGATACAGAAGGTGTAAACATGCACAGGATACAGAAGGTGTAAACAGAACGGTGAAATGGTTACTTTCAGAGTGGAGTCTTTTATTTAGACATGTAGCTAACTAGCTAGCTAAACAATGAACAATAATCTCAACTCTAGTGCCGCGTTCAAAACAACTGGGAAAAATCTATTTGAACAGTCAACCAACTCAGGAAATCGGGCCACTTTCTAGAGCTCCTACCCAGATCATACACGTAACGTTAGCTAGCGAGCCAGCCAGCTAATGTTAGCTAACTAGATAACAGTACGCTTTAACTTGCAATGAAAACCTAGCTAGACTTTTACCCATATATATGGATGACCGCTTCTCCCTCCATCATGGATGACATGGTTGACCTTAGTTTGAAGATGTAATCCACAGACAGTTGTTTTATACAACCGCTTTCTTTCTGTGTTCTCTTTTTGGACTCTCTCCGCATTTGTGTTATGTAACCAAATATAACATATACTGATTTGAGTGTCCCAAAAAAATAAAATAAAGCAGTACATCACATTACCCCACCGCTACATATCCACAGCACAAAATGTACAATAACACCATAAAACAATATTCATATTTACGTGTGTAGAGTGCATGTGTGATTATGTGTTTGTCGGTCTATCTCTTCACAGTCCACGTTGTTCCGTAAGATGTAGTTTTCATCTGTTTAAAAAAAACTGGTTTTACTGCTTGCATGAGTTACTTGATGTTGAATGGAGTTCCATGTAGTCATGGATAGTACTGTGTGTTTCCCGGAGTCTGTTCTGGACTTGTGGGCTGTGAAGAAACTCCTTGTGGGGTACATCACTGTGGCCGAGCTCGCTGCCATTCAGGACCTCTATATCAGGCAGTGTCAGTGGAAGGTTTGGAAAAGACTCCAGCCACCCAAGCCATAGACTGTTCACTCTGCTACTGTCTGGCAAACAGTACCGGAGCATCGGCTTTCGGACTAACAGGCTCCGAGACAGCTTCTACCCCCAAGCCATTAGACTGCTAAATAGTCAGGGTAACCATTAATTAACTATCTGTGTACAATAACACTTCCTAATAAAATACAAAATAAAACCTGAACCAGCACTTGCAATCCCAACTACGCTGACCAAAAATATGAATGCAACATGTAAAGTGTTGGTCCCATGTTTCTTCAGCTGAAATAAAATATCCCAGAAATGTTCCATATGCTCAAAACACTTATTTCTCTCAAATGGTGTTCACACATTTTTTTACATCCCTGTTGGTGAGAATTTATCCTTTGCCAAGATAATCTATCCACCTGACAGGTGTGGCATATCAAGAAGCTGATTAAACAGCATGATCATTACACAGGCCTGGCTTCCCAGTGGGTGGGCCTATGCCCTCCCAGGCCCAACCATGGCTGTGCCCCTGCCCAATCATGTGAAATCCATAGATTAGGGCCTAATTAATTTATTTGTTGCATGTTGCGTTTATATTTTTGTTCAGTATAGCTCTGACTCTACTGAAGTGTACTTTCTATGCCTGTGATATGTGGTTGTCCCACCTAGCTATCTTAAGATGGTTGTATTAACTGTCAGTCGCTCTGCTAAATGGCAAAATTGTAAATTGAGTTGCACCCCCCTCAGAACAGCCTCAATTCATCAGGGCAATGACTCTACAAGGTGTCTAAAGCGTTCCACAGGGATGCTGACCCATGTTGAGTTAAATGATACCTACAGTTGTGTCAAGTTGGTTGGATGTCCTTGGTTGGTGGACCATTCTTGATACACATGGGAAACTGTTGAGCGTGAAAAACCCAGCAGCATTGCAGTTCTTGACACAAACCGGTGTGCATCGCACCTAGCAGCCGTTCAAAAGCACGTCAATCTTTTGTCTTGCCCATTCACCCTCAATGGCACACATACACAATCCATGTCTCAATTTTCTCAAGGCTTAAAAGTCCTTCTTTAACCTGTCTCCTGCCCTCCATCTACACTGATTTGAAGTGACATCCAGTAAGGGATCATAACTTTCACCTGGTCAGTCTGTCAAGGAAAGACCAAGTGTAATTAATGTGTTGTACACTCGGTGTGTATACACACACACTCACTACATTGACACTTTCACACAAACCCCACACACATTCAAATATACTACAAACGCATACTGACACAACACAAACATTTTACACAAATTTGCTGCTGCTACTCTGTTCTTTATTTTACTCATCTATCACGATGCCTAGTCACTTTACCCTACCTTCATGTACAGTCGTGGCTAAAAGTTTTGAGAATGACACAAATATTAATTTCCACAAGGTTTGCTGCTTCAGTGTCTTTAGATATTTTTGTCAGATGTTACTATGGAATACTGAAGTATAATTACAAGCATTTCATAAGTGTCAAAGGTTTTTATTGACAATTACATGAAGTTGATGCAGAGTCAATATTTGCAGTGTTGACCCTTCTTTTTCAGCAATCTGCCCTGGCATGCTGTCAATTAACTTCTGGGCCACATCCTGACTGATGGCAGCCCATTCTTGCATAATCAATGCTTGGAGTTTGTCAGAATTTGTGGGGTTTTGTTTGTCCACCTGCTTCTTGAGGATTGACCACAAGTTCTCAATAGGATTAAAGTCTGGGGAGTTTCCTGGCCATGGACCCAAAATATCGATGTTTTGTTCTTCGAGCCACTTAGTTATCAATTTTGCCTTATGGCAAGGTGCTCCATCATGCTGGAAAAGGCATTGTTCATCACCAAATTGTTCCTGGATGGTTGGGAGAAGTTGCTCTTGGAGGATGTGTTGGTACCATTCTTTATTCATGGCTGTGTTCTTAGGGAAAATTGTGAGTGAGCCCACTCCCATGGCTGAGAAGCAACCCCACACCTTGTCTTCTCCGGACAAGCTTTTTTCCGGATGCCCCAAACAATCGGAAAGGGGATTCATCAGAGAAAATTACTTTACCCCAGTCCTCAGCAGTCCAATCCCTGAACCTTTTGCAGAATATCAGTCTGTCCCTGATGTTTTTCCTGGAGAGAAGTGGCTTCTTTGCTGCCCTTCTTGACACCAGGCCATCCTCCAAAAGTCTTCGCCTCACTGTGCGTGCAGATGCACTCACGCCTGCCTGTTGCCATTCCTGAGCAAGCTCTGTACTGGTGGTGCCCCGTTCCCGCAGCTTAATCAACTTTAGCAGACGTCTTGGCGCTTGCTGGACTTTCTTGGGCGCCCTGAAGCCTTCTTCACAACAATTGAACCGCTCTCCTTGAAGTTCTTGATGAGCCAATAAATGGTTGATTTAGGTGCAATCTTACTGGCAGCAATGTCCTTGCCTGTGAAGCCCTTTTTGTGCAGAGCAATGATGAAGGCACATGTTTCCTTGCAGGTAACCATGATTGACAGAGGAAGAACAATGATTCCTTTTGGAGCTTCCAGTCTGTTAATCAAACTCAATCAGCATGACCGAGTGATCTCCAGCCTTGTCCTCGTCAACACTCACAACTGTGTTAATTTGAGAATCACTGACATGATGTCAGCTGGTCCTTTTGTGGCAGGGCTGAAATGCAGTGGAAATGTTTTTGGGGATTCAGTTCATTTGCATGGCAAAGAGGGACTTTGTAATTCATCTGGTCACTCTTCATAACATTCTGGAGTATATGCAAATTGCCATCATACAAACTAAAGCAGTAGACTTTGAAAATTAATATTTGTGTCATTCTCAACTTTTGGCCACGACTGTACATACAATGGGGCAAAAAGTATTTAGTCAGCCACCAATTGTGCAAGTTCTCCCACTTAAAAAGATGAGAGGCCTGTAATTTTCATCATAGGTACACTTCAACTATGACAGACAAAATTAGAAAAAAATCCAGAAAATCACATTGTAGGTTTTTTAATGAATTTATTTGCAAATTATGGTGGAAAATAAGTATTTGGTCACCTACAAACAAGCAAGATTTCTGGCTCTCACAGACCTGTAACTTCTTCTTTAAGAGGCTCCTCTGTCCTCCACTCGTTACCTGTATTAATGGCACCTGTTTGAACTTGTTATCAGTATAAAAGACACCTGTCCACAACCTTAAACAGTCACACTCCAAACTCAACTATGGCCAAGACCAAAGAGCTGTCAAAGGACACCAGAAACAAAATTGTAGACCTGCACCAAGCTGGGAAGACTGAATCTGCAATAGGTAAGCAGCTTGGTTTGAAGAAATCAACTGTGGGAGCAATTATTAGGAAATGGAAGACATACAAGACCACTGATAATCTCCCTCGATCTGGGGCTCCCATGGGGTCAAAACAATCACAAGAACAGTGAGCAAAAATCCCAGAACCACACGGGGGGACCAAGTGAATGACATGCAGAGAGCTGGGACCAAAGTAAGAAAGCCTACCATCAGTAACACACTACGCCGCCAGGGACTCAAATCCTGCAGTGCCAGACGTGTCCCCCTGCTTAAGCCAGTACATGTCCAGGGCCGTCTGAAGTTTGCTAGAGAGCATTTGGATGATCCAGAAGAAGATTGGGAGAATGTCATATGGTCAGATGAAACCAAAATATAACTTTTTGGTAAAAACTCAACTCGTCGTGTTTGGAGGACAAAGAATGCTGAGTTGCATCCAAAGAACACCATACCTACTGTGAAGCATGGGGGTGGGATCATCATGCTTTGGGGCTGTTTCTCTGCAAAGGGACCAGGACAACTGATCCGTGTAAAGGAAAGAATGAATGGGGCCATGTATCGTGAGATTTTGAGTGAAAACCTCCTTCCATCAGCAAGGGCATTGAAGATGAAACGTGGCTGGGTCTTTCAGCATGACAATGATCCCAAACACACCGCCCGGGCAACGAAGGAGTGGCTTCGTAAGAAGCATTTCAAGGCCCTGGAGTGGCCTAGCCAGTCTCCAGATCTCAACCCCATAAAAAATATTTGGAGGGAGTTAAAAGTCTGTGTTGCCCAGCAACAGCCCCAAAACATCACTGCTCTAGAGGAGATCTGCATGGAGGAATGGGCCAAAATACCAGCAACAGTGTGTGAAAACCTTGTGAAGACTTACATAAAACGTTTGACCTCTGTCATTGCCAACAAAGGGTATATAACATTGAGTATTGAGATACACTTTTGTTATTTACTAAATACTTTTTTGCCCCACTGTATCTACCTGCCTTCATGTACATATCTACCTAAAATAACTTGTACCTCTGCACCTTGATCTGGTACTGGTACTCCCTGTATATAGCTCCATTCTTGTGTATTTTATTCATCATGTGTTACAATTTGTTATTAATTTTAAACTGCATCGTTGGGAAAGGCTCGTAAGCAAGCATTTCACGGTAAAGACTACACCAGTTGTACTTGGCCAATATGACAAATACAATTTGATTTGATTTGTAGTATAGGGCTCTGGCATGACAAGGAGTTGACATGACACAAACAGATCTTGGAAAATAAAGGAGAGCCACACACACTAGGAGCTCAAATGCAGAAATGTTTATGTCCAACATTTCGACAGACAAGCTGTCTTCATCAGGGTACAATGACAAACATTGCGGGGTGACTCATTTATATAGTGTCAAAAGACACACATACAGGTGTCTGTAATCATGGCCGGGTGTGGCCTGATACATTGGTTAATTCTCATATTTTAAAATGGCATACAAAAAACATGAATGGATAGCGTACAATCATAGATACAATTTGGCTACATAAGCCTACAAACATTTACAATGAATAGCAAAATGACAACAATCACGAGAATGGCTTCAGATCAAAGTGTACGTTGAGACCGAAGGGAGCAAAGGTCTTTAAATTAAAGATCCAGGCAGCCTCTCGTTTTAGCAATACATTGTCGAGGTCACCCCCTCTCCTAGATCTTGGACCAGGCTATAGAATTGTTGACATATGCTTATTATTAGCCTACTATTTTACACTTGTTACATTGTTAAAACCATTTGTTGACCATTATCACTAAATGTATTAAAGCTTTTTGACAAAATAAATAAAACAAGTATTTATTGTAATGATAAAATCTATTGGTCTAGATTTTCTTAGGAAATTCAACATAGGTTGGCCACACAGTTCACTTGCATCTTGAGTCAAAGGGTTTGGTTTGTTGACATCTTGCATGCTTTTGTAATGTTTAAAAGTAGAAGTATACTTGTATTGTACAGTACAATGAATTACTGTTAGAGCAGTCATTCATAAGTTGCAATAGGCTGTCTATTCTTTGTGTATATGAAAATTTGAGGGTTACAATATGTATCCCAACGCCTAATCAACATGCTGGGGATGATATGAACCTTGTTAATGCTAGTAAATTGGTTAAACTAACAATGTCAATGTTAGGAAATGAAAACCTTAGATAAACACTAGGGCTATTGAGTTATTGTACTTCAGACAAACTTGTGACATTTGATAGCTTTGGCATTTAACATTCAGTTAACTTCTAACTAGGAAAACCACAGTCTCTTTGTGGTGGGCCACCCCACCCCCCTGCAGCACCATGTCCAAGTACCTGAGGCATTTCACCACGGTGGGTGATGACCACACAGCCCATTGGCACAACGAGGGGCTGCATGAGGCTAGAGAGGAGACGGGACCAGCCACAGGACAGTTGCCCCACTTACAAGTCACCTTCAGAGACTCCCTGAAGAGACTCTACAGCTCAGACAGATTCCAGGTATGGAATATGAGTGGAGTAGGCAATGCTCATACTATCTATCCAACACAGTCAATGTTACCTTTGCTCAAATCAAATGTCAACTGTGGATGGGGAATGTGTGTTTCTCAGTCTAGGCTGCAAATGTGACAGTAAATTCACTCCCCTTCTCTTGTTGTACATTGTCAGAAGGTTGGTCTTTACTGATGTTGGGTGTTTGCCTTTTGGTTTAGATAGCTGTGGTATGCCTGGTCATCCTGGATGCATTCTTTGTGCTGGGCGAGCTACTGATCGACCTGTCAATCATCAAGTTGGAGCATGGGCACGTTGCCCCTCAGGTAAGATATGTCCACCGAGTGGCGTAGTGGTCTAAGGCAGTGCATCTCGGTGCTAGTGGCGTCACTACATACCGTGGTTCGATTCCGGGCTGTATGACAACGGTCCGGGATTGGGAGTCCCATAGGGCAGCGCACAAACGGCCCAGCGTCGTCCGGGTTAGGGGAGAGTTTGCCCGGGGTAGGCTGTCGTAAAATAAGAATATGTTCTTAACTGACTTGCCTAGTTAAATTTAGGGAATAAGTTGCTATTTGGCACACGGATCAAGAAATGCGTGACCCAAACCTTCTTACAACTCCTCCTCTGTCCTTTCCCTCTTCACCAGGTCTTCCACTACCTGAGTCTGGCTCTTCTCACCTTCTTCATGGTGGAGCTGGCTGGAAAGCTCTTTGCCTACAGACTGGAGTTTTTCCATCACAAGTTTGAGGTGTTTGATGGGCTGGTGGTGATTGTGTCCTTCATCCTGGACATTGTGTATATCGCCAGTGAAGATGCCTTTGACGGCATGGGCCTCCTGATCCTCCTCAGGCTCTGGAGGGTGGCCAGGATCGTCAACGGTGAGAGATCCCCCACTGGTCGTGTTCATTAGGAACTCCCTGGACATGTCCAATAACAAACACAAATTTGAAGGTTTCCATTGCGAAACATGTTAAAGCTTGCCCTAATGAACACAACCTTTTATGTCACATACGGTAGCTAGCTAGGTCACCAATGTCACAGAATGGGTTTGTGTCCAACATGACATGTTTTCTTCCACCACCCAGGAATCCTGATGTCTGTGAAGTCACGGGCCGATCGCGAAGTTCAAAAGCTGAAGGAGAGCAACGATCACCTGGTCCAGCAAGTTAACGACCTACAAGAGCACAATGGCAAGATGGTGAGTTGGGCAGCCCCTGGGAACCCAAAACACCACCTGCCCGAGACCTGTTAAGGCGTTTAGATTCTACATCTTATGAAGAGCATCAGTCAACAAACCTGGTTTTAACCCACCCTTCAATCTCTTTCCCCCTTTTTTAGGAAAAAGAGAACAGTAAACTACGAGCTATCCTCCGACAGCATAAAATTGAGTTCTGATGCAGGAAGAGGAACATGATGCCATTTTTCATCATCCACTTATAGTGTCATTGGAATTGTTCAATAAACAAGGCTATATTCTAAATAGTGTTCACCATCCATACAACATTTCAGTAAGTCATTCCACAATGACAGGAGCTTACACTGAGTTACTAGCCTGGTCCTAGAGCCGTTTTTACTCTTGCCAACTCAATTGTTGTCATTGTCAAGCCAACACTTTGGCATGACAATGAGTGAAAATAAGTTGGTATGATAACACACTGGCACTCAGGCTAGATACAATTGAGGTCGAAAGTTTACATACACCTTAGCCAAATACATTTAAACTCAGTTTTTCACAATTCCTGACATTTCATCCAAGTAAAAATTCACTGTCTTAGGTTAGTTAGGTTCACCACTTTATTTTAAGAATGTGAAATGTCAGAATAATAGTAGAGAATGATTTATTTAAGCTTTTATTTATTTCATCATATTCCCAGTGGGTCAGAAGTTTACATGCACTCAATTAGTATTTGGTAGCATTGCCTTTAAATTGTTTAACTTGGGTCAAACATTTCGGTTAGCCTTCCACAAGCTTCCCAAAATAAGTTGGGTGAATTTTGGCCCATTCCTCCTGACAGAGCTGGTGTAACTGAGTCAGGTTTGTAGGCCTCCTTGCTCGACACATACTTTTTCAGTTCTGCCCACAAATATTCTATAAGATTGAGGTCTGGGCTTTGTGATGGCCACTCTAATACCTTGACTTTGTTGTCCTTAAGCCATTTTGCAACTATGTTTGGGGTCATTGTCCATTTAGAAGACCCATTTGCGACCAAGCTTTAACTTCCTGACTGATGTCTTGAGATGTTGCTTCAATATATCCACATAACTTTATTTCCTCATGATGCCATCTATTTTGTGAAGTGCACCAGACCCTCCTGCAGCAAAGCACACCCACAACATGATGCTGTCACCCCCATGCTTCACGGTTGGGATGGTGTTCTTTGGCTTGCAAGCCTCCCCCTTTTTCCTCCAAACATAACAATGGTCATTATGGCCAAACAGTTCTATTTTTGTTTCATCAGACCAGAGGACATTTCTCCAAAAAGTACGATCTTTGTCCCCATGTGCATTTGCATACCGTAGTCTGGCATTTTTATGGTGGTTGTGGAGCAGTGGCTGCTTCCTTGCTGAGCAGCCTCTCAGGTTATGTCGATATAGGACTATTTTTACTGTGCATCTTCACAAGGTCCTTTGCTGTTCTGGGATTGATTTGCACTTTTCGCACTAAAGTATGTTCATCTCTAGGAGACAGAACGCGTCTCCTTCCTGAGCGGTATGACGGCTGCATGGTCCCATGGTGTTTATACTTGTGTACTATTGTTTGTACAGATGAACGTGGTACCTTCAGGCGTTTGGAAATTGCTCACAAGGATGAACCAGACTTGTGGAGGTCTTGGCTAATTTCTTTTGATTTTCCCCTGATGTCAAGCAAAGAGGCACGGAGTTTGAAGGTAGGCCTTGAAATACATCCACAGGTACCCTTCCAATTGACTCAAATGATGTCAATTAGCCTATCAAAAGCTTCTATAGCCATGACATGTTATGGAATTTTCCAAGCTGTTTAAAGGCACAGTCAATTTAGCGTATGTAAACTTCTGACTCACTGGAATTGTGATACAGTGAATTATAAGTGAAATAACCTCTAAACAGTTGTTGGAAAAATTACTTGTGTCATGCACAAAGTAGATGTCCTAACTGACTTGCCAAAACTATAGTTCGTTAACAAGAAATATGTGGACTGGTTGAAAAACAAGTTTAAATACTCCAACCTAAGTGTATGTAAACTTCCGACTTCAACTGTAGATTCCACATCATGAGCCAATGTTAGGTCAACCTTCCAAACATGATCTGCATATTCAAGCTGATTTTAATTGATTAGTAGGATTCATATCATATGCCAGTATCCTGCTTTGCAATACAAAGTTAAATTTGATATTTGTATCAAAATGTATGGATTTGTATGTGCTATGCCTGTATTCAAATAAGCAATGAATTGTCATCTAATTTGTTGTAAATAAGACCCTGTAATGAATGTAGCATCTGGCTGTTTTTCTGAATACCACTGTTGCCTGCTATGTAAAGACAATACAAGTATGAATCACTGAAAATGACATTTTATTAGAAAAAAAGTTTAACTATGTACAAATGAATAAAAACAAAGGTATTTGCTAACAGTATTTACGTAAGTATTCAGACCCTTTACTCAGTACTTTGTTGAAGCACCTCTGGCAGGAATTACAGCCTCGAGTCTTCTTGGGTGTGACGCTGCAAGCTTGGCACATCTGTATTTGGGGAGTTTCTCCCATTCCTCTCTGCAGATCCTCTCAAGCTCCGTCAGGTTGGATGGGGAGCGTTGCTGCACAGCTATTTTTAGGTCTCGAGATGTTCGTTCGGGTTTAAGTTTGGGCTCTGGCTCGGCCACTCAAGGACATTCAGAGACTTGTCCCGAAGCCACTCATGCGTTGACTTGGGCTGTGTGCTTAGAGTCGTTGTTCTGTTGGAAGGTGAACCGTCTCCCCAGTCTGAGGTCCTGAGTGCTCTGGAGCAGGTTTTCATCAAGGATCTCTGTACTTTGCTCCGTTCATCTTTCCCTCAATCCGGACTAGTCTCCCAGTCCCTGCCACTGAAAAACATCCCAACAGCATGATGCTGCCACCACCATGCTGCACCATAGGGATGGTGCCAGGCTTCCTCCAGACGTGATGCTTGGCAATCGGGCCAAAGAGTTCAATCTTGGTTTATCAGACCAGAGAATCTTATTTCTCATGGTCTGAGAGTCCTTTAGGTGCCTTTTAGCAAACTCCAAGCAGGCTGTCATGTGCCTTTTACTGAGGATTGGCTTCCGTCTGGCCACTCTACCAGAAAGGCATGATTGGTGAAGTGCTGCAGAGATGGCTGACCTAGAAGATTCTCCCATGTCCACAGAGGAACTCGTGAACCATCGGGTTCTTGGTCACCTCCCAAGGCCTTTCTCCATCGATTGCTCAGTTTGTCTGGGCGGTCAGCTCTAGGAAGGGTCTTGGTGCTTCCAAACTTCTCCATCATTCTTAAATGGAAGGTCACTGTTCTTGGGGACCTTCAATGCTGCAGACATTTTTTGGTACCCTTCCCCAGATCTGTGCCTCAACACAATCCTGTCTTGGAACTTTACGGACAATTCCTTCGACCTCATGGCTTGCTTTTCGCTCTGACATGCACTGTCAACTGTGGTACCTTTTATATAGACAGGTGAGTGCCTTTCCAAATAATTTCCAATCAATTGAATTTACCACAGGTGGACTCCAAGTTGTATAAACATCAAGGATGATCAATGGAAACAGGATGCACCTGAGCTAAATTTCGAGTCTCATAGCAAATAGTCTAAATAATTATGGAAATCAGGTATTTCTGTTTTTTATTTTTAAACATCTTTTAAAAACCTGTTTTCACTTAATCATTATTGGGTATTGTGTGTAGATTTGAGGATTTAATTTAAATATTTTTTAATAAGGCTGTAACCTGGGGAAGGGGTCTGAATACTTTCCGAATACACCGTACCTGCCCTCTCTTCCGTCTTGGTCGTTTACACAAAATGGAAGAAGTCGTAAGGCAGCTTGGCGTTGATAGTGGGCCTTATAGCCCGGCCGGGTGGCTGCAGACAGGTAAGAAGGTCATGGAGCTGGTGACTGACATGACATGGCTGCCTCCAGAGAGTAACGCCTGAGGAAAAGGAAAACTGTCAATAAAACATATGTAGGGTGTTACATAAAGGTGTCATGACACTGACCAGAGGTCTGGAAGATGGACTCTATTGTGCCATCACTTGGCAATATGTTTAAGACAATGCAGCTACTGTTGATTGGAGGGAATCTATCAAGGCTTTAACAGTTGCTTACAATCTCTATGGAATCTATTGTTCCATGACAGGGTAAATAATGACTTTGGACTACATTTACATTACGTTCATTTAGCAGACACTTTTCCATAGCGACCTACAATCAGTAAGTCAGACACTTAGCAGTGATGTGTGCTGTGGTTGCTTTTAAGCGCTAGTAAAAAGTGTTAAACAAATACAAGCTGATAAAGTTAGATTGACGTGTTTGCTAAGGGTTGTTTTTAAGCACTTAGTGACAAATGTTTCTATAAAGAGCACGATACAAACAATGTGGTACAATCAATATTACATTGGGCATGTCAAATCCAAGCATCAAAACTCATGGATGCAACTGTTTATGTAAAATGGTTGTGTGTTGGTTGTCCTGAAAAGAAAATGGTAAAACACTTCATTGTGAGGCTAAATACAAGGTCAGATAAATAGATTGTTGCTGGGTTCTAGGGACTGATAGGGTTCATCTATTACGTTATGTTATCATTGGTGTATGTTTAATGTAATGGTCGTTGTCTCCAGTATCTCACTGAAAACAAGCTTTTTTCAAGTTACCATTATGCTTTATAAACAAAGAAAGTACAGCTTAACCACTGTATATGGGATAACAGCAACATCTACAGTGCCTCCAGAAAGTATTCACATCCATTTCATTTTGCAACATTTTGCAACATTTTGCAGTGTTACAGAATTTAAAATGGATTCAATTTAGATTTTTTTGGGTCACTGGCCTACACACAATACCCCATAATGTCAAAGTGAAATGATGCAGTTGAAGTCAGAAGTTTACGTACACCTTAGCCAAATACATTTAAACTCAGTATTTCACAATTCCTCACATTTAATCAGAGTAAATATTCCCTGTCTTAGGTCAGTTAGGACCACCACTTTATTTTAAGAATGTGAAATGTCAGATATGTCAATAGTAGAGAGAATGAGAGAATTATTTATTTCATCACATTCCCAGTGGGTCAGAAGTTTACATATACACTCAATTAGTATTTGGTAGTATTATCCAAAGCGTTTGACACAGTTGATCATGAAATATTACTTTCTACATTGCATTATTACGTTTTCATGATTATACATATAATTGGTTATATAGTTTATTTATGCGAACGGCTGTGCATCTACCAGGGCCAAGATATCCTGTGTCGTGCTAATATATATATATATATATATATAAGACCTTGGTGCTGTGTCTTCTACTGTACTTCCCATTCTATTTGGTGATGATACCAATTTGATTTTATCACACAATAATATTTATTCACTAATTAATGACGCCAACTCAGGCATGGACACATTTTGTGAATGATTCCAGATAAACAAAATGATCTTTAAAATGTTAAAAATCCAACTTCATTGTATTCACTAGTAAGAATAAGAAATATTGTAAAATAAATAATAATTAAAGTTTAAAAGAGCCAGAATCTGAATTGGTGGAAATTAAATGGAACACGTCACATCCACTAGATTCCTCAGAGTTGTAATTAATGAAAAGTTATCTGGGAAAGATATTACATTTGTCTGCAGCAAAGTGATGAAATTTGTTGGTATCATCAGAAAGATTAGTGGTTTGGTTCATTAGGCTTGCTTCCTAACTCTATTTGATTGCTTAATTTACTCATATCTCATTTACATTAAATATTGTCTGAGCCAGAACACATGCCTCCAACCTACACAAATTATTAATCATACAAAATACATTTGCAAGACTAGCCACCTCTAATTACCTGGCTCCATCTGCACCTTTGTTTAAGAATCTCAATATCTTGTCTATTTATGACATTAATGTACACCAACTGTGCACTTGCATCTACAAATACTCATACCTCCCAGACAGTTTACCTAAACCCTTCAATGGATTCTTCCAGGTTCATTCTGAAATCTTATCAGAAACCAGCAACATGTTGGGTCATTAGCTTTCTATTCCCTTACAACCAGTTAAACAAATATAATTTGGAAATGTACCAACAAAAAAAAGCTCAGCGAAAGAAGCAGAGATAACAGAGAAATGTTTAACTAAAGTGAAGCATTCATTCTATAATTTATGACATTCTGGTGAACGAGAGTTTATTTAGTCTTTTAGGGCAATGCACTCTAATGACAGAGAAGTTGTATGTATCTAATTATACACAAGTGTCACGAATCCCACCGAAGATGGTGCCTCTTCCTGTTCGGGCGGCACTCGGCAGTCGTCGCCGGCCTACTAGCTGCCACCGATCCCCTTTTCTGTTTCATTTAGTGTTGTCTGATTAGTTGGACCTGTTTCTTGTTTAGGTTTTAGTTTTGGGCTATTTAAACCCGGTAGGCCTTTTGTGCGGGCTTGTTTTTCTGTTATTGGTGTGTGTGATTTTAGTGGATTTTATTTCCCGAACCGTTTCGTCCTGTTTGTTTTGGACTGGGTCTTTTAACACCCTTGTTTGTGGCATTGACCGATACTCTGTTGCTTTGGGAATAAATATCTAACTACCCTGTTCTCTGCGCCTGACTCCTCCACCCACTACTTCTAGAAGTCCTGAAAACAAGTTGACTAAAAATGTCTGAAATTATAAGCAGAAACATGTCTTAATTAGGCACAAAAAAAAGAATCAGGCACCTCCTGTAAAAAAATATTTCTGCCATATCTGACTGTATAGCCTACAGCGCGGGTTAGGGTTGGGTGCAGCCCTCAGATTTTCACTTTATCATATAGTTGGGCAGTTACGGATGGGTTATTAGCAATTTCGGTAGGGTGAACAAACAGTTGACCAGCTCACTACTAGTGACCACATAACCAAACTGTAAATACCGTAGCCTCCGTAGCCAATGTGAGTAAGACCTTTAAAACAGGTTAACAATCACAAGGCTGCAGGGCCACACGGATTACCAGGAAGTGTACTCAACTGGGAAGTGTCTTCACTGACATTTTCAACCTCTCCCTGTCTGAGTCTGTAATACCAACATGTTTCAAGCAGACTACCATAGTCCCTGTCCCCAAGAATACTATTGTAACCTGCCTAAATGACTACCGACCTGTAGCACACGTCTGTAGCCATGAAATGCTTTGAAAGGCTGGTCATGGCTCACATCAACACCATTATCTCTATTGCACTCCACACTGCCCTTTCACACCTGGACAAAAAGAACACCTATGTGAGAATGCTATTCATTGACTACAGCTCAGCGTTCAACATCATAGTGCCCTCAAAGCTCATTGCTAAGCTAAGGACTCTGGGACTAAACACCTCCCTCTGCAACTGGATTCCAGACTTCCTGATGGGCCGACCCCAGGTGGTAAGGGTAGGTAACAACACATCCGCCACGCTGATCCTCAACATGTGGGCCCCTCAGGGGTGCATGCTTAGTCCCCTCCTGTACTCCCTGTTCACTCATGACTGCACGGCCAGGCACGACTCCAACACCATCATTAAGTCTGCTGGTGTTCAACAGTGGTAGGCCTTATCACCCGCAACAATGAGACAGCCTATATGGAGGAGGACAGAGACCTGACCATGTGGTGCAAGGACAACAACCTCTCCCTCAATGTGATCAAGACAAATGAGATGACTGTAGACTACAGGAAAAGGAGGACCGAGCATGCCCCCATTCTCATCGAATGGGCTGTAGTGGAGCAGGTTGAGAGCTTCAAGTTCCTTGGCATCTGTTACGAATCCCTTTTGGCCCGACAGTCTAGGGGGGGATGGTAACGAGACCCGTAACATGACTCATGCAAATTATAATAGTGAAAAAGTAAGAGTGAGAACGAAATAACCACAGACAACTAAATTACCGTCAAACCCTCAGGGTTTATTGGAAAACACACGGTAATGGGGGGAGCAGGAAAAGGGGCCTTTTCTGGACCCAAGGAAACAAATAATAAGTATCCAAAAAGACCCCTAAGCTAGACTAGCTTACTTCACCAGCAGCTAACTAACATAAATAAAAATACAGTGGGTGGTCCGCCCAGTTCTAACTAGTGTTTTTATACAAAGTATTCCTACGGGTAATGTATGCCGATGGGCGACTTATCTTGGTACCCCCTTTTCCCACCGTCAAACAAACACCATAACAAAACCAATACTCACAGGTGGGGACAAAGTGACATGTAGTTGCAAAAACCAAACAAGAGATCTACAGACATGGCATTGAAAGAGAGATTGAGCTCTCGAGCAAACAACAGACAGGATTTTTAAACCAAGGGAAAGGGAATGTGATAGGGTATTGGAAACAGGAGGAGGTGTGTCTTCTCATTAACGACTGATTGATGACTGATTGGGGAATGATGCTTGCCACCTATGAGGAGGAGAGAAAAGAAATACACACACACACAGGATACCTGTATCCGTAACAGCATCCACATCCCCAACAAACTAACATGGTCCAAGCACACCAAGACAGTCGTGAAGAGGGTACACCAAGACAGTCGTGAAGAGGGTACGACAAAACCTATTCCCCCCCAGGAGAGTGAAACGATTTGGCATGGGTCCTCGAGAGCATCCTGATGGGTTGCATCACTGCCTGGTATGGCAACTGCTCGGCCTCCGACTGCAAGGCTTTACAGAGGGTAGTGCGTACAGCCCAGTACATCACCGGGGCCAAGCTTCCTGCCATCCAGGACCTCTATACCAGGCGGTGTCAGAGGAAGGCCCTAAAAATTGTGAAAGACTCCAGCCACTCTAGTCATAGACTGTTCTCTCTGCTACCGCATGGCAAGCGGTACTGGAGTTCCAAGTCTAAGTCCAAGAGGCTTCTAAAATGTTTACTAAAGGGCCACAGGGGACTGGTAGGCTAGACAGAGGTTGATACTTGGTTTTCTGTGTTCTTGACAAATTAGACATTGGGCACAGATTTGTGCGGTGATTGTAGTAGATTTGGGTGTGTACCATTCTTTTCTACAAGAACTTTCCATTCCCCCCTTTGGACACATGCGACACACACATGCATCCGAGGTAAACCAACAAACTGGGGGGAGCCACTAGGCGACCGCTCTGGTGCCTCCATAACCCATCATCATGTAGTTTACAATTATACCCAGTCCGTTACCATTTAATTTTGTTATCAGTAGCATCTTGTAAGGCAGCCACACCATTTACAGTAACTAAGTCAGAAAAAGGAACTGAAACTGTCTGTAGGCACATTCCCTTAGGGTTTGCAAGAACAACTGTCTTAGCAGCTGCATCAGCCCTGACATTGCCTTGAGAAACATCATGTCCATGAGTGTGAGCTTTACACTTTACAATAGAAATCTGCCAAGGCAGCATAACAATGTTCAACAATGCTGCAATAAATCAAATCAAATTTTATTGGTCACACACACGAGTTTAGCCGATGTTATTACGGATGTAGCTAAATGCTTGTGTTTCTAGCGAAATGCCTGTGTTTCTAGCTCCAACAGTGCAGTAATATCTAACAAGTAATATCTAACAGTTTCACAACATATACCCAATAGACACAAATCTAAGGAATGGAATTAAGAATATACAATATAAGATGAGCAATGTCTGAGCGGCATAGACTAAGATACAGTAGAATAGTATAGAATACAGTATATACATATGAGATCAGTAATGCAAGATACATAAACATTATTAAATTGACCTGTGTTCCATTTATTAAAGTGGCCAGTGATTTCAAGTCTATGTATATAGGTAGCAGCCTCTGTGCTAGTGATGGCTATTCAACAGTCTGATGGACTTGAGAAAGACTGAAAAACAGCTTCTCTCGGTCCCAGCTTCGATGCACCTGTACTGACCTCGCCTTCTGGATGTTAGCGTGGTGAACAGGCAGTGGTTCGGGTGGTTGAAGTCCTTGATGATCTTTTTGGCCTTCCTGTGATATCGGGTGCTGTAGGTGACCTGGAGAGCAGGTAGTTTGCCCCCAGTGATTCTTTGGTCAGACCGCACCACCCTCTGGAGAGCCTTGTGGTTGCGGGTGGTGCAGTTGCCATACAGCCTGTCAGGATGCTCTCAATGGTGCATCTGTAAAAGTTTGAGGGTTTTAGGTGCCAAACCAAATTTCTTCAGCCTCCTGAGGATGAAGAGGCACTGTTGCACCTTCTTCACCACACTGTCTGTGTGGTGGACCATTTCAGTTTGTCAGTGATGTGTACGGCGATGAATTTTAAGCTTTCCACCTTCTCCACTGCGGTCCCGTCGATGTGGATAGGGGGGTGCTCCCTCTGCTGTTTCCTGAAGTCCACGATCATCTCCTTTGTTTTGTTGATGTTGAGTGAGAGGTTATTTTCATGGCACCACACTCCCATAGCCCTCACCTCCTCCCTGTAGGCTGTCACGTCATTGTTGGTAATCAAGCCCACTACTGTTGTGTCGTCTACAAACTTGATGATTGAGTTGGAGTCATGCTTGGCTACGCAGTCATGGGGGAACAGAGAGTACAGGAGGGGCTGAGCACGCACCCTTGTTGGGCCCAAGTGTTGAGGATCAGCGAAGTGGAGGTGTTGTTTCCTACCTTCAACACCTGGGGGTGGCCCGTCAGGAAGTCCAGGACCAAGTTGCACAGGGCGGGGTTAAGACCCAGGGCCTCGAGCTTAATGTTGAGCTTGGAGAGTATTATGGTATTGAATGCTGAGCTCTATTCAATGAACAGCATTCTTACATAGGTATTTCTATTGTCCAGATGGGATAGGGCAGTGTGATGGTGATTGCATTGTCTGTGGATCTATTGGGGCGGTATGCAAATTCAAGTGGGTCTAGGTTGACAGGTAAGGTAGAGGTGATATGATCCTTGACTAGTCTCTCAAAGCACTTATAGAAGACAGAAGTAATTTAGTTCAGTTACCTTTGCTTTCTTGGGTACGGGAATGATGGTGGCCATCTTGAAGCATTTGGGGACTGAAGACAGATAGCGAGAGACGTAATATATCCGCAAACACACAAGCCAGCTGGTCTGTGCATGCTCAGGACGCGCCAGGGATGCAGTCTGTGCCAAAAGCCTTGCGAGGGTTAACACGTTTAAATGATGTACTCACGTTGGCCACAGAGAAGGAGAGCATACAGTCCTTGGTAGCAGGCAGTGTCAGTGGCATTGTGGTATCCTCAAAGTGGGCGAAGATGTTTAGCTTGTCCGGAAGCAATTCGTGGGTGTCCGCGACGTGTCTGGTTTTCCTTTTGTAGTCCGTGATTGTCTGTAGACCCTGCCACATACGTCTTGTGTTTGAGCCGTTGAATTGCGACTCCACTTTGTCTCTATACTGACGTTTTGCCTGTTTGATTGCCTTGCGGAGGGAATAACTACACTGTTCGCATTCATCCATATTCCCAGTCACCTTGCCATGGTTAAATGCAGTGGTTCGGGCTTTCAGTTTTGCGCCAATGCTGCCATCTATCCAAGGTTTCTGTTTAGGGTAGGTTTTGATAGTCACAGTGGGCACAACATCTCCTATACACTTCCTGATAAACTCAGTCACCGTATCAGTATATTCGTCAATATTATTCTGGGAAGCTACCTGGAACATATCCCAGTCCGCGTGATAAAAACCATCTTGAAGTGTGGATTCTGATTGGTCAGACCAACATTGAATAGTCCTTAGCACGGGTACTTCCTGTTTGAGTCTCTGCCTATAGGAAGGGAGGAGCAAAATTGAGTCGTGGTCAGATTTGCCGAAAGGAGGGCGGGAGAGGGCCTTGCAGGCATCCCGGTAGTTGGAGTAACACTGATCAAATGTTTTAGCAGCGTGAGTACTACAGTCGATATGTTGATAGAACTTCTGCAGCCTTTTTATCAAATTTGCTTTATTAAAATCCTCAGCTACAATAAATGTGGCCTCAGGATATATGGTTTCCAGTTTTCATAAAGCCCAGTGAAGTTCTTTGAGGGCCGTCGTGGTATCGGCTTGAGGGGGGATATACATGGCTGTGACTATAAACAAAGAAAATTATGTTGGGAGATAATCCGGTCAGCATTTGATTGTGAGGTATTCTAGGTCGGGTGAACAAAAGGACTTGAGTTCCTGTATGTTATCACAATAACACCATGGGTCGTTAATCATGAAACATACACCCCAGCCCTTCTTCTTGAACTGAGAACCCAACTGGTTGGACCGTATATCCCGAGAGAGCCATGTTTCCGTGAAACAGAGTATGTTACAATCCCTGATGACTCTCTTGAAAGAAATGTTCACCCTGAGCTCGTCAACTCTATTATCCAGAGACTGAACATTAGTGAGTAATGTACTCGGATGCGGTGGTTTGGTTGGTGTGCATGCCTCCTCAGTCAGACTAGAAGACCACTCTGAGTACCTCTCCTCCGCTGGCATTGTTTTGGGTCGGCCTCTGGAATCAGTTCAATTGACCTGGGGGGTGTGAACAAAGGGTCCACTTCGGGAAAGTCATATTCCTGGTGGTAATGCTGGTAGTGCTGGTGATTTACTGTCGCTCTGATATCCAATAGTTCTTCCCGGCTGTATGAAATAACACAAAACATTTTCCATGCTAACAACGTAAGAAACATTACAGAAAAAAATAAAATACTTTTTGGAAAATGTGGAAAAGTAAAGGGGTGTGAACTTTTTGAAGGCACTGTATATCAAGGCCTATTAAACTCACAGTTGACTATGCAGAAGATGTCTAGGTTAACCTGCTGGACATACAGTTGAAGTCATACACTTAGGATGGAGAGAATAAAACTTGTTTTTCAACCACTCCACAAATTTCTTGTTAACAAACTATAGTTTTGGCAAGTCAGTTAGGACATCTACTTTGTGCATGACACAAGTCAATGTTCCAACAATTGTTTACAGACAGATTATTTCAATTATAATACACTGAATCACAATTCCAGTGGGTCAGAAGTTTACATACACTAAATTGACTCTGTCTTTAAACAGCTTGGACATTTCCAGAAAATTATGTCATGGCTTTAGAAGCTTCTGATAGGCTAATTGACATCATTTGAGTCACTGTACCTGTGGAAGGCCTACCTTCAAACTCAGTGCCTCTTTGCTTGACATCATGGGAAAATCAAAAGAAAACAGCCAAGACCTCAGAAAATAAATTGTAGACCTCCACAAGTCTGGTTCATCCTTAGGAGCAATTTCCAAATGCCTGAAGGTACCACGTCATACCGCTTAGGAAGGAGACGCGTTCTGTCTCCTAGAGATGAACGTACTTTGGTGCGAAAAGTGCAAATCAATCCCAGAACAACAGCAAAGGACCTTGTGAAGATGCTGGAGGAAACCGGTACAAAAGTATCTATATCCACAGTAAAACGAGTCCTATATAGACATAACCTGAAAGGCCGCTCTGCAAGGAAGAAGCCAATGCTCCAAAACTGCCATAAAAATGCCAGAGTATGGTTTGCAACTGCACATGGGGACAAAGATCTGACTTTTTTGAGAAATGTCTGATGGTCTGATGGTCTGATAAAACAAACAAAAAAACTGTTTGGCCATAATGACTATCATTATGTTTGGAGGAAAAAGGGGGAGGCTTGCAAGCCGAAGAACACCATCCCAACTGTGAAGCACGGGGGTGGCAGCATCATGTTGTGGGGTTGCTGTGCTGCAGGAGGGGCTGGTGCACTTCACAAAATAGATGGCATCATGAGGAAGGAAAAATTATGTGCATATATATATATATATTGAAGCAACATCTCAAGACATCAGTCAGGAAATTAAAGCTTGGTCGCAAATGGGTCTTCCAAATGGACAATGACCCCAAGCATATTTCTAAAGTTTTGGCAAAATGGCTAAAGGACAAAAAAGTCAAGGTATTGGAGTGGCCATCACAAAGCCCTGACCTCAATCCTATAGAAAATTTGTGTGCAGAACTGAAAAAGTGTGTGCGAGCAAGGAGGCCTACAAACTTGACTCAGTTACACCAGCTCTGTCAGGAGGAATGGGGAAAAAATTTACCCAACTTATTGTGGGAAGCTTGTGTAAGGCTACCCGCATCATTTGGCCCAAGTTAAACAATTTAAAGGCAATGCTACCAAATACTAATTGAGTGTACGTAAACTTCTGACCCACTGAGAATGTGATGAAAGAAATAAAAGCTTAAATAAATCATTCTCTCTACTATTATTCTGACATTTCACATTCTTAAAATAAAGTGGTGATCTTAACTGACCTAAGACAGGGAATTTTTACTTTTGATTAAATGTCAGGAATTGTGAAAAACTGAGTTTAAATGTACACTGCTCAAAAAAATAAAGGGAACACTTAAACAACACAATGTAACTCCAAGTCAATCACACTTCTGTGAAATCAAACTGTCCACTTAGGAAGCAACACTGATTGACAATAAATTCCACATGCTGTTGTGCAAATGGAATAGACAACAGGTGGAAATTATAGGCAATTAGCAAGACACCCCCAATAAAGGAGTGGTTCTGCAGATGGGGACCACAGACCACTTCTCAGTTCCTATGCTTCCTGGCTGATGTTTTGGTCACTTTTGAATGATGGCGGTGCTTTCACTCTAGTGGTAGCATGAGACGGAGTCTACAACGCACACACGTGGATCATGTAGTGCAGCTCATCCAGGATGACACATCAATGCGAGCTGTAGCAAGAAGGTTTGTTGTGTCTGTCAGCGTAGTGTCCAGAACATGGAGGCGCTACCAGGAGACAGGCCAAATTCATCAGGAGACGTGGAGGAGGCCATAGGAGGGCAACAACCCAGCAGTAGGACCGCTACCTCCGCCTTTGTGCAAGGAGGAGCAGGAGGAGCACTGCCAGAGCCCTGCGAAATGACCTCCAGCAGGCCACAAATGTGCATGTGTCTGCTCAAACGGTCAGAAACAGACTCCATGAGGGTGGTATGAGGGCCCGACGTCCACAGGTGGGGGTTGTGCTTACAGCCCAACACCGTGCAGGACGTTTGGCATTTGCCAGAGAACACCAAGATTGGCAAATTCGCCACTGGTGCCCTGTGCTCTTCACAGATGAAAGCAGGTTCACACTGAGCACGTGACAGACGTGACAGAGTCTGGAGACGCCGTGGAGAACGTTCTGCTGCCTGCAACATCCTCCAGCATGACCGGTTTGGCGCTGGGTCAGTCATGGTGTGGGGTGGCATTTCTTTGGGGGGCCGCACAGCCATGTGCTCGCCAGAGGTAGCCTGACTGCCATTAGGTACCGAGATGAGATCCTCAGACCCCTTGTGAGACCATAGTGTGTGTCAGCAGTTCCTGCAAGAGGAAGGCATTGATGCTATGGACTGGCCCGCCCGTTCCCCAGACCTGAATCCAATTGAGCACATCTGGGACATCATGTCTCGCTCCATCCACCAACGCCACGTTGCACCACAGACTGTCCAGAAGTTGGTGGATGCTTTTGTCCAGGTCTGGGAGGAGATCCCTCAGGAGACCATCCACCACCTCATCAGGAGCATGCCCAGGCGTTGTAGGGAGGTCATACAGGCACGTGGAGGCCGCACACACTACTGAGCCTCATTTTGACTTGTTTTAAGGACATTACATCAAAGTTGGATCAGCCTGTAGTGTGGTTTTCCACTTTAATTTTGAGTGTGACTCCAAATCCAGACCTCCATGGGTTGATACATTTGATTTCCATTGATAATTGTTGTGTGATTTTGTTGTCAGCACATTCAACTATGTAAAGAAAAAAGTATTTAATAAGAATATTTCATTCATTCAGATCTAGGATGTGTTATTTTAGTGTTCCCTTTATTTTTTTGAGCAGTGTATTTGGCTAAGGTGTATGTAAACTTCCCACTTGAACTGTAGATATATTTATACATAAATATATGGCTGTGGATATGTATTACTACACTATATGTCAATGACCAAAAAAAGGGATCATTTTTCTAAGACCACCATCTAAGAAATGTGTTCTCCAGACAAAGATCCACAATTTACAAAGCCAATCAGTGCAAATCTATTTTTGAGAAGATGTCATTATGTTAATGTCTGAGATTGCTATTTGGATCAGTTGAGTAACAGCATCAAGATGCTTCCTTTAAGACAATAAAGTAGGACATAGGTTTGTTGACTGAAATGGTACTTTTAATATTGCAATTAAACATCTTCCATTTTACTGGAGGCATGTAAGCTTCTTATCGATCAGAAAACTGAAGATTGTACCATTTCTGACTGTACCATTTCTGACTGTAATTCACTTGAGGTAGAAAATCACAAGTTAAAACTTTCTGGAAGTCTGTACTTGAGATCCCGAGGTATTGAGTTAAATGGAACAAGCACCTTTTGCCTCTGGCTGAAAATTACATTTAAAAACTAAACACCAAAAAGAAAGAATATATAAAAACTGTTTGACAAAAGGTCTGTTTTTGAGCCCTTGGGGAAGCAGACATTGAGTTGGTGGCTTTCCATAGTTGTAATAATAGGTGAGAAAAAATGACATTTTACTTCTGACTAACTTCAAATAAATTATACACATCTCCACCTAAAGGGCAATTGGACAAGTGGTTCTCCCCAAATTAAAAGCATTGCCAATTTATCAACTAAACTTTTGAGCCCCACATGTTTTAGGCAATTTACAAGCTTGGAATTGAATTGCAGAAAGGTTCATAAAAATAAATGGGTTGTTTTTATAGTGACTTATTGATATTCTTCACATATTTTTCTATATAATTTTTTTTAAATAAATGTTTTTTATATTATGATTTTAAAAACTATATTTTTTAAGGTATTTATCTACATGGTACACAGCATATCATGTTACCCCTTTAAATAAAGCAAACCCAAAATATAAAACCCATTTTGATTCAGACTGCAGGTTTAGCCAATACGCAGACCTGGCGTACATAGTAACCTGGCAACGTAGTAGCAGCTAGCAGGCTAACTAAAAATGTCCCAGAGGAGTGAACATTATATTCCCCTGTATGAGGGAAAACTCTAATAACATCAAGCTTCCCATTAACAATGTGTTCGCCAACCAATAACAGGAACATCCCATAATTTTGTCTTCATAAAACTGTAGTAAGACTGACGCCCCTTAGACTAAGCTTAGAGTATAGCCCAGTGGACTGCACAAAGCAGAAGCACGTATTTCCATATCATACATTCAACAAATGTACAGGATACCATTTAGCTAGCATAAATGATGAGACTGGTGATTCTATTAAACATGATATTATACAAAAGATGTGCTGCCGTTACAGTGCAATGTTTACCGTAGTTCAAATCACAGAACATTGTGTTCTGTTCCAGAGTTAAAAAAAATACTGATATATGATACAGATCTTACAACTGTAAACACATGAGCAATATCCCGCCAGATGAAGATTTACTTGACTAAAAAGTGTGCCACGATTGCTTCCCTAAACCAGAAGTGAAAGGGGAAATGGGGGTTGGGATTGCAGCTTCCTTCAGCAGTATGCAGCTAGTGAGTGTGGGACCCAGTAGAGTAGGCCTTGGCAGCCAACTCGGCACCTTTTGCCTGAAAATGGAGGATAGATAATATGAGCAAAATCGCAAAGAGCTAAAGGTAAGTATGTTCTATTCAAGAACCATTAGGTTGACTAGATATTAATAGATGTTAATGAAAATGATCAGTGAGAACAGCAGAAAATCTAAACTTGAAATGTAATGGTATATAACAAATCATTACTTCCAAAAAGAGTAGCTAACATATTTATGCAGCTTTGTGAAATACAACAGATAAGGGTGGACTCTAACCAAAGGGCCATTATAAAGCCCACTGAATGTCCCTTGTCTTGCCTACCTTCTGCTCCTGTATCACTTTCTTTTCAAAAACTTTGTACACAAAACCATGGAATGAAACATCCCCCACTCAAACTTACATGTATTAATTGAGCTTCTGGTGACGCCATCTTCGATTCCACAATCCTGGCTTTATCCAAAACTCTCTCCACCTGGAAAAAGGGATTCTAAGAATAAGGAAATGTGGGGGGTGTCAGTGTGTCTGTATGCTTGCACTTTTTGATTTGGGATTTCATTTCCTAATTTGGGAATCAGAAAACGTTACTGCCGCGCAACAAACACTGCTAGGAAGTTCTCCTGGTGTTTTTCTTAGAGAAGAAGCATCCACATCAACAGAAACAATCAATCCCCATCAATAAAGACAGAAATGGACTGAATGGAAGTGGACCCCGTTGACCGTGCAATTTAGAAGTGTGTCCAGCATGTACCTTCCTGTCCATGATAATGGGGGCAGAGTCCACCAGGACTTCTAGTGATGCAGGCATGGGCTTGTCTTTGACAGGGGCCTCGATCTCTGCGGGAGAGGGGGCGGTGACTTGCTGCATTGAAGAACAAGAAAAGAGGGGGTCAATTCAATGTTGAATTTAGCCTTCAGTTGCTCGGTCTACTGGTTGATTAGGGCATTGGGTCATTTTAGTGTTAGCAGAAGGAGTGGATGATGCCACAATACAGTTGTGCCTGGTAATGTAGCCATTACATAACTATAGCTCAACACTTTGCCATTGGTCTTATTGTGGCAGATTACTTAGCAACGGTCCACTCTGAGGCATTCTTATCTAGGAAGGTTGTTGAGAGCATTTACAGAAAGAAAAAAAAATTCTCTAGTTTTGCCTTGTCAGCAACATGACTTGCCCTTTCTCCTCAGGTGAAACATTCTCTTTAAGGAGTCACATGTTTCAGGGAACAGTGTGCCTAAAATAACCATTATAAAACTTTCCAGTACTATTTCCTCCTCTTAGTACACTACAGTCAATCCCAGTTTGTCAGAGAAAAGGAGTGGTCAAGAAAACATTCACAGAAGATGCTTTCTGTAAGTGAAAACTACGTTTATATTGAGGCACCCGCAACATACGACTTGTGTCAGCTTTTTTAACACAAGACCAATATGAATTCAAAATAAGTTGTTGCTGCGGTCTTTTATGGATGATGCCATCACCCTTTCTTTTTTGGCCCTGACCTAAGCGGTTGTATTGATCATAACCCTTGCTATAGTTGCCAACTTCAGACCCTTACCTCCAGTTTGACGATGGGGAGGATGACAGGGGACTTGGGTGTGAGGTCGGTCTGGTACATGGCATGGGACAGCAGCAGGAGAGATGGAGGAACATTCTCCTTCAGGTGAAGAGCCAACCACTGACAGAAGAGAGACAGAAGTTACTTCAATTGCTAGAGCATGGTTGTCCCTGGTTCAGGCATGCATTGTCTGTTTTATGTGGTTGTTGTCATCTATGTCATTGAAGATGACAATGAATAACCCATCAGACCAACCCCTGCAAACTCCTTGAATGGCCAACTCCTTGAAGTTTGCAGTTGTGTAAAATAGAATTACACACACAAACACATGTTCAGTGTATATAGATATACAGTGGGGATACACTGCCGATTTTGCAGGTTTTCCTACTTACAAAGCATGTAGAGGTCTGAACTTTTTATCATAATTACACTTATACTGTGACAGACAGAATCTATAACAAAAATACAGAAAATCACATTGTATAATTTTTAAGTAATGAATTAGCATTTTATTGCATTATATATGATACATCAGAAAAGCAGAACCTAATATTTGGTACAGAAACCTTTGTTTGCAATTACAGAGATCATACGTTTCCTGTAGTTCTTGACCAGGTTTGCACACACTGCAGCATTGATTTTGGCCCACTCCTCCATACAGACCTTCTCCAGATCCTTCAGGTTTCAGGGCTGTCGCTGGGCAATACGGACTTTCAGCTCCCTCCAAAGATTTTCTATTGGGTTCAGGTCTGGAGACTGGCTAGGCCACTCCAGGACCTTGAGATGCTTCTTACGGAGCCACTCCTTAGTTGCCCTGGCTGTGTGTTTCGGGTCGTTGTCATGCTGGAAGACCCAACCACGACCCATCTTCAATGCTCTTACTGAGGGAAGGAGGTTGTTGGCCAAGATCTCGTGATTACATAGCCCCATCCATTCTCCCCTCAATACAGTGCAGTCATCCTGTCCCCTCTGCAGAAAAGCATCCCCAAAGAATGATGTTTCCACCTCCATGCTTCACGGTTGGGATGGTGTTCTTGGGGTTGTACTCATCCTTCTTCTTCCTCCAAACACAGCAAGTGGAGTTTAGACCAAAAAGCTCTATTTTTGTCTCATTAGACCACATGCCCTTCTCTCATTCCTCCTCTGGATCATCCAGATGGTCATTAGCAAACTTCAGACGGACCTGGACATGCGCTGGCTTGAGCAGGGGGACCTTGCGTGTGCTGCAGGACTTTAATCCATGACGGCGTAGTGTGTTACAAATGGTTTTCTTTGAGTATGTGGTCCCAGCTCTCTTCAGGTAATTGACCAGGTCCTGCCGTGTAGTTCTGGTGCTGATCCCTCACCTTTCTCATGATCATTGCTGCCCCACGAGGTGAGATCTTGCATGCAGCCCCAGACCGAGGGTGATTGACCGTCATCTTGAACTTCTTCCATTTTCTAATAATTGCGCCAACAGTTGTTGCCTTCTCACCAAGCTGCTTGCCTATTGTCCTGTAGCCCATCCCAGCCTTGTGCAGGTGTACAATTGTATCCCTGATGTCATTA
Source organism: Oncorhynchus clarkii lewisi (assembly GCF_045791955.1). Taxonomy (NCBI): domain Eukaryota; kingdom Metazoa; phylum Chordata; class Actinopteri; order Salmoniformes; family Salmonidae; genus Oncorhynchus; species Oncorhynchus clarkii. Next base: position 45,819,310 of record NC_092163.1, on the reverse strand, counting down.
CACAGCTCTCTGGTCTTGGCTATTGTGGAGAGGTTGGAGTCTGTTTGATTGAGTGTGTGGACAGGTGTCTTTTATACAGGTAATGAGTTCAAACAGGTGCAGTTAATATAGGTAATGAGTGGAGAACAGGAGGGCTTCTTAAAGAAAAACTAACAGGTCTGTGAGAGACGGAATTCTTGCTGGTTGGTAGGTGATTAAATAATTATGTCATGCAATAAAATGCAAATTAATTACTTAAAAATCATACAATGTGATTTTCTGGATTTTTGTTTTAGATTCCGTCTCTTACAGTTGAAGTGTACCTATGATAAAAATTACAGACCTCTACATGCTTTGTAAGTAGGATAACCTGCAAAATCGGCAGTGTATCAAAGACTTGTTCTACATACAGTGCCTTGCGAAAGTATTCGGCCCCCTTGAACTTTGCGACCTTTTGCCACATTTCAGGCTTCAAACATAAAGATATAAAACTGTATTTTTTTGTGAAGAATCAACAACAAGTGGGACACAATCATGAAGTGGAACGACATTTATTGGATATTTCAAACTTTTTTAACAAATCAAAAACTGAAAAATTGGGCATGCAAAATTATTCAGCCCCTTTACTTTCAGTGCAGCAAACTCTCTCCAGAAGTTCAGTGAGGATCTCTGAATGATCCAATGTTGACCTAAATGACTAATGATGATAAATACAATCCACCTGTGTGTAATCAAGTCTCCGTATAAATGCACCTGCACTGTGATAGTCTCAGAGGTCCGTTAAAAGCGCAGAGAGCATCATGAAGAACAAGGAACACACCAGGCAGGTCCGAGATACTGTTGTGAAGAAGTTTAAAGCCGGATTTGTGGCAAAAGGTCGCAAAGTTCAAGGGGGCCGAATACTTTCGCAAGGCACTGTAAATACATATATATATATACACATATACATATATACACATAGCAAGGGCTATATACATATACACATGCATATATACACACACACACACACACACACACACACACATATATATATATATATATATATATATATATATATATATATATATATAGCTGAAAACCTATTTGTATACCCTTAATGTACATTACTGTATTTATACTTGGGAAATTGTTTTTCAACAGGATTTTTATGTTTAAATAGCTGGAGGGAGTCTTTAACTTGGAATGAAACTTGAGACAGGTTAACCCAGCAGCATTCCTTTCACATACAGGCAGTTATGTGTGGGTGAGGGGCAGTTTAGGTTGGAGAGTTAGAGGAGGACGACATACCTGTTGCAGTTGCTGCATGAGTTGCTCGGTCGTCAGCCCCAGTGACTTCATTCCCCGGCTACGACACGCCACCTGCAGCTCTGACACACTCATGGCTGCCACGCCTTCTGTGGCAATCATCTAGAGAGATATTACAGAACCGTACTCTGCCAACATGTTCCGGCTGGCCGGCAGAAAAAGAACAACGACGCCTAACACCCTTGTGTGATCCGGCAGTGACACATGGCCTAGTTATACAGTTTCATAAGATTCACAAAAAAATACAGTTACATAAATGGCTCTGATTTGCACTGTAAAAACAAAGCCATGTACTGACAAATAGCCAGGTGTTTGTCACTAATCTTAACAGTCACTCAATTTACAAGGTTGATCAATCAATGGAGGTCACATACAGTGGGGCAAAAAAGTATTTAGTCAGCCACCAATTGTGCAAGTTCTCCCACTTAAAAAGATGAGAGAGGCCTCTAATTTTCATCTTAGGTACACTTCAACTATGACAGACAAAATGAGAAAAAAAATACAGAAAATCACATTGTAGGATTTTAAATAAATTTATTTGCAAATTATGGTGGAAAATAAGTGTTTGGTCAATAACAAAAGTTTCTCAATACTTTGTTATATACCCTTTGTTGGCAATGACAGAGGTCAAACGTTTTCTGTAAGTCTTCATACATTACATCCATTGGATCATCAAGATCTGCTCTTTTAGTCTACAAACGGTGTCAGTGGAGGAGGTGTTAAACCTATTGAAGTCATTACCTGATGGTACATCTACAGGTTATGGTCTTATGGACAATTTTTTTGCTTCGCTGTGCTGCTCCCCAGATTGCAGTTCCACTGAAATACATATTTAATTGGTCGTGAGTTGTGTGGGTTGTCTATGTTCATTATTCTATGATTTGGTATTTCTGTGTTTGGCCTGGTATGGTTCTCAATCAGAGGCAGCTGTCAATCGTTGTACCTGATTGAGAACCATACTTAGGCAGCCTGTTTTCACCCTTGAGTTATGGGTGATTATTTTCTGTTGTGTGTCTTCACCAGACAGGACTGTTTCGTTGTTGTTTCGTTCTTTCACTTTGTTGTTTTGTATTTCAGTGTTCAGTTTGATTCATTAAATATTTACATCATGAACACTTACCATGCTGCGCATTGGTCCTCCTCTTCTTCCACCAACAACGACCGTTACAGAATCACCCACCACAACCGGACCAAGCAGCGTGGTACCCAGGAGCAGTGGGTTCAAGACTCCTGGACGTGGGAGGAGATCTTGGATGGCAAGGGACCCTGGGTACAGCCGGGAGAATATCGCCGCCCCAAGGCAAAGCTGGAGGCAGCGAAAGCCGAGAGGCGGCACTATGAGGAGCTAGCACGGCAACGCGGCTGGGACAAGAGGCAGCCCCAAACATTTTTTTGGGGGGACACACGGGGAGTGTGGCTAAGTCAGGTAGGAGACCTGAGCCAACTCCCTGTGCTTACCGTGGAGAGAGGTGGACCGGGCAGGCACCGTGTTTTGCCGAGAGGCGCACGGTGTCCCCGGTGCGCAGGCATAGCCCGATGCGTTACATAGCAGCGCCTCGTATCGGCCGGGCTAGAGTCGGCATCGAGCCAGGTGCCATGAAGCCGGCTCAGCGCATCTGGTCTCCAGTGCGTCTCCTCGGGCCGGGGTACATGGCACCAGCCCTACGCATGGTGTCCCCGGTTCGCCAGCACAGCCCAGTGCGTCCAGTGCAGTCTATTCCACCTCGCCGCACTGGCCTGGCTACGGGGAACATCCAGCCAGGTAGGGTTGAGCAGGCTCGGTGCTCGAGACCTCCAGTGCGCCTCCACGGTCTGGTCTATCCGGTGCCTCCTCAACACATCATGCCTCCAGTGGCAGGCCCCCACACCAGGCTGTCTCCTCCCTACAGGTGCTCCCGCCTGTCCAGCGCTGCCAGAGTCTCCCGCCTGTCCAGTGCTGCCAGAGTCTCCCGTCTGTCCTGAGCTGCCAGAGTCTCCCGCCTGTCCTGAGCTGCCAGAGTCTCCCGCCTGTCCAGCGCTGCCAGAATCTCCCGTCACTCCGGTGCTGTCCAGTGCTGCCAATCTCCCGTGTCCATGCCAGAGTTGGTCCTGACCCGAGTCGCCCATCTGTCCTGAGCTGCCAGTCGCCCGTCTGTCCTGAGGTCGGCGGCGAGGGTCGCCTGCCAGAGCCGTCCATTACTCCGGTGCTGCCGGAATCGCCCTTCAGGCTGCACGGAGGCGGGTCACTCCAAGCTGAGGCGGGCAAAGACTCCCGTCACTCCAGAGCTGGAGTGGGGTCTCACTCCAGAGCTGCCGGAATCTCCCGTCACTCCGGTGCTGCCAGAGCCGCCCGTTGCTACCGCGGTCGGCGGCGACAGACACGGAGGCGGGTAAAGAGGCAAAGACCCAGACCGCACCCCAGACACCCACCCAGACCCACCCCTATAGGTTCAGGTTTTGCAGGCCGGAGTCCGTACCTTCACCAGACAGGACTGTTTCGTTGTTGTTTCGTTCTTTCACTTTGTTGTTTTGTATTTCAGTGTTCCGTTTGATTCATGAAATATTAACATCATGAACATATACGTTGCTGCGCTTTGGTCCTCACCTTCTTCCACCAACAACGGCCGTTACAACATGATTTTAAAACAATTTAATTATAATACATAGAAATGTTGTGGGACTATAGTAGATGAAGAATCAATATTATTTAGATTGAGTATTTATTGGGTCATTGTGTTAGTATATTATGTATGTTTGTAATAGTGTGTTTGTTATATGTGAAAATGTGTTCGTATTATAAATTGTATTTTAATGTTTAAGGACTTTTGGAAGATTCATCCAAATGGGGACTAAACGAGATCCAAATCAAATCAAATCAAACCCACTCTGAAATGTTGATGTGCTGGATGAAGAGTATATAGTCCCAAAGAATTGTATTTATTTTTGCTAAATTAAAAAGGGTACTTATGAGATTAGGAATAAATTAATGTGAATTATTATATTTTTTCCAGAATATAGACATACTACATATTTTAAAGCACACTACTAAGGAGTTTCACGACACCCAGATGGAGTCTATACCATGTATGTTTCACGGGTCATAGGGTCTTACAAGAGGCATGTATAGGTCTAAAAAGGGCCTGAAAGGGACACTTTCATCACGATACAAATGTAAAAAGAATGTTAAACACCCTTCCTCCCAATTACGTTTCTATGTGAGAATTGCCAGAACAAATCTGCAATACAAAAAATATATATTTCGGGCCATACCGGCGCAATTGCCCATAGGTGACATACCGGCAGTGGGGACTGGGACTCTATTCTCTGCTGGGGACGGGGAAGTTTCAGCTGGAGAGGCCTTAACTTCCTTGAACCTTGCGCAGGACTCATGAAGAATGCGAACTGGAACGCAGCCATGGCGCCACTGGTAGTTTGAGGTACATCCGTATAAAATGGGCCTGGGAGCGTGTGATTGTAGGGCAGTGTAGTTAGAGACATCTGATAGATAGCGAATGCATGCCGTGGATGGGAGAGTGGCACAGTTGGGCCATTTGGACAATACATAGGATCCCTAACAAAAACATGTAAATTATTAGTCCAATATTGACAGATTGGCATTGTAAATGCAAATGTATCCAAATATACTAATGAATATATTGGAATAAAACATCAAAATAAATTAAACATGCATAACCAATAAGAAGTAGACAACCAAAACAGGGCTCTACGTTGACTTTTTAATTTAAAAAAAAATCTTTAAAAAAAATTAAACAAGCAGCATCTACAATAAAAAATGTAGGCACTCACAAAGAAATTTAGGAGCACAATGAAAAATAGAGATACAAGTTTAAATCCTTAATTTTTCTAGGTGCACTGGTGCTCCTAAATAAAAATTCCAAGTGCATACAAGTAAAAAGGTAGCACTGTAGATATAAAAGTATTTCATAACATACAACATTGTATAACGTTTCCTGTTATAGCTAACATAATACAAAACAAAATATAGAGTAATACATATCCGCAGCCATATATTTATGTATAAATATATCTACAGTTGAAGTCGGGAAGTTTACATACACCTTAGCCAAATACATTTAAACTTTTCACAATTCCTGACATTTAATCCAAGTAAAAATTCCCTGTCTTAGGTCAGTTAGGATCACCACTTTATTTTAAGAATGTGTAATGTCAGAATAATAGTAGAGAGAATTATTTATTTCAGCTTTTATTTCTTTCATCACATTCCCAGGGGGTCAGAAGTTTACATACACTAAATTCATATTTGGTAGCATTGCCTTTAAATTGTTTAACTTGGGTCATACGTTGTGGGTAGCCTTCCACAACCTTCCCACAATAAGTTGGGTGAATTTTGGCCCATTTCTCCTGACAGAGCTGGTGTAACTGAGTCAGGTTTGTAGGCCTCCTTGCTCGCACACGCTTTTTCAGTTCTGCACACACATTTTCTATGGGATTGAGGTCAGGGCTTTGTGATGGCCACTCCAATACCTTGACTTTTTTGTCCTTAAGCCATTTTGACACAACTTTGGAAGTATGCTTGGGGTCATTGTCCATTTGAAAGACCCATTTGCTACCAAGCTTTAACTTCCTGACTGATGTCTTGAGATGTTGCTTCAATATATCCACATCATTTTTCCTGCCTCATGATGCCATCTATTTTGTGAAGTGCACCAGCCCCTCCTGCAGCAAAGCACCCCCACAACATGATGCTGCCACCCCCGTGCTTCACAGTTGGGATGGTGTTCCTCGGCTTGCAAGCCTCCACCTTTTTCCTCCAAACGTAACGATTGTCATTATGGCCAAACAGTTCTATTTTTGTTTCATCAGACCAGATAACATTTCTCCAAAAAGTACGATCTTTGTCCCCATGTGCAGTTCCAAAACGTAGTCTGGCTATTTTATGGAGGTTTTGGAGCATTGGCTTCTTCCTTGCTGAGCTGCCTTTCAGGTTATGTCTATATAGGACTTGTTTTAATGTGGATATAGATACTTTTGTACCTGTTTCCTCCAACATCTTCACAAGGTCCTTTGCTGTTGTTCTGGAATTGATTTGTACTTTTCGCACCAAAGTACGTTCATCTCTAGGAGACAGAACGCGTCTCCTTCCTGAGCGGTATGACGGCTGCGTGGTCCCATGGTGTTTATACTTGTGTACTATTGTTTGTACAGATGAACGTGGTACCAATGAGCTATGGGTAACGATGCTTCATGGGTGTCAGTTGTTTATGTGTGCAGAGGGTCCCTGGTTCGAGCCCGGGTATGGGCGAGGGGACGGATTTTTGCAATTCGTTCCTGTCATTGGCAGCAGATAACTGGAAGGAAAGGCGGCCAAAGGAAGTGTTGGCTTTGGGGATGACCAGTGCAATATACCTGCTGGAGTGCGTGCTATGGGTGGGTGTTGCTTGTTGTGACCAGGTAGGGGGGGGGGGGGGGGGTATACAGAAGATTTGGTAAAAGACCAAAAGATATTATGGAAAGAATAAGCAAAGAGAAATGTTAGTCCTCTATTACTTTAAGACATGAAGGTCAGTCAATCCGGAATTGTTTTTGAAATTTGAACGTTTCTTCAAGTGCAGTCGCAAAAACCATCAAGCGCAATGATGAAACTGGTTCTCATGAGGACCAGCACAGGAAAGGAAGACCCAGAATTACCTCTGCTGCAAAGGATAAGTTCATTAGAGTTACCAGCCCCAGAAATCGACAATTAAGTGCAGCCCAAATAAATGCTTCACAGATTTCAAGTAACAGACATCTCAACATCAACTTTTCAGAGCAGACTGTGTGAATCAGGCATTCATGGTAAAATTGTTGCAAAGAAACAACTACCGAAGAACACCAATAAGAAGAAGAGACTTGCTTGGGACAAGAAACACGAGCAATGGACATTAGACCGGTGGAAATCTGTCTTTTGGTCTGATGAGTCCAAATTTTAGATTTTTGTTCCAACAAATCGTGGAAATTCGAATCAATAATGAGTAGAGACAAGGTCAATCACCAATCAGGATATTACTTTATGCAAACCTTATTAATAAGGAAAGCAGTTCACGCAAAACACACAAATGAATGATGTGAGTGCTCTGCAATAACGATGCCTGGTTGACACAACACTCTTGACTGTTGGGTTGAGGGCCCAGACACAAAGAATACAAAGATATTTTATATGGCAAAGACACACCCCCTTAGTCTACATGACAAACAGATGTGTGGAATGGGTCACAGGGGAGACTTGATATGTGAGAAATTAGTATCCCCCAGCCAGACAGCATTTGCTATGAAGACTGTTCTTATTGTACAGAGTTTGGACCCTAAGTCAAGGCTCTTATCTCGTCCATGGTACCTCACAGTACAGAAACACCAACTCATTCTATGGCATAAATCAATTGTCAGCAACAGATACCCCTATCTCAAAAGCTACGTCTTCTTCCAATTACTCTTATGTGTAATGGAACTGAGAGTCATGATCAAGGGTAGACTTGCATCCACGACAGTGCGTGTGCTTAGCCGGTGAGCGCGTTCCTGTAAAACACTCAAGACGCGCTCTTTGAAAGGAGGGAGTAGTGTAACGACCCTGGGTTTATAAGCGCGGAAATCGACTCTGCCGCACGAGCATGCTTTTGCGGCACAGTGGATAGCGCGCCGGAACTCGGGCCGAGGGTTCGAGACCTGCTCCCTGCTGTTTCATTACAGTATGATATTTCGTTTCTTATGTATTAATTAGGAATTACAATCCGTACAATGTTATTGATGCGCCGTTGGTTGAAGAGACCAGACAACTCCGTGTCGGCTTTTCAGGATGTTAAAAGAAAAGCACAAACATACACATTCCCTTAGACATGTCCATGGGCTATCAGTAAGTAGATATGAGCTTTTCATGTAAAAGCAAACTTATCTTAGTTCTTAAAAATGTCAATAATTTGTGAAATTGTTTATTGCCTTAAGTTGTCTATAGGAGGGGAGAGACTGCAAGTCAACAAAGACTTTATGGTCTCACCCCTAACCATCAACAACAAGTAGCCCACTCTCCTAACTTAATCTGTGCAGTCTATTGCAAGAGGTAAAGACAGGGTTGCATTTCTAGGCTGTCATCCTAAATAATATCAATGTTTCTGATCTGGTGATTCCATGTCTATGCACAGTATGCCACACAGGTGGAACATTGTCCTATGTAAGAGATGATTAAGGGAAAGCAGAACCCACTGACCCCTTGTCTTAAGTTATCAGGACCATTCAGTTGGCAAACACCTTTTACACTTTACTCCATACATACAACATGTGTGTTGTACATCTGATTTAGATTTTACTACCGTGTAGATGTGGACTGACTGAAGTTAAAGTGTCAAAGACGGACATTATTGCTTATCTTTATGTGATAAAGCGATAGTCATGTAAAACTTTGCATGTGTTTCCATTCTCCACTCTAAGCTTGGAACCAAATTAGCTAATTATTATTAATGAGTTAAAACACAATTGTTAGAGAGATTTGGGTACTTTCTCTCTTCTGTGATTATAGCCTACAGGCCTACTGTTGTGTTGCTATTTCCCCACACCTCTTCATCGTGATTGGAATTGACCTTTGATCCCACTCTGAGTCACTAAACCAGTGAAGTCATTCAGAACACATGAGTGTTGAGACAAGCTTGCAAACTGTGAAGTCAATCAGAGGAAATTCCCCCTTGTTGGAAAACTTAACAAACCGTGCTGTTTTTGTTGTTGCCTTCAACAATATCTAAATGCTTCTGGATTTGGATATATTCCAAGGACGTCTATTTGCAACTTTCAACAGAGAGATCCACTCAGGAGGAACCTCCATATTTGATGGAGTCCCATACTATAACATTAGCTGTACATTGAAGGTATGTAGCTATTTCTGATGCCTGCTCTCTACTTTTAAAGAATGTGAGTTTCAATAGTATGAGAGGAATTCACGATATTCTCTCCTAGCAAACATTCCCAGTATGTTAAGAGATGGTATGTTTTTACTCAGCACCGTCTATCCACGGATAGGACAGAAACATGTGCTTGCTATGTTTCTTGTATTTCAAGGATACAAAATATCCAATTGCCAGCTCTTAGCTAGCATCTAAAACAATGATATCTTCCCTGAAACTTAGCATCAGATGAATATGTAAAAATTTGAAATGCTGTTTGTGCCTCCCAGGTGGTCCGTTAAAGCTGCCTGGGTGGTCAACCTGAGCCTCTCAAATTACCACTCCATCCTCATACAGTAGCCAGACAGTAGGTGAGCTTCTCTCTTTATCTCTTTCTATATTTATTTTATTTAAAAGCAGACGACACATATGAATGTTCCCTATAGAGAAAATCTAAGAATGATGTTCTGTTCTATTCACTTCCACTCTTTCCTAGCTTCTCTGATCTAGCTGCCATGAACGGTATGATAGAAGGTGGATATGAGCCGGTGGAGCACCATTGGTTCCACTGCGAGCAGCAGGTGGACTGTAAAGACTCCTGGTTTCCTTTCAGCAGGGAGGACTCACCAAGACTGGAAGAGGCACACAAATATGGCATGAGACAATTCATCATACTTTTACAAATAATACAAATAGCTCTTGTATTGTTGCCCCTTTGTATTATAGCACCATATTATGTGGGATGTATTACCCCGAAACAAGAATATAATTACACTGAAATTAAGGACTATCTAGGCAAGTAATGTTTTCATTGTGATTAATTATAACTTGTTACCATACTATGTAATTACAACTTTTGCTGTAATGTGGAGTGTTATGGTTTTGTTCATTTGGGCTGTGCTGTTCAATCAGACATGGGATGTAATGAGTGATCCCTGATGATAATAGCAATGATAAAGATGACTATAACCATATCATAATTGTGGGTTTGCTCCTAACAGGGGAGACCCATGGGGTGGAGGAGATTGTGGTAGCCACAGAGGGTAGGCGTTTCGATGTGAGGCTGAAGGAGAGGCGGCGTTACGCAGTGTACTGGGAGCAGCCCCCCTCGGAGGTCAGGCGCTGCTCCTGGTTCCACAAAGGAGACAAGGATATCTCCTACACCCCTTACCCAGAGCACACCAGTCTCATTCTGGAGGTAGGACACAGTCTGAAACGACAACGTGTTCCCTATATAGTATACAGGGCCTGGTCAATAGAAGTGCACTATATAGGTGCCATATCGGACACACACATGCCAATCATTACAAATTGATACAATATCTACCTTGATACCTTGGTGTTTATCTTTGTACCATAGTTTTGCGGGGCCCGTATTTACTTCTTTCTACCGTCTGAAAGGGGTATACTGCGGATTGGTAATGACCTTGTTAATCTGTCAATCAAACCTTGGTAATATTGTCAATAACATATACAGTATGACTGACCGGGTTTGAACCTTGGTCAACCACATAACCCAATACTTGTGTTACCTCCCGGGGATAATGCCTGGAGTGCAGGAGACAAGGGTCCGTTACATTTGCATCACTGTATTCACAGGAGGCTTACATGATATCAGTGACGCTGAATGACTGGACGAGGAAGTTAGAATTCCCCACTGGAGAAACGGTGGTGTTGCACAGCCGTATGGTATGACCCCCTCTCCCATCCATAACTGACATGTACAGAAGCACAGTATATCTTAGTGACAATATCTTACTGTCACTAGTACCTGCATGGTTTGTCTGTAGAGATGCAAATATTGGACTTTAAAATAAAATGCAACAAAGTTTCTATTCCTTGCTCTGTCTCCATTAGCTTATGACACAGCAACAGACAATCCCCTCGAAGTACTGGATAAGCTTCCCCTCTGCCTCTGAGCAAAGTCGACCCAGGACCGTCAAAAGGGGGCTGGAGGGTATTTCAATAGAGATACCTGAAGGTAAGCCCACAAATGTATAGGCCTACATCTTCACAATGGGCTTTGATTTCTACACCTCTGTGTGAGGTTGTCACACCTGTACTGTACTTCTATTTGTGTTTCGTGCAAACAGTACTGGGATTTGGCCTGAACAATGGATATGGCATTGTTTACAGAGAACTCAAGTTGTGGAGCATCCAATGCATTGGACCATGTGCACGTTGGTATTTACATGACACCAAATTACAATTCCTTACACAGTAGACCCTATTTGTGTTGTTGGTCATTCAGGAGAGCCTTACCAAGTCGACCACCTTGTCTTCATGGTACATGGCGTTGGACCGGCCTGTGACATCCAGCTGCGTGGGGTCGTTCAATGTGGTGTGTGTATAACCTTTGACCCCTACCTCTAAAACTTTACCTTTACCTGCACTCTGCTTTTTCCCTTTTTCCCAATTCATTTTTTTCTCACAGACATTCCCATACATTGATTAATGCAGACTTGATAGGTTAAGATGACCATATTACTTGAAACAAAAGGCCTACCAGTTAACTGTACCAACATGCAAAAGCATATCACAAACATACTAAAGCACTCTCTACCGCCTGTAGTGAATGATTTCCGCGATGCTTCACTCAGCCTGCTGAGCAGTCACTTCAAGCAGAGCCAAGATGGCACCCACATGGGCCGCGTGGAGTTCATTCCAATCAACTGGCACCGGGTGCTGCATGGGGACGCCACTGGGGTGGATGAGTAAGGCCTTGGACTGTTCCATCATTTGGCTTTGAGTGCTGTTTTTGTGTTGTTTGTTGTTTAAATCATCTGTTAACTGGATTTTGTGGTTTTTCACACAAAAGAATGGCATGCACACAAACACACTAATACAAACATTCTTAACTTCCTCTTACCAACAGGGATATCCAGAGGATCACACTGCCCAGCATCAGTCGTCTGCGTCAGTTCAGCAACGACACGGTGCTGGACCTGTTCTTCTACAACAGCCCCACCTACTGCAAGACCATCATAGACACCGTGGCCTCAGAGATCAACCGCCTCCACTCAATATTCCTTCAGCGCCACCCACAATTCACTGGTGCAGTGTCACTGACTGGACACAGTCTGGGTCAGTACCTCATAGACCTCTCCTAACTTTTTCTTCTGACTTTATTAGGAAAAACTGCACTCTTAGAAAAAAAGTTTCCAAAAGGTTTCTTCAGCTGTCCCCATAGGGCACATATGTCAGAGTCAAGGCCCGCGGGCCACATCCGGCCCGCAAGAAGGTTTTTTACGGCCCCTGGGATGATCTTGATTTATTATTAGAACCGGCCCGCAGCAAGCCGGCAGCCCGCAGATCTTTTACACGCACCAATACTACATTTCCCACAATGCAAAGGTGACGCACCGAGCAGTAGGCTGCTTCATTTCAATATTTATTGGCACAGCAGTCGTCAGCATCACAGTAAAATTAACTTTCAGATACCCATCAAAAATGGCAAAACGGAAGGTGGATACTGAGAACCGGGGGTTTCAAACAAGGTGGGAGTCGGAGTATATGTTCACGAAGGTAGCTGGAAAACCTGTGTGTCTTCTGTGTGGAGAAAGTGTGGCGGTACTGAAAGAGTATAATCTGAGACGACATTATGAAACGAAACACGCGGACAAAAACAAGAATATGGACATGGAACAAAGGCTACAAAAGGCAGAGGAATTAAAACGAGGCCTCAAATCTCGACAGGAAAAAGCCAAATCACAAGGCCAGGCTGCTGTCAAGGCCAGTTTTATTTTGGCAGAAGAGATCGCTAAATCAGCCCGGCCATTTACGGAGGGGGATTTCATCAAAAACTGCATGATTAAAGTTTGTGACGAAGTTTGCCCAGAAAAAAGGCAACTCTTTTTAAATGTGAGTCTGAGCAGAAACACCATTGCCGAGAGAGTAGACCAGTTGTCCATCAATCTAAAAGAGCAGCTTGTGAAAAAGGGAAAAGATTTTATTGCATATTCCTTGGCTGTGGATGAGAGCACCGACATTTCTGACATTGCCCAGTTGTCAATTTTCATCCGCGGAGTGGACTCCAACCTAAGCGTGACAGAGGAGTTTTTGGCTTTACGTCCTATGCATGGCACAACTACGGGGCATGATTTGTATGAAGAGGTGTCAAGATGTGTAAATGAGATGGAGCTGCCTTGGGAAAAACTCGTGGGTTTGACAACCGACGGAGCACCTGCGATGTGTGGACACAGGAGCGGACTGGTGGCGAAGATACGGGAAAAGATGCAAGAGGAAAACGCGACAGGTGAGCTGACAGCTTATCATTGTATCATACACCAGGAAGCGTTGTGCGGTAAAGCCTTGAAAATGGAGCATGTAATGAGCATCATCACGCGCACAGTTAACTTTATCAGAGCCAAAGGTTTGAATCACCGCCAGTTCAAGGCATTTCTGACGGAGTTAGAAACGGAGCATGGTGATTTGCCTTATCACACAGAGGTGCGATGGCTAAGCCAGGGAAAGGTGCTTCAAAGATGTTTCGAGCTTCGTGAGGAGATTTGTCTGTTCTTGGACAGCAAAGGGAAAGACACAACACAACTCCGAGACGAAATGTTTCTGTGTGAAATGGCTTTTCTGTGTGACATTACGAGTCATCTGAATGCAATAAACTTGCAGCTGCAGGGTCGGGATCGTGTCATCTCTGATATGTACAGTACAGTGAAGGCATTTAAAACCAAACTGACTCTGTGGGAGACGCAGATGCGGAAAGAAAATTTGAGCCACTTTCCCAGCTGCCAGACCATGAAAGAGAAGCTCTCTACCAGTGCGTTCCCGAGCACACAGTTGGCTGATAAAATAGGTATGCTTGCCGCTGACTTTCGACGCCGATTTGCTGACTTTGAAGCACAAAAAAGCAGGTTGGAACTGCTCGGTAACCCATTTGCTGTTGACGTGGAAAGCTCACCACCAAACCTCCAAATGGAGTTGATTGACCTCCAATGCAATGATGCACTGAGGGCAAAATATGCGGCAGTGGGTGCTGCGGAGTTCGCCCGTTTCCTCCCCGGCACAATGCCCCAGCTGCGCATCCAGGCTGCTCAAACGTTGTCTATGTTTGGCAGCACATACCTGTGTGAACAACTGTTTTCTTTGATGAACCTGAACAAAACATCACACAGAAGTCGACTTACTGCTGAACACCTCCACTCAATTCTGAGGATTTCTTCAGCTCAGAGCCTTACCCCGAACATTGATGAACTTGTGGAAAAGATGGGACACCACCAAGTATCACCCTCAACCTCAAACAAGTGAACATTACTGTGCAATCACATATTTAGAGTTTTTACTCAGTTCAAGTTTAAAAGTTAAAATTTAATATTTGTTTTCACTGCATGTTACTTCTCCTTAAACAAAGTGTTGTTTTTGATTAATAGATTTTTGCACTTTATTTTTTTGTATTTCAATCCAATTATATTTTAAAAATATTTCAGTTGAGTGGATGATAGAAAATTGCTATTATTGTTTTTTCTTTGAAGTAAATTTAGCCCACTTTTGCTAAAATAGAAAATATAGTCTACTGATGGTGCCTTGAATACCGGTTTCTTTCATTTAATGTTCATGTTATGGGGATATTTATATAAAGGAAATTTGTCTTTTGTGTCTGTTGAAAATTAAAGATTACTGACAGAGCCATAAGAAAATATTGCTTTATTTATCTGATCATATTGTAATATATTTGTTAGGTTTTCAGTAGGTTCAATTAGGTTCACTAGACTATATGCGTCATTTAAAAATTTTTCAATGAACATTCGAACAGTCCGGCCCTCGTCTTGTAGCTGATTTTTTTATTTGGCCCTCCGTCCATTTGACTTTGACACCCCTGCCATAGGGGAACCCTTTTTTGGTTACCAGGTAGAACTCTTTTGGGATATGTGTAGAACCCTCTGTGTAAAGGGTTCTACCTGGAACCAAAAAGGGTTCTTCAAAGGGTTCTCCTATGGGGAGAGCTGAAGAACCCTTTTTGATTCCAGATAGTACCTTTTTTTTCTAGGAGTGTAGTATTAATAACCATTATAGTAATTCATATTCTTTATTAATATGACTTTTCTAGGTTCTCTGATCCTTTTTGACCTTCTGACAAATCAAGAAATACATAACACAGATGAAAAGATAGTAAGTAGTAAGCAACTGACAAAATGTACAGCTATATTTTGGCCATGGCCACAACCACCAGCATATTTATTCTGATTAGCTCAATGTTGATCCTATATTTCTTCTGCTTCAGAGTAGCGTCAGCAGCCCAAGTGAAGCAACCTCCATTAACTTTGAGAGCTTTGAGGAAACACTTAGGAATTTTGGATTGGGCAAGTTTTTCCAAATGCTTACAAAGGAGCAAATGGACTTAGAATCACTGGTAAGCGCGCGTGTGTGTGTGTGTGTGTGTGTGTGTGTGTGACTTTCTAACTGTGTGTGTCCTCTGTCTATTGACTAGACTCTCTGTTCGGAGACAGACTTGAAGGACTTGGGAATACCCTTGGGGCCTCGCAAGAAGATCATGTGCTTGTTGAAGAGATGGAGAGAGGTATGAAATCCTATCCACTTCCAAATGGTACCATTCATTGTCAAACATAGCCATCATGTGAAATTTTCCCCAAGCTTCTTTGATCTGACATTCTAGTCTATTGGATCTATTGTGCGTAACTTCCTATCCGTCTGTAGTCTTAACCCTGACGATATTCCATCCTAACTGTTTGTAAATGGGCTGCAAGCTGGAACCAGCAGCCTGATGAAGTTATATTGTTTAGATTGTTATTGGAGCTATCTAATCTATACATCCATCCTTCGGCCCAGAAGCAGGAATCCAGGACAGGAACGTCCCAGCCAGTTCCTGGCGTCCCAGGTGTGTATTCCCAGGTCCAAGAACAACCAACACTCCTCTCAGACGCCCCCTCCACCAGCCCAGTGGATTACAAGTACTTTGACATTGGCATTGGCCAGGTAAACAAACAACAACAGTGACTGCATACTGTAACATGTACACATGCACATACAGTGGAGCGAGAGAGAGCAATGCCATGGTGCACATATCTGCACATATGTGAAGTAGTACACCATTTTTGGGGACCTCTTATGGCTCGTGAGCACAACTTTCAGAATTACTGGCTAAAAAGTATACATTATTTTGTGTACAAAACCCAGTGAACAGATGATTTAAACAACAAACAACACAAAAACATCACTCTAAGCCAAATTATGGATTAAAGAGAAGATATTTAATAGAATGTCTTGATGCAGTTATTACAACTGAAAATCTAAATGAATTAAATACAATTTTAAAATGTTGGTGAGTTTTGATATCCATGCTTAGTTCCAGAAAGTGAAGAAATATATCAGAATTTATACATGGAGCATGCTGAATTAGTATTAATCATGTACCCCTGCCCTTCCTGCCCAGGTGTCCATTGTGTACCCTCAGCTGGCCTTCCAGCCGCAGGCCTTCTTTGCCTTGGGTTCTCCTATAGGGATGTTCCTAACGGTGCGCGGCCTGAAGAGGATCGACCCCAAATACAGCCTCCCCACCTGCAAGAGCTTCTACAACATCTTCCATCCAGTATGTTTATGGATCATATGTTAGTAAAAATGCTCATTGGAGCTAAAGTCAATCAAATCCATGAATATTCATAAGGACCTGACAATGTGTTTTTCCTCCTTGCAGTTTGACCCGGTGGCCTTCAGGATTGAGCCCATGGTGGTGACTCCAGGGGTGGACCTGCCCCCAATGCTAATCCCACATCACAAGGGCAGGAAGAGGATGCATCTCGGTGAGACCTGAGGCGTGAAGCTTTGATCTGAACATTACAGAAACATTTCAAGATATGGTAGCCCCATATGTCATGAGCTTTTTGTTAAGACCCTAAGCGAGCATTACTAAAACTCTGACCTGCCTGATCATTTAAAACACTGACCTACATCGTTGCTATCCAATGAGCGTGTGGAAACTTTCATTCACCTTGTGCTCCCATGCAGTGACCCTGTGTTGACATTGTGTCCCCCAGAGCTGAAAGACAGCTTGAAGCGAGTCAGCTCAGATCTGCTGCTCTCCATCAGTACTCTGCGTGGTGCTTGGCAGACCCTCACCACGCTACCTGTCAACACACTGCCCCCAGTGGCCAGTGTAGGAACCACAGCTGCACTGCCACCTCAGGAGTCAGAAGGTGAGAGATTGGTCTCATTTATTTATTACTTTAGTTCGCTTATTAATTTATTCACTCATTTATTAGGAACCATGTGCAATGGTTTTCCATACATGCATTACTTTATTCTTCATATTCCCTAAAACAAATTCCACTGTTGTTACTCTAGTAATTACAGCATTACTAAACAGGTAGGCCTTTAAAAGCAACTTAATGTAATATCATTATTTTTTTCGGTTTAATTTGTCCATTGTGTGACATGTTTTTTGTATGTACTATGAGTATTATCATGTTACCACTGCCTGCAACCAAATGTCCCTTTATTTTTAATTTGACCTTTTATTAATACAGGTTTTTCTCATTGAGATAACATCTCTTTTCCAAGAGGGACCTGGTCCAATAGCAGCAGGGGGAACAACGTTTCAGACAAAACAACTTACATACACTAACACAATATTAAACAAAACTATAAACACACATACAGCACAACAATTACATATTACGTTAAAAACACGAAAGTCTTGACTAAAAACAGCTGTCCTAAAGACAAAAAGGAGACAATAACATTTGAACTGTGTTAGCGAAATGTTCCATCAATACTCTTTTCCAGGTAGTAGGGCCCAAAACGGTACCGTCTCACCTACAGAGATGAAGAATATCAGTTTTGGAATGTTGAATGGTGGACGTCGGTTTGATTATGTCCTTCAAGAGAAACCCCTAGAGAGCTTCAATGAGTATCTGTTTGCCATCCAGAGCCATCTCTGCTACTGGTAATAACAACTGAGCTAGTGTTGACTCTGACTCATGCTGTATTGAACAAGCTTACATGTTTTCTTTAGCTTTCTGCAGTATCTCATGTTTTCTTGTGTGTTTCAGGGATTCTGAGGATACCGTGTTGCTGCTTTTGAGAGAAATCTATGAGGGGAAGGGAA